>NC_137693.1:11590711-12105711 GCF_963989245.1 Nansenia antarctica | reverse complement strand
AAAGACACATACACACAGACACACAGACAGACACACAGACAGACACAGACACACAGACTTACAGACAGACAGACAGACAGACACACAGATGGACTGACAGACAGACAGACACACAGACACACAGACAGACAGACAGACACACAGACACACGGACACACAGACAGACACACAGACAGACAGACAGACACACAGACACACAGACTGACACACACACAGACAGACAAACAGACAGACACACAGACACACAGACAGACAGACAGACACACAGACAGACACACAACACACAGACAGACACACAGACAGACACAGACACACAGACAGACACACAGACAGACAGACACACAGACAGAAATACAGACACACAGACAGACAGACAGACACACAGACATTCAGACAGACACACAGACAGAATTACAGACAGACAGACAGACAGACAGACACACACAGACAGACACACAGACACACAAACAGACACACAGACAGACAGACAGACACACAGACATTCAGACAGACACACAGACAGAAATACAGCCAGACAGACAGACAGACAGACACACACAGACAGACACACAGACAGACACACAGACAGACAGACAGATAGACAGACACACAGACAGAAACACAGACAGACAGACACACAGACACACAAACACACAGACAGACACACAGACAGACACACAGACAGACACACAGACAGACACACAGACAGACACAGACACACAGCCTTACAGACAGACAGACACACAGACACACAGAAACACAGACAGACAGACACACAGACACACAGACAGACACACAGACACACAGACAGACACACAGACAGACACACAGACACACAGACAGACACACAGAAAGACACACAGACAGACACACAGACAGACAGACAGACAGACACACAGACAGACAGACAGACACACAGACAGAAATACAGACAGACAGACAGACACACAGACAGACAGACACACAGACAGACACACAGACAGACAGACAGATAGACAGACAGACACACAGACAGAAACACAGACAGAAACACAGACTCACAGACACACAGACACACAGACAGACACACAGACAGAAACACAGACAGACAGACAGACACACAGACGGACAGACAGAGAGACATACAGATGGAAACAAAGACAGACAGACAGACAGACACACAGACAGACACACACACAGACAGACAGACACACAGACAGACACATAGACAGACACACAGACAGAAACAAAGACAGACAGACAGACACACATACAGACACACAGACAGACACACACAGACAGACACACAGACAGACACACAGACAGACAAACAGACAGACACACAGACACACAGGCAGACAGACAGACAGACAGGCAGACACACAGACAGACAGACAGACACACAGACAGACACACACAGACAGACACACAGACAGACACACAGACAGACACTCAGACATTCTGACAGACACACAGACAGAAATACAGACAGACAGACAGACACACAGACAGACAGACACACACAGACAGACAGACACACAGACAGACACACAGACAGACACACAGACAGACAGACAGACACACAGACAGAAACACAGACAGACAGACACACAAACAGACAGACAGACAGAAACACAGACAGACAGACAGACACACAGACAGACAGACACACAGACAGACACACAGACAGACACAGACACACAGCCTTACAGACAGACAGACACACAGACACACAGAAACACAGACAGACAGACACACAGACACACAGACAGACACACAGACACACAGACAGACACACAGACACACAGACAGACACACAGAAAGACACACAGACAGACACACAGACAGACAGACAGACAGACAGACACACAGACACACATACAGAAATACAGACAGACAGACACACAGACAGACAGACACACAGACAGACACACAGACAGACACACAGACAGACAGACAGACATATAGACAGACAGACACACAGACAGAAACACAGACACACAGACAGAAACACAGACACACAGACAGACACACAGACAGACAGACAGACACACAGACAGACACACAGACAGAAAGACACACAGACGGAAACAAAGACAGACAGACAGACAGACACACAGACAGACACACACACAGACAGACACACAGACAGACACATAGACAGACACACAGACAGACACACAGACAGAAACAAAGACAGACAGACAGACAGACAGACACAGATACAGACACACAGACAGACACACACACACACACAGACAGACACACAGACAGACACACAGACAGACAAACAAACAGACAGACACACAGACACACAGGCAGACAGACAGACAGGCAGACACACAGACAGACAGACAGACAGATACACAGACAGACACACAGACAGACACACAGACAGAGCAACTTGAATTACGTGTGTGCAGCCTTTTGCTTTTTGCATTCGTTCTCAAGATATATCAAAGTGTTGTTTTCTGCCTTTCTGGAGCACATTTTGACTTGTTGTTGAATGCTCCTATAATGTAACTCTAAATGACAATCAGAGTATGTTGAATTACGTGTGTGCAGCCTTTTGCTCAAAAGTTATCAATGTTTCGTTTTCAGAGTCTCTTTTGACAATCTCTTAAAGAGCTGATTTCAGTCATTAACAGAGCTATTCTGAAAGTGTCCAAGCAGCCTGTTCTGAGAGTGGACTGTTTTTTGCATTCGTTCTCAAGTTATATCAAAGTGTTGTTTTCTGCCTTTCTGGAGCACATTTTGACTTGTTGTTGAATGCTCCTATAATGTAACTCTAAATGACAATCAGAGCAACTTGAATTACGTGTGTGCAGCCTTTTGCTCAAAAGTTATCAACGTTTTTTTTTCAGAGTCTCTTTTGACAATCTCTTCGAGAGCTCTTTTCAGTCATTAACAGAGCTGTTCTAAAAGTGTCCAAGCGGCCTGTTCTGAGAGTGGACTGTTTTTTGCCTTCGTTCTCAAGTTATATCAAACTATCAAAGTGTTGTTTTCTGCCTTTCTGGAGCACATTTTGACTTGTTGTTAAATGCTCCTATAATGTAACTCTAAATGACAATCAGAGTATGTTGAATTACGTGTGTGCAGCCTTTTGCTCAAAAGTTATCAATGTTTCGTTTTCAGAGTCTCTTTTGACAATCTCTTAAAGAGCTGATTTCAGTCATTAACAGAGCCGTCCAAGAGGCCTGTTCTGAGAGTGGACTGTTTTTTGCATTCGTTCTCAAGTTATATCAAAGTGTTGTTTTCTGCCTTTCTGGAGCACATTTTGACTTGTTGTTGAATGCTCCTATAATGTAACTCTAAATGACAATCAGAGCAACTTGAATTACGTGTGTGCAGCCTTTTGCTCAAAAGTTATCAACGTTTCGTTTTCAGTGGACAAGCTACTGTGTTACTAACATAAACAAGCACCTGTGTTAATATAGACAAGCTACTGTGTTACTAATAGAGACAATCTACTGTGTTACTAACATAAACAAGCACCTGTGTTAACGTAGACAAGCTACTGTGTTACTACAAGCTCCTGTGTTACTAACATAGACAAGCTACTGTGTTATTAACATAAACAAGCACCTGTGTTAACATAGACAAGCTACTGTGTTACTAACATAAACAAGCACCTGTGTTAACATAGACAAGCTACTGTGTTACTAGCAAAGACAAGCTACTGTGTTATCAACATAAACAAGCACCTGTGTTAACATAGAGCTACTGTGTTACTAACATAAACAAGCACCTGTGTTAACATAGACA
This sequence comes from Nansenia antarctica, assembly GCF_963989245.1. NCBI lineage: Eukaryota > Metazoa > Chordata > Actinopteri > Argentiniformes > Microstomatidae > Nansenia > Nansenia antarctica. The sequence goes on along the minus strand of NC_137693.1, from coordinate 12,101,967 downwards.
TGCTACTGTGTTACTAATATTGACAAGCACCTGTGTTAACATAGACAAGCTACTGTGTTATTAACATAAACAAGCACCTGTGTTAACATAGACAAGCTACTGTGTTATTAACATAAACAAGCTACTGTGTTAACATAGACAAGCTACTGTGTTACTAACATAAACAAGCACCTGTGTTAACATAGACACGCTACTGTGTTACTAACATAGACATGCTACTGTGTTACTAATATTGACAAGCTACTGTGTTACTGCCTTTCTGGAGCACATTTTGACTTGTTGTTGAATGCTCCTATAATGTAACTCTAAATGACAATCAGAGCAACTTGAATTACGTTTGTGCAGCCTTTTGCTCAAAAGTTATCAACGTTTCGTTTTCAGAGTCTCTTTTGACAATCTCTTCGAGAGCCGTTTTCAGTCATTAACAGAGCTGTTCTAAAAGTGTCCAAGCGGCCTGTTCTGAGAGTGGACTGTTTTTTGCATTCGTTCTCAAGTTATATCAAACTATCAAAGTGTTGTTTTCTGCCTTTCTGGAGCACATTTTGACTTGTTGTTAAATGCTCCTATAATGTAACTCTAAATGACAATCAGAGTATGTTGAATTACGTGTGTGCAGCCTTTTGCTCAAAAGTTATCAATGTTTCGTTTTCAGAGTCGTTTTCAGAGGCTGCACACACGTAATTCAAGATACTCTGATTGTCATTTAGAGTTACATTATAGGAGCATTCAACAACAAGTCAAAATGTGCTCGAGAAAGGCAGAAAACAACACTTTGATATAACTTGAGAACGAATGCAAAAAACAGTCCACTCTCAGAACAGGCCGCTTGGACACTTTCAGAACAGCTCTGTTAATGACTGAAATCAGCTCTTTAAGAGATTGTCAAAAGAGACTCTGAAAACGAAACATTGATAACTTTTGAGCAAAAGGCTGCACACACGTAATTCAAGATACTCTGATTGTCTTTTAGAGTTACATTATAGGAGCATTCAACAACAAGTCAAAATGTGCTCCAGAAAGGCAGTAACACAGTAGCTTGTCAATATTAGTAACACAGTAGCGTGTCTATGTTTACACAGTAGCTTGTTTATGTTAGTAACACAGTAGTTTGTCAATATTAGTAACACAGTAGCGTGTCTATCTTAACACAGGTGCTTGTTTATGTTAATAACACAGTAGCTTGTCTATGTTAACACAGGTGCTTGTTTATGTTAGTAACACAGTAGCTTGTCTTTATTAGTAACACAGTAGCTTGTCTATGTTAACACAGGTGCTTGTTTATGTTAGTAACACAGTAGCTTGTCTATGTTAACACAGGTGCTTGTTTATGATAGTAACACAGTAGCTTGTCTATGTTAACACAGTAGCTTGTTTATGTTAATAACACAGTAGCTTGTCTATGTTAACACAGGTGCTTGTTTATGTTAATAACACAGTAGTTTGTCTATGTTAATAACACAGTAGCGTGTCTATGTTAACACAGGTGCTTGTTTATGTTAGTAACACAGTAGCTTGTCTATGTTAACACAGGTCCTTGTTTATGTTAATAACACAGTAGCTTGTCTATGTTAACACAGGTCCTTGTTTATGTTAATAACACAGTAGCGTGTCTATGTTAACACAGGTGCTTGTTTATGTTAGTAACACAGTAGCTTGTCTATGTTAACACAGGTCCTTGTTTATGTTAATAACACAGTAGCTTGTCTTTGTTAACACAGCTGCTTGTTTATGTTAATAACACAGGTGCTTGTTTATGTTAATAACACAGGTGCTTGTTTATGTTAGTAACACAGTAGCTTGTCTTTGTTAACACAGCTGCTTGTTAAAGTTAATAACACAGTAGCTTGTCTATGTTAGTAACACAGTAGCTTGTCAATGTTAACACAGGTGCTTGTTTATGTTAATAACACAGTAGCTTGTCCATGTTAACACAGGTGCTTGTTTATGTTAGTAACACAGTAGCATGTCTATGTTAGGTGCTTGTCTATGTTAATAACACAGTAGCTTGTCTATGTTAGTAACACAGTAGCGTGTCTATGTTAACACAGGTGCTTGTTTATGTTAGTAACACAGTAGCTTGTCTATGTTAACACAGGTCCTTGTTTATGTTAATAACACAGTAGCTTGTCTATGTTAACACAGCTGCTTGTTAAAGTTAATAACACAGTAGCTTGTTTATGTTAGTAACACAGTAGCTTGTCTTTGTTAACACAGCTGCTTGTTAAAGTTAATAACACAGTAGCTTGTCTATGTTATTAACACAGTAGCTTGTCAATGTTAACACAGGTGCTTGTTTATGTTAGTAACACAGTAGCTTGTCTATGTTAACACAGGTGCTTGTTTATGTTAGTAACACAGTAGCTCTATGTTAACACAGGTGCTTGTTTATGTTAATAACACAGTAGCTTGTCTATGTTAGTAACACAGTAGCTTGTCTTTGTTAACACAGCTGCTTGTTTATGTTAATAACACAGTAGCTTGTCTTTGTTAACACAGCTGCTTGTTAAAGTTAATAACACAGTAGCTTGTCTATGTTAGTAACACAGTAGCTTGTCTTTGTTAACACAGCTGCTTGTTAAAGTTAATAACACAGTAGCTTGTCTATGTTAACACAGGTGCTTGTTTATGTTAGTAACACAGTAGCTTGTCAATGTTAACACAGGTGCTTGTTTATGTTAATAACACAGTAGCTTGTCTATGTTAGTAACACAGTAGCTTGTCATTGTTAACACAGGTGCTTGTAGTAACACAGTAGCTTGTCTACGTTAACATAGGTGCTTGTTTATGTTAGTAACACAGTAGATTGTCTATATTAGTAACACAGTAGCTTGTCTATATTAACACAGGTGCTTGTTTATGTTAGTAACACAGTAGCTTGTCCACTGAAAACGAAACGTTGATAACTTTTGAGCAAAAGGCTGCACACACGTAATTCAAGATACTCTGATTGTCTTTTAGAGTTACATTATAGGAGCATTCAACAACAAGTCAAAATGTGCTCGAGAAAGGCAGAAAACAACACTTTGATATAACTTGAGAACGAATGCAAAAAACAGTCCACTCTCAGAACAGGCCGCTTGGACACTTTCAGAACAGCTCTGTTAATGACTGAAACCAGCTCTTTAAGAGATTGTCAAAAGAGACTCTGAAAACGAAACGTTGATAACTTTTGAGCAAAAGGCTGCACACACGTTATTCAAGTTGCTCTGATTGTCATTTAGAGTTACATTATAGGAGCATTCAACAACAAGTCAAAATGTGCTCCAGAAAGGCAGAAAACAACACTTTAATATAACTTGAGAACGAATAAAAAAAACAGTCCACTCTCAGAACAGGCCGCTTGGACACTTTCAGAACAGCTCTGTTAATGACTGAAACCAGCTCTTTAAGAGATTGTCAAAGGAGACTCTGAAAACGAAACGTTGATAACTTTTGAGCAAAAGGCTGCACACACGTAATTCAAGTTGACACGTAAATTCAACATACTCTGATTGTCATTTAGAGTTACATTATAGGAGCATTCAACAACAAGTCAAAATGTGCTCCAGAAAGGCAGAAAACAACACTTTGATAGTTTGATATAACTTGAGAACGAATGCAAAAAACAGTCCACTCTCAGAACAGGCCGCTTGGACACTTTCAGAACAGCTCTGTTAATGACTGAAAACAGCTCTCGAAGAGATTGTCAAAAGAGACTCTGAAAACGAAACATTGATAACATTTGAGCAAAAGGCTGCACAAACGTAATTCAAGTTGCTCTGATTGTCATTTAGAGTAACATTATAGGAGCATTCAACAACAAGTCAAAATGTGCTCCAGAAAGGCAGAAAACAACACTTTGATAGTTTGATATAACTTGAGAACGAATGCAAAAAACAGTCCACTCTCAGAACAGGCCGCTTGGACACTTTCAGAACAGCTCTGTTAATGACTGAAAACAGCTCTCGAAGAGATTGTCAAAAGAGACTCTGAAAACGAAACATTGATCACTTTTGAGCAAAAGGCTGCACAAACGTAATTCAAGTTGCTCTGATTGTCATTTAGAGTTACATTATAGGAGCATTCAACAACAAGTCAAAATGTGCTCCAGAAAGGCAGTAACACAGTAGCTTGTCAATATTAGTAACACAGTAGCATGTCTATGTTAACACAGGTGCTTGTTTCTGTTAATAACACAGTAGCTTGTCTATGTTAGTAACAAAGTAGCTTGTCTTTGTTAATAACACAGTAGCTTGTCTATGTTAGTAACACAGTAGCGTGTCTATGTTAACACAGGTGCTTGTTTATGTTAGTAACACAGTAGCATGTCCATATTAACACAGGTGCTTGTTTATGTTAATAACACAGGTGCTTGTTTATGTTAACACAGGTGCTTGTCTTTATTAGTAACACAGTAGCGTGTCTATGTTAACACAGGTGCTTGTTATGTTAGTAACACAGTAGCTTGTCAATATTAGCAACACAGTAGCATGTCTATGTTAACACAGGTGCTTGTTTAACACAGTAGCTTGTCAATATTAGTAACACAGTAGCTCTATGTTAACACAGGTGCTTGTTTATGTTAATAACACAGTAGCTTGTCTATGTTAGTAACACAGTAGCTTGTCTTTGTTAACACAGCTGCTTGTTTATGTTAATAACACAGGTGCTTGTTTATGTTAGTAACACAGTAGCTTGTCTTTGTTAACACAGCTGCTTGTTAAAGTTAATAACACAGTAGCTTGTCTATGTTATTAACACAGTAGCTTGTCTATGTTAAAACAGGTGCTTGTTTATGTTAGTAACACAGTAGCTTGTCAATGTTAACACAGGTGCTTGTTTATGTTAATAACACAGTAGCTTGTCTATGTTAACACAGGTGCTTGTTTATGTTAGTAACACAGTAGCTTGTCAATGTTAACACAGGTGCTTGTTTATGTTAATAACACAGTAGCTTGTCTATGTTAACACAGGTGCTTGTTTATGTTAGTAACACAGTAGCATGTCTATGTTAACACAGGTGCTTGTCTATGTTAATAACACAGTAGCTTGTCTATGTTAACACAGGTGCTTGTCTATGTTAATAACACAGTAGCTTGTCTATGTTAGTAACACAGTAGCGTGTCTATGTTAACACAGGTGCTTGTTTATGTTAGTAACACAGTAGCTTGTCTATGTTAACACAGTGTTATGATTAATAACTGTCCGCACCTTGGGTAACAGTCATCACTTTATTATCTCCTCACATCGCCATCTTGCACACCAACAACACGTGTCAACCGGGGGTAACTCCACTAACTTCCGGTGTCTCTTAAAGGTGCAGTCCCACATACATAACATTTACCCCCCCCCACAGGAACCAGAAGAACACAATGAATAACACATTATAATGATCAAACTTTTTTTTTCTTCTTTTTTTTAAACGTGATGAACTGGGTAGACTGCCAGTCACCAGCATAGCCATGTGGGTTATTCTGCCACTGAACAGGCTATGCCCTAAACCCTACCCTTGGGTTCACCAGTCCACGGTATAGTCTCTCAGGTGTGCTGGTCTGACCCGGGCACGGGCCGGACGAGCCTCTGGGCGAACCCCGGCCTCCACCAGTTCAGGTGGGAACTCAGCTGGACCCTGCGGTTGTTCTGGGTCTATGATGGGAGGCGATGCCACCTTCCGAAGCCGGCTTGCGTGCCACCGTGATCCGTCGTCCAGGCGAAACGAGGCTGGGCCCAGCTGAGCGGTGACCTTCATCGGCGCAGACCAGAACGAGAGCAGCTTGTGGTCCCGGTTAGGGCGGCGAATCCTGACCCAGTCCCCCTCTGTGAAGGGAGGTATTCTCACCCTCCGTCTCCTATCGAACCGCTGCTTCATCCGCCACTGCGTCTGCGACCCTGGCGCTCTGGCAGGGTGCTGCTGCTGGCGTGGCGACCGCTGGGGCCCGCAGCCGATTGAGAGGAAGCTGCAGCTCACGGCCCATCATCAGGAGTGCTGGGGAGCTGCCGGTAGTTGAGTGCGGCGTTGCTCTGTAGTGAAGCAGGGTGCGGAGCAGCGCGGCTGAGAACGGCAGGCCATCTGCCAGGTGTGCTCTGACCCCATTCTTCAGAGTCTGGTTAAAACGCTCGACCCCCCCATTTGCCTCCGGGTGGTAGAACGCCGTACGTATGTGGTTGATCCCCCTTTCCTCCACGAAGACGGCAAACTCCGCTGAGACAAACTGCGGGCCATTATCCGTTGTGATGGCGTTTGGATTGCCCCACCGAGCAAACAGAGAGGAGAGGAAGTCAGTGACCACCCGAGCTGTTACGGACCCCGTGGCGACCACCTCTGGCCACTTTGAGTGGAGGTCGTAGGCCACTAGGAGGAAACGTTGGTGGTGTGGGACGCCATGAAGTTCGCCACATATGTCCAGCTGGATGTGCTCCCAAGGCGTGGGTGGCCACTGCAAGGGCTGTAGGGGTGGTGAGGGTGCCGGGCCCGTCTTCCCACTGACCAGGCAGGCCGTGCACTCCTTCACCATCATCTCGATATCACGGTCTATGCCCGGCCACCACACCAAATCCCTGCAGCGCTGCTTCACTTTTACAATGCCCAGGTGGCCCTCGTGCGCCATGGCGAGGACGCGCGCCCTGAGGTCGCTGGGGATGAACGTGCGGAGCCCCTGGGCCACACAGACACCGTTCCAGCAGGTCAGTTCATTCCTGACCCGCTGAAAAGGCGCCAGCTCCTCCGGCACTTTCGTGGGCCAACCCTCCCGGATGTAAGTGCGGAGATGGGAGAGCGTGGGGTCCTCTGTCGACGCGCGCTGAAGGTCCTCCAGGGAAACCGTGGCCTGGAGTGGGGCGTGAAGCATGAGCACGAGCTCTGACTCCATCTCGTCTGGGCCCTTGTTGGGCAACGGGCCGGGGTTGGGGCCGCCGAGTGCTGGGACGGGGGTGGTTCGGGAGAGCAGGTCAGCCACTACATTTTCCCTGCCGGGGGTAAACAGTGTGGTGAAATCATACGGTTGAAGCCTCTCCGACCAGCGGTAGATCCTCAGCGGCTTGTGGCCCGAACCTGAAGTAGCGAGCAGGGCCGTGAGAGCCTGGTGGTCAGTTCGCAATGTAAAGTGTCGCCTGTACACATACATATGCCACCGCTCGCACGCCCAGACGCAGGCTAGCGCCTCCCGCTCCCCCACCGAGTACTTTTGTTCAGCTGTGTTGAGGGACCGAGAGGCGAATGCCACCGGGCGTTCCGTGCCCCCCTGGATCTGGGACAGCACCGCCCCGATCGCCGTGTTGGATGCATCACACGTCACGAGTGTGGGGCTCGCCAGGTCAAAGAATGCCAGCACCGGCGGCGAGGTCAGCTGCTTCTTCAGTTGGTGAATAGCAGCAGAGCAGGCCGGGGTCCACTCCCAGACCGCGTCCTGTTTCAATAGTTCACGCAGTGGGGAGGTGGTCATGGAGTATCGGGGAAGGAAACGCAGGTAGTAGGCCGTCATCCCAAGAAACGAAGCCAGCTGAGCTGGGCAGGACGGCTCCGGCAGGCGCAGCACAGCCTCTACGTTAGAGTGTAGCGGGCTGAGTCCGTCGGCGGTCAGGCGGAACCCCACGAACTCGATGACCGGAGTGGCGAAGGTATACTTTTCCCCATTTAGCGTGAGGTTGTGGCTGGCGAGGACGTCCAACACCCTCGCCAGGCGCTCGTCATGGACGTCCGGTGTCGCACCATGGACCACTATGTCGTCCAGGAAGATGACCACGCCCGGGATGCCGGCGAAGATGGTGGTCATGATCTTCTGGAAACAGCTGGGGGCTGAGCTGAGACCGAAGGGCATGCGGGTGTAGCGGAACACCCCGCCATGCGTCACGAAAGCTGTCAGGTTGCGGCTGTCGGGGTGCAGCGGAACCTGTAGGTAGCCTTGGCGAAGGTCGAGTTTCGAGAACACAGAGGAGCCGTAGAAATGTGCAGCCAGCTCCTCCACCGTGGGCAGCGGGTACCTGTCCGGGATCACTGCCTTGTTGACTGACCTGAGATCGATGCACGGACGCAGGCCCCCTGACTTTTTCTTTACCACCACCAGGTTCGAAATCCAGGGGGAGGCATCGACACGCTCGATGATGCCCGCATCCGAGAGTTTCTGGAGCTCGGCGGTGACGTCGTCGCGTAGGGCGAGGGGCAGGCGGCGTATGGGCTGTATCACCGGATGCACCTCGGGCTTGAGGAGGGGCTGGTGGTTGAAGGCGGTGAGGCAGCCCAAACCGCTGAATAGAGCAGGCCAGCGTTGTTCCCACGGCGAGCCGACAGACAAGATGGCGGATCCAACATTGTCCATGAGGGTGAAACCCAGCTTGCAAAACAAATCAAAACCCATGAGGTTAGAACCCTGGTGAGACACCTGAAAGGTGAATGAGGGGAGGGCCTTAGTCCCGTAACGCACAGTGAAGGCGATTGTGCCCACCATGTCTATTTTGGAGTGCCCATAGCCATATAGGTCCTCGGCGTTGGCAGTGAGCGTTCGGAGTGGAAAGAGCCGCCGTACCGTGGCAGCGTTCATGAGCGACCTGGAGGCCCCCGTATCCACCAGCAGTGGGAGGCGAACCCCATCCAGCTCAACAGTGCACCACTTAGCCGGTCGGGGGGTGGCAGTCACTGAATGGATGGTCGTCTGTGTGGGCCGTCCCGGTGTACCTTGTGGCCGTGGACTGTCTGTTGTGGGGGTAGAGCGGCAGACCCGGGCAAAATGGTTCTGCCTGCCACAGCGCTGACACTGCTGCCCCTTGGCAGGGCAGTTTGGGGCTCGGCTTTGGTGTGATGATGAGCCACAATTACCACAGGCCCGGCGTGTTGTCGTACCCTGGCGTGCAGCAAAGTTCACATCGAGGCCGTCCTCTGGGAAACCGGACTCGGAAGGCTCCGTGGGCGGTGCCACCATTTGAGTTAGTAGCATGGGTCTGGGGGGAAAAGAGCTGGAGGTGGGCGCTAGCTGTGACTTCAAGGCTGCTGCTGACTCGAGCTGGAATGCTAAATCCACAGCTTTAGCTAAAGTTAGGTCGTCTGGCATCATTAACAACTTGTCTCTGAGCTTTGAGTTATTAGTGTGTTCAGCCAGCTGATCCCGTATCAGTTCGTCTTCCAGCACCCCGAATTTACAGAGGCTGGCTAGTCCCCTCAGATCAGCCACGTAATGGTGGATAGACTCACCCGTCTGCTGCCGACGTTGGCGAAACATTATCCGCCGGAGCATTACATTCTGTGGAGCAGCAAAATGTCCATTGAGCAGTGTCACACAGTCCGCGTATCTCGGAGCGGGTCCGAGAGTCCGAAAAATCCGCTGTCCCTCGCTGCCCAGTGAGTGAATCAGCAGGGCTTTTCTTCGTTGGTCACTAGCACCGGCCAACCCGGCGGCTACTATGAATGTTTCGAAGGACTCACACCAGCGAATCCACGGGACCGGTGGATCGCCCGGCAGGGCGAGGAACGGGGGAAGAGGTGAGAGTAGAGAATCCATAATCCTCGTCGCCAATGCTATGATTAATAACTGTCCGCACCTTGGGTAACAGTCATCACTTTATTATCTCCTCACATCGCCATCTTGCACACCAACAACACGTGTCAACCGGGGGTAACTCCACTAACTTCCGGTGTCTCTTAAAGGTGCAGTCCCACATACATAACACACAGGTCCTTGTTTATGTTAATAACACAGTAGCTTGTCTATGTTAACACAGGTGCTTGTTTATGTTAGTAACACAGTAGCTTGTCTTTATTAGTAACACAGTAGCGTGTCTATGTTAACACAGGTGCTTGTTATGTTAATAACACAGTAGCTTGTCAATATTAGTAACACAGTAGCATGTCTATGTTAATGTAACGGAGTAGAAAGGTCAAGTTAATTATAGCTAAAATAGGTATGTTTATGTTTAATGTAATGTTTATGTATATGTTTAATGACGTGGTATATCCGGGGTGTGTCCGTGACCCGGACGCTGTGTCCGTGACCCGGATGCTGTGTAAATATAGCTGGACAGTGCATTTGCACGGGACGTAACGTGATCTCCCTCAGTGCATTCTTAACCACTGAGACGGTAAGGTCATGTTTTCTGCAGGGTCTGAGATCGCATATAATTTAAGAGATTATTAATGTACCTATGTTTTATTTGAATGTTTGATAAGTAAGATAGCTGTTTTGAGTTTCCCCATGTATTGTATTTTACTTGGAACATATCATAGCATTGGTAAAATGAGTTTTCTGTTGTTAGCATTGATGACGCTAATGTGACTGTTCGTGTGTAATATCATTTTAGAAATTAGACCAATGACCCTGCACGTTCCGTTGATGAAGTTGAAGTTGATGCACTGTACATATTTTTCGACAGGTAATATTATTATTTTTGTGTTATTGTATGTCTGTTGTTCTGTTAGTAGACTGTATTCTATGAGGAGGTTGGATTTTCCGCCTCGCTAGTTTGCAGCACGCTCGCGGCTTGCCTAGCGGTCGGGTTGCGGCCATTGTTGCACGTGGTGCGCATGCGTATTCCGGGTGCGGGGTTTTTCCATGCGTATTCCGGGTGCGGGGTTTTTCCATGCGTTTGGATGTTATGATTTCTTGTTGTTGTTGTTGAGTGAGTGCCACTGTATGATCACACAAGTGAAGATTTATGTAGTCTACACATTTTGTATTTTTGTTTTATATTATTGTTATAATTTGTGTAGTGTGAGTGACTACTATATGGGGAGTGCATTCTTAACCACTGAGACGAAATTAGACCAATGACCCTGCACGTTCCGTTGATGAAGTTGAAGTTGATGCACTGTACATATTTTTCGACAGAATAAATGAACGTGAGCCATCCAGCTGAGAGTGATTCTTGAAAAGATACACCCCGTCACATTAACACAGGTGCTTGTTTATGTTAGTAACACAGTAGCTCTATGTTAACACAGGTGCTTGTTTATGTTAATAACACAGGTGCTTGTTTATGTTAGTAACACAGTAGCTTGTCTTTGTTAACACAGCTGCTTGTTTATGTTAATAACACAGGTGCTTGTTTATGTTAGTAACACAGTAGCTTGTCTTTGTTAACACAGCTGCTTGTTAAAGTTAACAACACAGTAGCTTGTCTATGTTAACACAGGTGCTTGTCTATGTTAATAACACAGTAGCTTGTCTTTGTTAACACAGGTGCTCGTCTATGTTAATAACACAGTAGCTTGTCTATGTTAGTAACACAGTAGCGTGTCTATGTTAACACAGGTGCTTGTTTATGTTAGTAACACAGTAGCTTGTCTATGTTAACACAGGTCCTTGTTTATGTTAATAACACAGTAGCTTGTCTATGTTAACACAGGTGCTTGTTTATGTTAGTAACACAGTAGCTTGTCTATGTTAACACAGGTGCTTGTTTATGTTAGTAACACAGTAGCTTGTCTATGTTAACACAGGTGCTTGTCTATGTTAGTAACACAATAGCTTGTCTATATTAGTAACACAGTAGCGTGTCTATGTTGACACAGGTGCTTGTTTATGTTAATAACACGGTAGCTTGTTTATGTTAATAACTGTTATCGTTTTTTGACACGTGAAAAAAGTATAAACGCACTTACTGTAATGTCTAAGCAAATTCCTATATGTGTATGCATAATGGCAATAAACGTTATCTGAATCTGAATCTGAATCTGAATCTGAATCTGAATCTGAATCTGAATCTGAATCTGAAGGTAGCTTGTTTATGTTAGTAACACAGTAGTTTGTCTTTATTAGTAACACAGTTGCTTGTCTATGTTAACACAGGTGCTTGTTTATGTTAGTAACACAGTAGCTTGTCTTTATTAGTAACACAGTAGCTCTATGTTAACACAGGTGCTTGTTTATGTTAATAACACAGTAGCTTGTCTATGTTAGTAACACAGTAGCTTGTCTATATTAGTAACACAGTAGCATGTCTACACTGTAAAAAATTGGCCGTAAATTTTACAGTAAAATGCAGGCAGCAGTGCGACCAGTTGAATACTGTACTTTTACGGTATTTCTTATTCTTACTGTAATATTGAAATACAGTAAAATACAAATTTAATAGATTTTACGGTAAAATACAGGCAGCAGTGCGACCAGTTGAATACTGTACTTTTACAGGATTTCAACATCTTACTGTAATATCAAAATACAGTAACATACTGGGCTTTATCATTTTAGAGTAACTTACTGTCAGCGTCATGACTGTTATTTTACGGTATTTTGCTGCCCATAAATTACAGTAATTTTGGAGTTACAGTAACAATAAAAGACAGCTAAATGCTGTATCCACTTAGTACATTTACAGTGCATTACTGGCAGTAGGCTTGAATGAAAAACTTGTACTGAACAGCAGAGAAGAGTCAAGAGAAGCACAACTACATTTTAACCTATTTATTTTACATGTAATCAAATGTACACAAATAATTTGAACTTGACTGACAAATAACATAAATGCCATCACTTGCCACACCATGTGGTATATGCAAAACAAATAAGAAATGCTGGAGAGAATAGGCTAGGTGCACCAGCTCCTCTACTTCTTGAAAGGAAGTGGGCATCTTTACTTCCTGTCTCATACTATTGGATTAAGTGATTAATCAGGTGTGTGGCACACCCAGCGCACACCTGATTAATCACTACCAATACCAATAGTATAGGACAGGAAGTAAAGATGCCCACTTCCTTTCAGGAAATAGAGGAGCTGGTGCACCTAGCCTATTTGAAGGACATACAGCATTTTTTTTTTTTTTTTGAAATAAAATTAGGATTAAACCGAAAAAAATGTGCAGAGAAAGAATAGAGTAAATTATAACAATCGTATAGAGTGTAGAAGGTCTAGTTGCCTTAGATGGAGCACACATGTTGGCATGCAAGACTCACAGGTCAAAAGTCTCTCAGCAGGAGGTTCATGGAGGGGGGGTCTGCAGCGATGGGGGAGGGGTCTTGGAGCGATGGGGGAAGGGTCTTGGAGGGGGGGCCTGCAGCGATGGGGGAGGGGTCTTGGAGCGATGGGGGAAGGGTCTTGGAGGGGGGGCCTGCAGCGATGGGGGAGGGTCTTGGAGCGATGGGGGAAGGGTCTTGGAGGGGGGGCCTGCAGCGATGGGGGAGGGTCTTGGAGCGATGGGGGAAGGGTCTTGGAGGGGGGGCCTGCAGCGATGGGGGAGGGTCTTGGAACCTCTGGACATACAGTGGCGCACATTGGCATACGGGTCGAAAGTCTTTCTCAGCAGGACCCTACAGAGTAGAAAAATAGCTGTTAAGGCAAAGTGACATTTTGGCACCTAGGCCATTTCCACCAATTGATAAGAAATGCAACAGCATTACAGGCATAAGGCACTGGTCGGGTGAATACATGGTGATGGCTACAATCTTACAGAAAGGGAAGAGTTCTGTAATTCCCATCCATTAGTATAGTGGTCTGACATTGGGTGGATTGTGATGTGCATTCAGGTACCTTTTAAAGTAATCTTGCTCTTCTCCAGACTCCTTGGCATCTGGGGATAAAAAATCATTAGTTGTGGCACTTTTACGTCCCCTTCTGGTGAAAATGAGAACTACAGAATGCAAATAATAAAATACTGAGTGCATACTGTTTTCAATAAAAATAACAGGACAATATAAATAAAATATGAAATTACCTGATTTAGTCACCATTGTTCCCCAGGTTGTACTGGAAGTCTGTAAACCTCCTGAGAAGAGTGGACACGTGTGGGTTGACCATTACTGGCTTCTTATGCACTACTCGTCCGGTCCTCTTTGAAGTCACTTTCCCCTTGCTGGCCTTCGTACCCCTGTCAGGATTTATGCCAATGAAGCGCCTGAAAGATTAAACAAAGATAACACATTGCTTAGGAGAGAGACGCTAGCGGATGTTTAAATAAATAAACATCAGGTTTTGTTTACATCAGTTCCATAAACGCGTTTGAAAGAACAACCTCCTTTAATTGAAAAATGCCCAGTCACTGAAAAATGACCAGGCGTAGACACACGGCAATGACCAAAGTCAATGGTACTGTCACTTTGAAAATCTCACCCCTATTGGAATTAAGAGGTCACCATAAAAGTAAAACATTTGAGTGATGTAGTGTATTTGTTTTCAAGTTAGTGTGACTGACCTCTGAATGAATTCAAGAGTGGCTGCAGCCTCTTCTTGATAGGCAAGGTTGAAGACATAGTATGTTGAGAAGAGCGCTGCGAGGCCAGATAACAGGGTTGGTTGTTGGCCTTCGCAAATCACCTGTCCTTCGATGCTCAACAGCCACGGCCCATCCAGAGTGTCATCTAAAGGCATATGAGGGAAGTGAGTGAGCGAGTGAGTATGATTATGTGAATGAGAGTGAGCGAGCAAGCATGACACATACCTCGAATGATCAGCCGAGGACTCCCAGAGAGCGGAAGAGTTGACTCGACATCCACAGCAGTAGTAGACCTCTGCAGGACACACAAATGAGTGACTGAATGATTGACTGAGTGAGCACATGTGAGTGTAACTACACTGGCTGTGTTATAGAAATACTTACGTCTGCATGGAGTAGCAGTCCCTCCTCCCCCTCTCGAAAGTGGGCCATCAGTAGCCTGAGGACCATGGACACCATCCCATCTCCGGTCTTCCTAAGCACTTCTTTCACTTGGTTGTTGGTTGGTGAATTTTTGAAAAAGTCAATTAAGACTTGCCCGCTTTCTTGCAGCGCCTGTGCAAGGACATTGCCAACATGGATGTCGGTCAGCATTTGAAAGTGATCAATGATGCCTTTTTGAGTGCAAAGTAAAGGCCACTTGGCTTTGATTGTTCCAAAGGAAGGGGCTGGTGAGGTGTTCAAGCAGCAGCGCTGCAGGTAGTAAGTCTCCTTCATTAACTTGGACACTTCTTGTCGATCGATGGCTGAAGCTCCTTCTTGGTGGTAAAACTCTTCTATTTTGATTCGCTTTGCTTCTTGTTGGACCTCTGTCTCACCAATTGGGATCTCCGGCTGCCACTTTGTGCACCCGTACATATCTGTGGGGCCCCTCTTCCGTCCACCCTCTGCAGAGTTTGGCTCCTTCCGCTTCTCTGAGCGGCGTCGCACTAAGGTGTTATTTCTGTTCAGGTTTTCGATTCGTGATTTCAACTGTAGGAGTAGTGACTGCTCACCGGCTGACTGATCACCGTTTCCACTAACGTGGAAATCTGCAAAGCTCTGCGGGTAGTCCTGCACTATTCTATGGGCAATACAAAGACACTGTGCTCTTGTAGGATTTTTTTCGACTTTCCTTATTTCATCAGCTAGTATCCTGATCATCTGCCTGCGGTCAGCTGCTGCGGGCCTCTTGCCATTAGTAATGGCTTCCCTTAGGTCCTGTGGCATTTGCTCCCAGGGAATTTGAAATCGTTCAAGCTAAGTAGAAGATGATGGCAGACTCCTTGACCTCTGGGCTGTAGAGGGCGATGGCAGACTTCTTGGGCTGTGGGCTGTAGATGACGAGGACAGACTTCTTGGGCTGTGGGCTGTAGATGACGAGGACGATGCCCAACTACTTTGGCTGTGGGCTGTAGAGGACGAGGACAGACTTCTTGGGCTGTAAGCATCTGATGAGGCTGATGAAGGACTTCCAGGAGGACCAGGCTCTTGAACAACTAATAAACAGACAATACATGATAAACAAAGTATAATATCACTGCAACACATCACTTACAGTTATGAGTATGGAACGGACAGTATGAACATTGTTGGGATACTATTCACCGTACTGAGCAGTTGTCCATGAACTTTCCATAAAAGTTGTAGATTCATTAGTGTGGCATAGCAGAATCATACTAAATATTATAATTTGGATCCAATGCTATACAAAGTAAAAAATAAATATATATATATGTACACTGTAGAATATGCATATATATATACCTTTCTTAAATCTGTCAAAGAGTTCTCTTGGTCAATACAACACAGTTGTCTCTGCACAGGTGTGGTTGCAAGGCAATAAATGCCTTGATCAGTGAGCCTCACCGATTGGAAATTTTGTGTGACAAAAAATACAGACTCTCCCTGAATTATAATAATTCTTATTTTACCAAATATGAGCCCCACATCATTGCTGTTCATTACAAGACACATGTTCTTTCTATATTTAGTACCCCTCACAATGATGTCATGTGCTACAACAGTGTCAATAGGCTGAAAGTTATGGTGAGAAACTGCTTGTCTAATCTCCTCATTATAGTCTCCAGAGACAAAATCAGTTGTCTTCTCAGCTACAACACGTGGTGGGAATAAGTTGCCAGCACTTAAGAAAGCTTGAAGAAGCTGATGCCTCTCTGCAAGAGTAGAACACAAATTCTTAAAATTGTGTAACTTTCTCGCACACTGCTTAAAATATGTGTGCTTACTCTCAAATCTTAGGGTCCACAGACGAATGAGAGGGCCAAAGCGAACAATCAGGTCTGGGTAATGAGTGATGTAGTGGTGCTTGGGTTTCAGGGGATGATTGGGAAATGCCTCCAATCGAAAATGCAAATACTCATCAATCAGAATGCTTAAATAGGCTATCTGACCAGGGGTAATAGTAGGTGCACAAATGAACTCAACGATCTGCCTAAGTTGCAACACTAGTTGCCACACTTTATTGTCAGTTGGGCTTTCGATCTTATCTCCAACCAAGACTGCACTGTAAAAAATTGCTGTAAATTTACAGCGGAATCTCACTGTAATTAACCGTTTCTTCACCTTACAGTAAAATACAGTGGAAAGCTATGCATTGTGGGTATTATTTATTTGGGAGCTGGAACGTTCGAGCAACGCACTTTGCAGGTTGGAAGAGAGGTAGCAGTTAGCTATAGGAGCGCCAGTGTATGCACCAGCCCGCTCCCTCGTTCGCAGGACCGGCAGCACCAAAGCTAGAACTGTAATGTGTCTAATATTTGCAGTATAACGTAAGTTGGTACTAGAAATATAGACTGCAGAGTGGGATACCACGTTTGCTCTGACACCAAAACTGTCCGCACGTGTAATGTTAACTTAACGTTACATGTCCACTGTGCGTGAACAAAGGTAACGTCAGCTAGCCAGTAGCAGCTCATTTGGTGTCTTATTGCTAACGTTATATCTTGTCTTGCTTTCATTGGTAGCCGTTATTACACTTAGCTATTATACGAATTGCTAGTACAACGTATTCATGGTATAACTAAGTAGATTTTCTCTAATGCTTTAATGTCAGCACATGTGGACCAACTAGCTAATACCAGCAGTGGCTGCAAAGGTGTTTCATTGCGAAATCTGGTCTAGTATTTATTGGTAGCAAAACCCCTTTCATGAGATCATACAGATAGTAAGTGAGAACAATTATAGTCACATTACAATATAGTGACATAATCACATTAGCTAGATTAGACTGTCTTTGTCCTGACACCGAACTGTCAGCACGTGGTGTGTCCACTGTCGCGTGTGAGCTAGCCAACTTAGCAGCTAGCTTTTACAATCTCATTAGCACGTGTTACCACGTGGCATTGCAATATCTTGTCTTGCTTTAATTGATAATTATTATACTGTAACTACATTGCTAGTAAGTTATTAGAACTGTCTAATTATGGTATAATAACCTTAAGTCAGTGTGTTTGATCTGATGTCAAAATGTCTGCACATAAGTAGTAGCTACCAGCTAAGTTAGCTGCAAAGCAATCACACTGTCTTGCTTTTATTGATAGCAAATGTGCTCGCATAAGGTCCTACTCATATTATAATTTGTAATATAGCCTAATTATAATACTACAATAACATAGAATATCAAGTGGGATGCCATGTTTGGTCAGACACCTTTTTTTCTGTCCACAGGTGAGTGTCCAGTCCTTCCAGGGGTGTGAGCTGAGCTTATTTGTCAAGTTATCACGTGAGTCACCTGTCTAGTGTCTGTGAGCCACCTGTCTGTAGTCTGTCAGTTGTGTTTTTTTCTTTTCTTCAGTTAACATAACACATTATCACCCAAAATGTTCCCTTGTCAATTTTGCACGCATGAATCCATCTCCATATTGGCTTATATAAGACATATGAAAATACATAGGAACATTCCTAATTCCTCTTTCAGGTGTTGCATTTATGATTGTAAGAGAACCTTTACAAAATTCCAAGCCTTCAAATTACACATGTACAGGAACCACAAGAAACGTCAGTATGTGGTGGAGCCTAGATTGTGCAGTGGCAATCTTAGCTTGATATGCAGTGTTGAGATGTGCAATGTCCGATGTAAGGATCTGACTGGGTTCTTTTCCCATTTAAAAACCCACATTAAAGAAGGTGGAACAGTTATGTGTCCATTCAGACAGTGTGATAAGACATTCCGTGTTATATCCACGTTCACATCGCACCTGTCCAGAGCACATAGAAGTTGTTCGGAGGCAAGTCTGGTCAAATCAATTCTAGAGACACCTGCTGTTAATCTAGAAACTAGCAGTGAGATCGGTGCAGGGGAGCTGCATTTAAATGAGCAGTTTGAAGCTATGACCTCCAGTGAGGGTGGTGAGGAATTAGATGTTTGCCCTGAGGGTGGCGAGCAGTCAGAGGTTTGCCCTGAAGATGCAGACGAAGCCTTGTTCATGAGAAACTTGGCCCTGTTTTACTTGAAGTTGCAGGCAAAGCTATTGCTTCCTTCATCCGTTATTCAAACTATAATTGAAGATTTTCAGTCTGTACATGACATCAGTCAATCGCATCTACTTTATAAGTTAAAGGAGAAATTGGTTACTCTGGGGGTTTCAGAGGATGACATAAAGAATGTGATAGATGTGGTGAAATCAGAAGACCTCTTTCACGCTTGCAACACATACACATTGAAAACAGATCATAGAAGGAAGACTGTGTTTAAAAAGAGTTTCAATTTTGTAGAGCCTATGCCCATCTGCTTAGGTCAGGATGAAGCAGGTAAAGAGCGCTTTGTGCAGTATGTTCCCATCAAGGAAACAATTGAATCTCTTTTGAAATGTGATTCAGTCAGGAAGCAGCACCAGGAAACACATTCACGTGCTCAAAACAAAAATGTCATTCAGGACATTTGGGATGGTAGGAATGCTGCAGAAAACCCGCTCTTTAAGACGGAGGCCTCAACTCTAGGCTTGGTCCTATACCAGGATTCGTTTGAAGTTGTAAATCCTTTGGGTTCTGGGAAAAAGAAGCACAAAATACTTGCAGTATACCTAACGCTCGCAGACATTTTGCCGCACAATCGGTCTAGCATTGATCAGATGCAACTTGTTCTTCTTTGTAGGGAGGTTGACTTTAAGTATTTTGGTCAACAATTAGTGATGGGCCAGTTGGTCAAGGACCTCAAAGAACTTGAAGTCAATGGTATTGCATTTCCTGATGGGCGGATTGTGAAAGGAACTCTGTGTGCTATCGCAGGAGATAATCTTGGTTCTCACAACATAGGAGGCTTTGTGGAGAACTTTAGCAAAAGTAAACACTTTTGCAGATACTGTGACATTGACAGGACTGCATTTGAGTCTGACCCTCTAGCAAAAGGTTTGAACAGGACCGTGGAGTCCTACAAAAATGCTGTACAAACTCAGGGCGATGATGCACAGGGTAATACTACAGGTATTAAGTTTGACTCTCTCTTTAACGAACTCCAGTACTATCACGTTTGTCAGCCAGGCTTACCTCCATGCCTTGGTCATGATCTATTTGAAGGTGTTGTGTCGTATGATCTGGCATTATATATCAAACATCTTGTCACTAAAGACAAACACTTCACCTATACTGAGTTGAACAGAAGAATAAATCAGCTTAAGTATCTTGGTAATGATGCTCATGACAAACCTTGTGAGATTAATCCTGGGAGTGAGAAGCTTGGGGGTCATGCTGTGCAGAACTGGTGTTTCCTGCGATTGCTACCATTTAAACCTGGTTCAAGTCCTATCTCTCAGACAGACATCAATACATCTCAATAAATAACTGTAAATCCCCCACTGCTCCAATCACCCACAGTGTCCCACAGGGTTCAGTGTTAGGCCCCCTCCTCTTCATCCTGTACATCCTTCCCTTGGACAGGTCCTCCGCCGCCACGGCCTCCGCTTCCACTGCTATGCCGATGACACCCAACTCTACCTCTCCTCCAAAACCATCTCCCCTAACACCCACTCCACTCTCACTACCTGCCTCAGCGACATAAAATCATGGATGCAACTGAATTTTCTGAAACTCAACTGCAATAAATTGGAAATCCTCATCATCGGCCCAAAGTCCCTCACCCGTTCCACCCAAACATTCTCACTCAACATCGATGGCTTCACCGTTACCCCCTTCAACCACGTCCGCAACCTCAGCATCATCTATGACCCCACCCTCTCGTTCCTTCCCCATGCCAACCAGGTCACTAAATCTGCATTTTTCCACCTCAGGAACATTGCCCGCACCCGAATCCGCATCCTCCCTGTCCTTTTCCGCTGCTGAAACACTCATCCACACCCACATAACTTCCCGACTCAACTACTGCAACAGCATCCTCTACGGTTTGCCTAATAACATCCTAAACAAATTCCAATTATGTCCAGAACTCTGCTGCCCGTCTCCTCACCTCCACTCGCCACTGTGACCACATCACCCCTGTCCTCCAAAACCTACACTGGCTCCCGGTCAAATACAGGATCCAATTCAAAATCCTACTCACGACTTACAAAGCCATCAACAATCTGGCCCCCTCCTACCTTGCCGACCTCGTCCCCCTCCACACCCCCTCCCGTTGCCTCAGGTCTGACGACTAAACCACCCTCAAGACCACCAAGACCAAGCTCCAGACCTGGGGGTGATAGGGCCTTTTCAGCCGCAGCCCCGTCCCTCTGGAACGCCCTCCCCAACCACATCAGACAGGCCGACACCCTGCCAACATTTAAACAGGCCCTCAAAACCCACCTCTTCAAGCTTGCCTTCACTGGTTAGCCCTCTCCCCCTCCCCTTCCCATGTGTCCCCAGCACTACCTTAATTAGGCCCCTATACATTCTTTTATTTATTTACAGTTTTTTACGGTCGCTAAGTCACCATGTTCAATACTGAAACCACAGTTTCACAACTCTTCATACAGTCAGCAGAGCAGAAACCCATGTGAACAAAACTGTGACTCTTTCTCTGTGATTTGTGCACTTACAATAAAACATAGTTCCATTAAAATACATTAAATAAAAGTTTGTCTTGTCTTTCTTTTGTGAAATATTGATAGATAAATGTGGTAACCGCTTTGCGTCATGCCTAACCACCCCGCTATCTGTGCCAATATCCACGATATACCACAGCTTTACTACTAAGTCTTGGACTAAATCCCACTCTCAATAGAACATCTGCATTGAAGATGGTTTTCAGTCTCGGACTAAGCTTCATCAGTTATCAGGAAACAGGCTGTTTGTGTTTACATGTTTGTGGTAGTCCACTAAAGGGAGTTCCTTAAGTTTCATTTTCTTGTAAATGCTCTCCGAGTCACAGGAAGAGGGTTGACAAATGAACTTCAGAGACTTCTGATTACTGTTGAAACTATTTATTGGTCCAAATTGTGCTGGTTTCACTGAAACAACCAAAAAAGTATTGTTTAACATTATATGTCATTTTACATGTTGTTCCACGTAGCAATTGTGGTAACATATTCTCTCAACGCCAACCTCCTGTGTGGAATTGCCCAGCATGATTGGCAGGGATATTTGGTTGAATTAAACCCCCAATTCCGACCCGTCTTGGATCCCAGACACAATCCTCCTCTAGACCACTTGGAACCATTCCACAGTTAGGAGGAACCCAGGCTGTGTCATAACCGTGGGAATGCCAGGTCTTCTGCAGAGGGTGGTGTTTGCAGTCAATTCTCTTCACTCTGCCCACATTGACCCGAACTCTCACAACAGCCTTGTCCTGTGGGAGGAGCTCCAGAGGGTATCTGGCAGCCTTCTGCAGGTCTCGGCTGAGATAAACACCTCGCCCTAACATGCCGTCAGCTGATGCTTGAAAACCACCTTCCAGAATTTTCTGTGCATTCTGCAATGAGGTTCCATGGTACATGACGTAGGTACGGCCATCTTCAGGCTCTGACAAACCCAGTCGATGTGTCCCGTAAGGTAGAGTAAAGTCATTCTCTGCCCACATGTTCACTGCTGGGAATAACACACTTTGATCAACAATCTATCAATCAAACTTCAAAAGTCATACATCGAATGCAACTCTAAGTGCTGAACATAAAAATGAATACAATAAAACAAGAAATAGGAGATAAGAAATAGATAAAATACAACACAATAAAAACAGGAATAAAACAAGAAATAAGAGATAAGAAATAACGGTAAAAGTGCAAGTTGAAATAAACACTAGATAAAAGCCAGGCTAAGCTTTCTTTTAAAGATATCCACACTCTCTGCTACCCTCAAGTCCATAGTCTGTTCCATAGTCTGGGGCTGTAGTGGCTAAAAGCAGCCTCACCATGGGTCTTATACCAGACCCTTGGACCAACCCAGAGACCACTACCAGAGGACCTGAGGGATCTATTGATGTTACATATGTTGTAAATGTCTTTTATTAGGATAAAACCCACACATATGCCACAAGTACTCACCTAATGATCGATCTGGACTCTACAGTGGATCTGGACTCGTCTTGTTGGTGTTGAGTGCAGCTGCAGGTATGTGCTTCACTTCTTTGTCTTTCATACGGAAGTTATGACAGAGAGGTAGGCGGTGCCTGTCTTTTGCCAAGTTTCATTTTGAGTCAGACAGAGTCGTGGAAAATTTGTGAAAAACATTTGGGCCGGCTAGTGTCACCTCAATTGTACAGTACATTCAGAAAGTATTCAGACCCCTTCACTTTGACATCCTAATCTACACAGAGTGTAATTGATTCCTATGCGAACCAGAGACCCTATAAAAACAAAGACATTCATTCCAAAATGACATGAACTATTGTTCTTGCATTATCATGGACTCAACTTATTGAGTAATTTGTTGATGTTTGTTGTTATGTGCATGGGGTATTTCTTGTATTTCAATTTTAATACATTTACTGAAATTTCTAAAACGTGTTTTCACTTTGTCATTATGGGGTATTGTGTGTGGATTTATGGCAAATATTTTTTTATTTAATCAATTTTAAATTGAATCTATAACACAACAAAATGTGGAAAAAGTGAAGGTGTCTGAATACTTTTCGAATGCACTGTACATGATTAACTTCTCTGGCCTTGTTCCGTTGGCCACATGGCATCACCTGGGACCTCATTTATGAAAATGTACTTGAACAATTCGCACGTAAGCACATTTTTCTAAATGGACGTAAGCATTATTTATAAAACGGGCTGTGCTTGTTTAAAATTGCATACGTCTGTCGTACGTACTTCCGTCTATAAATAACAAATATACTTGAAATTGAACGCAGGTGAATGCATTTTTTTTATTTACGCCCTGTGATAGCGGCTCAATTATAGCAGCTGAATAAAGCCAAGTGCTATAAATAGGCTTGATTGAGGTGTTTAGCAGCACCTTTGACGAGTTCACACGATGGTAGACAAACGAAACGAAACGAAAATGTAACATTGTTGAAACTGAACCACATGAGATTATCATTATTTAATTGGATTAAAGGAGAAGTTCGGTATTTAGCATTATAAGCCCTGTTATAAGGTTATTTACGATCCATATCAACATTTTGACATACCCAATGGATCTGGATGGGCATACAGAAAATCCTTCAAAAAACACCATAGACTCGTTTTCAAAGACGGGAAACTCACAGAGTGGTCACTGGTGTCCGCACCGTTTTGGGAAAAAAATGTGTAGGCCTATGCTTCGTATTGAGTTTTTTGAAGTTCTCCTTTAAATAATGGCATAGGCCTATAAAGGAAGACTGAAATGCAATCATAAACATCAGTTCCCTTTAAATCTGGAATTAAATAAAATGTACTCGGCTGATAACAACATCGTTAATTTTTATTACGAGCCACTTTCACTTCGCATGAATTACAGTAGGCATTAACGTGTTAGAGTGCGGCTCACATGCCTGTAATTACTCTGCATAACCAGTAGGTAATGTGCGTACGTCAAGTCAAGACCTGACGTAGAGCTACGATCGTTTCCATGGTCAAATTGACTCACGTTGAAATTTTATAAATCACTACTTTGACGTGGTTTTCTATACAGGCCATTTCAACATTCACAATTTAAGATACACAATTACAGAGAAATTCACCATAACAGTAAGGGACTGATTTGCATATTTTGCATTTAGGAATGCTGTCAAAGATCTATATAATTTGATCACAGATCATCATTAGTTTTATCAAACTTGTTTTTAAAAATCAAAAACAAAAGGTGAACTTGTGTGTAGATCTCATTGTACAGCATCCTTAATGCAAATGTCATAACCACAAAGCAATAAGAAACTTGACACTGAAGTCTCCCAAACATCCTAAATCTGTCCCCACCTAGAAACATCTGGCCACAGATGCACAGTTAGTATACATAGTAGGAGTGGTAAGAAGCAATGGCAAGTTACGTTTGGTGTCTCCCTGTGAGAAAAATGTCTTTAATAATGATGTTATTATGTTCACTTGAGACTGTATGAATAGCAACGGATGGTATGTGATTTAAAGCTGAAGCCAGGTGCCTGATAAGGGGAAATAAATGGACTGGAAAAAGGCTGTCTGTTACTCCCTTTTCCCTCCAAGGCCAAAATGAAATAATGATGCTCTGTCTTATCTGTATGTGATCTTGTGTAAGAATTGTATAATTGAAACTATAAGACCATATTTATTTATATATACTATTCTCTAATTTTACATCTTACATACAGTATATGTTACATACCTCAAGACCTATTGCCTTTAGCCTTTGCTCTGTACATATCATACACATATCATAATGTGTATTCACTCATATTGATATTCATCTCATGTATATTCACTCTTATATTCATTTATTTATACTCACTGTAATACCTCATAGTGTAATACCTTGCACCGTCTACATTATCATGTTTTGTTGCACTTTGCTGCTATTTGCATATTGACGTCTGGTTAGAGGCCAAACTACATTTCGTTGTCTAAGCACTTGTACTCTGTGCAACAGAAAATGTTAAACATTGAGTATTTTGCTTCAACTATGCAGTTCACTTTTGATACCATAACATAGCCTCTTTGTGATATAAATATTATTGATAGAGCTGTTTTGTTTGAATATTTGAATATGCTGAATTGCTATAACAATGTACTAGGCCTTGCCCTTAATTTTGGGAAATTCCACACAAGAGAGAATATGTTACCACAACTGCTACGTGGAACAACATGTACAATGACATATAATGTTCAACAATACAACTTTGGCTGTTTCAGTGAAACCAGCACAATCTGGACCAAGACATTTTTTCAGCAGTAATCAGAAGTATCTGAAGTTCATTTGTCAACCCTCTTCCTGTGACTGTGGCATTTACAAGAAAATGAAACTTAAGAAAATGAAACTTAAGAAAGGCAGGATATGGGGAGTATTGTTGCTAGGAAAGACAGGTGCTGATTAAAACCACAAGACTGGTCCTGACAATTTTCTTGCAATCTGTAGCTGTGGTGGGAGACAACTGACTTGGTCTGTAGCTGTGGTGGGAGACAAATGACTTAGACTGTAGCTGTGGTGGGAGACAACTGACTTAGTCTGTAGCTGTGGTGGAGACAACTGACTTAGTCTGTAGCTGTGGTGGGAGACAACTGACTTAGACTGTAGCTGTGGTGGGAGACAACTGACTTAGACTGTAGCTGTGGTGGAGACAACTGACTTAGACTGCAGCTGTGGTGGAGACAACTGACTTAGACTGTAGCTGTGGTGGGAGACAACTGACTTAGACTGTAGCTGTGGTGGGAGACAACTGACTTAGACTGTAGCTGTGGTGGGAGACAACTGACTTAGTCTGTAGCTGTGGTGGAGACAACTGACTTAGTCTGTAGCTGTGGTGGGAGACAACTGACTTAGTCTGTAGCTGTGGTGGTGGGAGACAACTGACTTAGACTGTAGCTGTGGTGATAGACAACTGACTTAGTCCTCTGTCTGTCTAAACCCTGTCCAGCTGAAGTTCAACTGACTGTACCTCACAGTACCTCACTGTCATACCTCACTGTGAATAAGCTGGAAGTCCTTTTCAAGGCCCTGGACAATCTAGACAAATTGATGGCAGCTACTAGATTGAAATCAAGTGTAATACTGAAACACAAATGTGTACATTTCAAACCTGCAAACGGCGACACTTTAAATGAATGTGCAATAACACTATGTGCAATATGACAACCCTAGGGTACATAAGGTTCAGAGAATAGGAAATGTTAGAATAGGTATAGCATAGCATAGAGTACAGCACAGTGTTTTATTTGTATAGTATAGTATAGTGGATAGTGTACATAGCCTTTATTTATGTAAACCAGCTCCTTTCCCTTCTTGTTTTTAGTTTTTTTTCCTAGCACCAGGGGAGCCCCCCCTCCCAAATTTCGTTGTTTGGTACCTGTACTATATCAATGACAATAAAGACCATTCATTCATTCATTCATTCATTCATTCATTCATTCATTCATTCATTCATTCATTCATTCATGGGTGAGTAGAGCTTTACGGATAAGTCTCTTTTCATGAGAACTCCAATGGTCTGACCCTGTAAGTCATAGGCTTAATGGTGATAACAACCAAGGTAAGAGGACCACATACTGAAACTGTTTAATATATCGCTTGCTTTGTTTCTTCTTAACATCTAAGAAAATAGAATCATGTTTTACAGCAATCGTGCCACGACATCAGAGCTATGGAGTTGGGTACCTGGATAGTGATAGTTACTCAAGGGGTGTGTTGAGGAACGGAAGTCTCCTCTGATTAACAGTAGATCCAGTGCAGCCTAGGGACACATGTTAGACCATTACTTATTCTGAATCAAGATTTTCTTTGTTTGGAGCTTAAGATAGCTGTACTCACTGCTCACCAATATGTCTCCCTGCACCTCATGCAGACAGTGAAGGGCAAACTCTGTGTTGGTGCCCCCTCCTGGCAGCACACTGGAACAGCTCAACTCCATCAGTTCAGTCACTGGAAACACAGTGAAGTAAGCAGTCAAACAACAACACCCTCTCTAATAATAATATAACCCCCCGAAATGGACTTGCAGTGTCGGACATTAGCTGCTGTGTTTCTGCGTGCGTGCGCGATTCGAAGAGGCAGCCACCAGAGACAGAAAGCTCAAAATAAGTCCACTCCCCTAAAACACCCCAGGCAGTATTTGTATGCAAACCAAGTGTTGGGTAGGACATTTTTTAAGGTGATTTTTCCAGACCAAAACAGTGTTCGTAAATCAAATATTTTTTGAAGCTTTTAGAAAGCTTGAATGTTACATACTGGACCTTTAAGTGTAGTGTAAATCATGTTTGGTTTCCAACATTGGGTGGACTTACTACAAGTACAGTCGCTCAGTTTAGCTTTAGACCAATGTATCACCCAATGATGCGTACAGCACACATGAGAACGGGAGAGAAAGACACACCGCTTCTCTGTGTTTCCGGGTTGCTGGATATGTCTCTCCATGGAGCCCACACCAGCTGAGCAGGGTGGTCGTCGTAAAGCATCAACAACACGTTACGAGTAGGTGGGATCTCAGCCTGGAAGCGTTGGCCCACATTGATCCTCCTAGAAATGACAGGCCCAACAGTATATATGGAATATGTGATTGTGTCTCAACAACTGAAACATTCAAACTTTGAAATCAAACATGGGGAAAAACATACGGCTGTATGCTGGCGACTGTGTCATCCATCACCATTGAAATCCCATCTGTTCCATCTGAGGATCAGAAGCGACACAAATACAAACACACTGTCATTCTTATAACTATGACAACCGTATCTGGATCCTCCATTGTGGATAGAAACACACCTAAAGTGGCGGTGTAGGTGGGAGGAGGAGGGCCGGGGGGAGGCGGAGGCAGGGTGTTGAAGTACAGGCCCGTCCCTGGGCGCAGGGGGCTCAGCATGGGCGGGGGTGTGTAGGGAGGAGGCTGGAGGCCGGCGTTCACCAGGTGATCTGCCAGGTACAGCGGGGAGCGTAGCTGGCTGTGGTAGCCACCCGCTGCACGCCACCACAGACCCGCCCCGCCCTCCTCGCCTAGGGGCCTCCATGGGGACGGCGGGGGAAGCATGGGAGGAGGGATGATGAGACTCTTCAGGAAGTCAAAGCGGCAATTTCTCTGCAGCCTCCCTGCACTGTCCTGTGGTTCCTCTGTCTGTTAAGACAACCAGAGGTTTCAGTATGTTAAGACAACCAGAGGTTTCAGTATGTTAAGACAACCAGAGGTTTCAGTATGTTAAGACAACCAGAGGTTTCAGTATGTTAAGACAACCAGAGGTTTCAGTATGTTAAGACAACCAGAGGTTTCAGTATGTCTGTTAAGACAACCAGAGGTTTCAGTATATCCAGTTGCTTGTCTGTTAAGACAACCAGAGGTTTCAGTGTATCCAGTTGATTGCTTTGTTTCCCATTTTGCTCTCAATGGCTCATCTCAGAAAGGAGGAAGGGTTTGTGACTCACAGGTGATCGTGGCGTTTAAAGCCTCGCTGGCAGACGGGACAGACGTGTGGTCTCCCCTGCTGGTGGCTCAGCAGGTGTTTGTTGAGTGCATTGGCTGTTCCAAACATTTTATGACAGAGTGAACACTCATGAGGTGACATCCGGACAGGTGCTGTTGGTGAACATACCTCAGACGCCAACAGAGGGCCCTCACCCGCCATTAAAGGACATGGGGCATTGGCTGAGACAGCTGCTAATGAAGATAAGAAACATCAGTCCCAAAAAGGTACACAACAAGGGATTGTCCACTTATCGTTCATTCATAAACGCCCCCCATAGACAACAACCATGTCTTAAACTAATTCTACGATGTGTGTGACTATCAACACAGGTGGGCCCGGCTACTCACCTATCTCTCTATTTACATCTGTCTCGCGGCCCATCCAATGCTCTAGGTATGGGTGGCAGGGAGGAGGCGAGGGATTGGGGGCGTTGAGGAGAGCTTCAAATGATGAAAGAGGTTGTAGACACCCCTCAGCATGTTCCGTGTCCTCCATTTGTGGTTTTACAATCAAAAGTGTAGTCTTACAAAGAGACAAAAGTATTAGTATGTCATTGTCTATATGACATTATCTGTGTAAATATAATTTAGGTTTAAAAAGGTTTTTTTAAAGACATTTTGGAGCTCAGGCTTTTAGCTGCGTTACTCCCGTGACGCCCAGTGATAACTGTGCTGCTTCAACATTGTTGCTCTAAGAACGTTCACTGTTGAGCAATTTACGATCACTCAAATATCATCCAAGAAAGATATAATAATATTGACAGCATGTTTTGTACTTTTCAATTGGATTTGATTACCTTGTCCACATCCTGCACATTTAGAGAATTAGACAAACGCATCGCACCTCCTCACCAAAAACCTTTCCAGCCTAACCACAGTCTAAAAATCGCTTAATCGACCAAAAACCAGCCCCAAACCTATAATTGTCAGAAAACCACAAATTACTATTCGGCAGGTGCCCATCTCCTGCCCCCAAACTGTTTGTCTGTTGCCAATGATGTTTGTAAAATAACGTAAAAACATTGTATGTAGCTACTAGGGTGTGCGTTTTAACTTAACACATTTTGTAACATTCAGGTACTGACATTTTGATATCGCTTAAATGTTATTTATCCAGCCCAACTGCCTTTTTCCAGCCCAGTGTGATCAAAAGTAGCCCATTCGAGGGTAATCCGCCCCATCTGGCAACCCTGCGCACAGTAGCTAAATACAGATGCTAGCTCTACGAAGCTCTCGAGCTAGCATAAACGTTTTAAACAAACAACATCCATGTCTTGTCAACTAGAATACACAGGCAGGCACCAAAAACTGCCGAATAGAATATATATGAGGAATTCCTCTCAAAGTGGTCAAATGATTATGGTTGTTACTCACAGGAGTCTCTCATGTTATCACGGAGAACTTTGCTATGACGCTTGGCGCGGGCGCCTCCTTTCCCGCCTTTTCCTCCCAGACGTGTTCAGGACGAGTAGGGGGACACGCGCCGACTCTGCAGTCCAGCACAGAAGGGCGGGCATGCAATGATTGATTGACCAATCACAAGAGAGCATTTTCGAGTGGGCATTGAGTGATTGACTGCAGTGATTGACCAATCACAGAACATTTTCGAGGCTTGACGGAAAGCTCAGTCCAGTGGTCTCACCTACGAAGGCATGATCTCACACTCCTCAGGTAAGTGTAGCTCTAGCTAGCTATATATATATATATATATATATATAAAAAGAATAATATGTAACTCTCTAAACCTTATCAATATTATGCTTCACTTGTTTTCTTTCATCGAAATACATGTGGAAGAGTCCCTCTGAATCAGGGCCGGCCTGTGGGTCTGTTGGGCCCCAGGCGAGATCTTGAAAATGCCCCCCCCCCCCCCCCCTAGTAACTCGTTTTTACAAATAATAATCGCCACGTTGCTCAACATCCAAGAGAAACACTGTGACTGGTTAAATTGATTCACCAGACATCTTTCAATCATCTTAGCTGACACCTAATTTCACCAGTCACAGTGTTTCTCGGACGTTGAGCAACGTGGCAATTACTATTTCGTTAGCCTCATAGCAAAGTCATGCTTTACTTGGTCACCTGGTCACTGGGCCATCTTTGTAAGTAGTGTCAAAGAGATGACTTGGGCAGATAGTGATTTTGGAATGTAACAAGCATTCTGATAGGCTGATGGCATAGGCAATAATGCACAGTGAATCAGCAGTGTTATGAGAGTAGAGTTAGGCAGATATCTCAATTTGGCCTGTAGTGGCTTCAAACAATTTAGTAACCACTGTCCAGGCAAGACAGGGGTTTTGACGCACATCCAAATATTCAAACCAACAAAATCGTATATCCAGTCCAGGTAGAATTGCAACAAAAATATGGATTTATTCTCCTTTAAATATAAACATAAAATTCACACTTTCAATGGCATCTTTAGAAAATAGAAACATAACAAAATAAAAAACTCACCAGCCGCCGCTGATTTGGCAGTATAGCCCACAGAAGTTCACAGTATATATCTCAGTATATTTCTCAATATAAATAACAGTATATTTCTCAATATAAATAACAGTATATTTCTCCTGGGTCAGGGTCCTCTTGAGTAGAAGGACCTGGTTCAGGGTCCTCTTGAGTAGAAGGACCTTCAAGCAAACATATGAGATAATATATAATAACCAGAAAACCTTTACCTTAAACGGACATACTGTATATCTGCAATGTCACACAAATAATTGTGCTCCTACATAACACAGTATAAAGTATGAAACATTACTCACCAGCAGCAGTAGTAGGATCTACTGGCTGGGTTGTCACATCAGCTAGAGGTGGGGGCCCACTCAGGAATTTCAACAAAGCTCCTACAGGAATACAGCCAAAGCATACCATTAATTAACTTAATCAAATAAGTGTAACGTTACATGATGTAGGCTATATTGAGAACATTTCAGAGGGATTTAATCTATTCTGATTTTTAAAAATTATATGTTGAATCGGTGGCGATGCTGCAATTTAAGCAAGCTAGTTCATAGTTACCATATTGACCCGAATATAAGACGACCCCCCCCCCCCTTTTTCAAGACTCATTTCTGGAAAATGACTTTTTTGAAGACCAAATCTTTTTATAAAGAAAATAATTTTATTTGTATTCACATTGAATAAAACAATGTAGGTTATTTTTTATCATCTTGGGGTATGGGCATACATTCGTTACATTTTTCAGTCACGTATTCACACACCCTCCTGTCAATCTCCTGGAAGGGGAATCTTTTTGGTCTCACCATCTTCTAACATTACACTCTGTAATATCATATTTCTTGGCTGCTCGACAGTTGTTTGATGCCTCTGCTTCATTGATCACCATGGTCTTAAAAATTGGCATCGTAACTTGACTAACTTTAGAGCCACTTTGTCCGAGCTGGTCCTAGTGTGTCTCCATCCCTCAACTGGCTAAGCAGCAACATTAGCTAGCTAGCTAGTTAGTCAGCTAGAGTTAGCTACCATCCTCCTCCATGCAGCACACATAAATATATGGGGTAGTGGTGGTCTAGTGGATAGTGAGTTGGACTTGTGATCGGAAGGTTGTGAGTTCAAATCCCACCTGAAACCACACCACTACTAGTGTGCCCTTGAGTAAGGCACTTAGCCCTCAGTTACTCCAGGGGGAATGTCCCTGTAATTCGTAATTGTAAGTCGCTTTGGATAAAGGCGTCTGCTAAATGGCAAAATTAAATTAAATTAAATTAAATATTAAATAATGAAATTCAAGGACAGGACATACATACATACCTCTACTTTTGGCTTGTTTTTCTTCATCTTCTCTTTTTCTTTTTCTTTTTTGGGCGCCAGAGTGATACCCGACATACTTGCACAGACAGTGCTCTTGAGTGACGGAGTTGACCGTTGCCCACTCAGCCCCGCCCACTCACACCCCAGTGATCATTCAAAATACAAATAATAATAATAATAATAAACACAAGACTTGTTTGGCTCAATTGCGAGGTTTCACAATTCCCGACATTAGGACCGTGTCACACATAATATATATATATATATATTTATTTATTAATTTTTTATTTTTCTTTTTACTATGAGTGGGCCCCCCCCCCGCCTTTCGGGCCCCAGGCGACCGCCTGTATGGCCTGTAGGACGGGCCGGCCATGCTCTGAATGGTCACTTACCTAGTTTATGCTAGCTAGTTCATGAATGAATGAATGAATGAATGAATGAATGAATGAATGGTCTTTATTGTCATTAATACAGTACAGGTACCATACAACGAAATTTGGGAGGGGGGGCTCCCCTGGTGCTAGGATTTTTTTTTACTAAAAACAAGAAGGGAAAAGAGCTGGTTTACATAAATAAAGGCTATATACACTATCCACTATACTATACTATATAAATAAAACACTGTGCTGTACTCTATGCTATGCTATAAATATCCTAACATTTCCTATCTCTGAACCTTATGTGCACAAGGGTTGTCATATTGCACATAGTATTATTGCACATTCATTTAAAGTGTCGCAGTTTGCAGGTTTGAAATGTTCACAGTTGTGTTTCAGTATTGCACTTGATTTCAATCTAGTAGCTGCCATCAAATTGTCTAGATTGTCCAGGGCCTAGAACCTAGGTCTTTGCTGTGTTCAGGGCCTGAATGGCCCTAGGGTAGAAGCTGAGCTTCAGTCTATTTGTCCTTGCGGACATGGTCCTGAACCGCCTGCCCGAGGGCAGCCGAACAAAGTGTTCGTTCCCAGGGTGGGATGGGTCCCTGGAGATCTTGGAGGCCTTCCTGAGGCAGTGTGTGTTGTACAGCTCTTCCAGAGAGGGGAGGGGGGCGCCGATGATCTTCTGGGACGATCTCACGACTCTCTGTAGCGCTTTCCTCTCTGCGGCTGTGCAGCTGGAGAACCACACGCAGATGCAGTAGGTGAGGATGCTCTCCACTGTGCAGCGGTAGAAGGTCACAAGCAGCTCCTGTTTGAGGTGGTATTTCCTGAGGACTCTCAGGAAGTAGAGCCGCTGTTGTGCCTTCTTGATGATGGCTGCTGTGTTGGTCTTCCAGGACAGGTCATCCTGAATGTGCACCCCCAGGAATCGGAGGGTTGAGACTCTCTCCACGCTCCCTCCATCGACGAGCAGGGGCTGGACGTATTACCTAAACCAACCTCTAAACATGCTCGCGACCAGAATAACTCAAAAGGACTGGTTGCATAGCAACCAAACAGCGAATTATTTGAGCCACATTGATGGAACCGAACGCAAAATGAAATTATCGCCGATTAGAACATTATCGCCGATTAGAAGATAATCTCGCATAGTGGAACGGGCCCCTGGTCTTTGCTCTATAAATGTTCTGTGTCCTGAGTGTTCTCTCTCTCTCTCTCTCTCCTGTTTTGAGCTGTGGCAGGGCTCTGGTGGGTTGAGCCTTGTTTGGTTTTGTTTGTGTTATTTGTTTTGTTCATTTAGATGATTTAGATGATTTATGTAAATAAAGTATGAAAGTTTCCATTTATTATATTACCTTGTTTATGTATTTTGTTTGTTAATCATTGATGTTTATTTGGGCACACAGGGACAGATGACTAGTTGAGATACCCTGGGTTTATACATCTGCATATACGTAGGACATACCTGCTGTCTAGCACCCCAGTTTAGAGTGAGCACCACCCACTGTACTTTTGAGGTGCCTAGCACCTGTAAAGGGGGGATGGGGGTTATTATTTTGATTATGAATTTTATTTGGTGCCACTGTTAGTCCTCTCTGTTCCCTGTGTTGCTTCATCTATATTATTGCAACCCTTAGTTTCCTGGCTTTTGTGTGACTGCCCCCTCACTTGTCCTTCTTGTTGCTCTATGTTGCGCCCTTCTACCCCGAGTCACCAGGGGGCGTAACAGTGGGGGTCTAGTTTAGGGGGGTAGGGTGGGGGTCTATTGTGGGGGGGTAGGGTGGGGGTCTAGTGTGGGGGGTAGGGTGGGGGTCTAGTGTGGGGGTCTAGTGTGGGGGGCTAGGGTCAGGGTCTAGTGTGGTGAGTAGTGTGGGGGCTAGGGTCGGGGTCTAGTGTGGGGGGTAGGGTCGGGGTCTAGTGTGGGGGTCTAGTGTGGGGGGTAGGGTGGGGGTCAGCAGAGTTATTTGGCACCACAGTTTGAGGTTGAGCTTGGCCTCCCTGATGCCCCTCTTCAGACTGGGCCTGGCTGAGCTGAAGGCCTCTGGGTCGCCTGCTTTGAAGGCGGTGTTGCGTACCTGCAGCAGTGAACGGACCTCTCTGTTCCTCCAGGGTTTAGTCAGGATATCCAAGTCAGCACTTTTCCAGCACATCAGGCCATTTCTGGGAAATGAGACCATCTAAAAATTAAACTTAAAAAACACTTTCTCTTTTGTCTTTATCTTTATTGAACATAAAGCATCTGCGTGAGTGACCTTCCATCCTCGTAAGGGAGCTGTAAACTGTATGT
This sequence comes from Nansenia antarctica, assembly GCF_963989245.1. Lineage (NCBI taxonomy): Eukaryota > Metazoa > Chordata > Actinopteri > Argentiniformes > Microstomatidae > Nansenia > Nansenia antarctica. The sequence continues at coordinate 12,066,979 of NC_137693.1, read as the reverse complement.
TCATAAACATTTTTGACTAAAATCACTCCTACCGCTAACCTTGATCTTTATCTCCCTATTGCAGAAAGCTGCTGTAAAATACTAGGTTAGACCTTTCCCTGCACATGAATAATTAACCAAGATATCTTGCAGAGGGAGCAACAGAACATTTACTCACAGCTACAATATACAGTACACTCCCCTCCACAAGAATCAAATGTATTTTCTATGTCTATGATTCTGTAGAATGTTTGGCTGTAATCAGTAAGATGTCTCCACATAGTGCTTGTTGAATGTTTTATTCCATGAACAAAGATTATAGGATTTACATACTGTCCATTAATGAATTCCATTCATATGATTACTGATGACAGAGCTCGTTTAAGTAACTGAGTGTCAATATTGACAATACTGTATGTCTACACTGTATGTGTATGTGTGTACACTCTGTATGTCTAATGCAATTGTTTAAATGGATCAATAAACAGAATTCAAAAATACATTTTGTTTGGTTTTATGATTATTATAAAAATGTTTACATATGCTTTTAGGTGCTATAAATGCTTCTAATTCCTAAAGCATAATACATATTTGTACATTATTATAAATGCAGCCTATTCATGAACTTTATCATTGAGTGTTACTGGTTAGTTTCCTGTAGCTTATACTTTCTTTGTGCTTGCTGAGTTTTGGGTCGCTCCACCGCCAAAAAATCTCACTCCAAACTTTTGGTGAAACTTGGCAGCCCTGCCTCTAGAGAGGAACATACACAAAAGACAATTCCGTAGGCCTACTTGTTTGTGCTTGACCAATCAGTTTGCTTACAATGGTTCGAATGGGAATTCCCTTTTTCTTAATTGGTTGTGTTATTTGCTTGTTGTGTTGTGTTGTGCAGCAATTCGAGTTTGAGGGTGGGGGGTACAATTCCAGAGGTGAAAGAGGAGTTCATTATGTCAGTGATCATGGGTGATAAAGATGGCAGACAGGCCTTGACAGACAGGGTGGTGGGAAGAGGATCAAGCTGACAGGTGGTGGTTTTAGCTTTGCGGATGAGCTCCGAGATAATGTGTTCCGATGCTGGGGTGAAGTTGGTGAGGGAGCTAATGCATGGTTGGCCAGTGGTAGCCATCCAGGGTGGATCACTTGAGGAGGTGCATGATGAGGCCAGCTGTAGGTGAATGGTGTTGATTTTTGAGTTTAAAAATGTCAAAAAGGCAGTGCACTGATCAGTAGAGATATCTGGAGGGAGGGTTTGAGGAGGCTGAAGTAGGTGACTGACTGTGGAGAAGAGAACTCTGTTATCTTTACCAGTGCTGATGAGGTTGGAATAATAGGAGGATTTGGCATCAGAAAGCGCGTTCTTGTAGTGATGAAGGTGATCAGAATACATTTGGGTGTGAACTGAGAGTCTGTTTTTTTTGCACAGCCGCTCCAGTCGACGACTCGACGGCCTGTGGTTTTGAGCTGGCGGAGGTCAGATGTGAATAGAAGGCCAACTGCATCAGTCAGCATATTTATTTATTATTATTTAAAAAGCATGACTCTGCGGTAAGGGCAATGTAATAAAGATCAAATAAATGTTTCACCTGCCACTATAAATATGTTTTCTATATGGGCAATAATGGGCAACTATGAGTAATAGATCATTATCATTGATCATATCAATGCTGTAAAAAGCTGTAAAAGATATGTTCTGAAGTTGGACTGTGTCAACCAGATACAAGGAGTCATAAATGTGTCTCTATAGTTTGTATGCATGCAAACAGCCAACTGTCTTTTACCACAATGTGCACTGTGAAACCCTAGCCTCTAAGTCTGTATCTGAACACATCCACAAACATATCCAATCGATTTTTTGGAGAAGATATAGAGGTAAGCTGTGAAATTCTTTATTCCAACAAAATATGAAAGTATATCTGCCTAAAGATTAATTATTGAAGCTGACCCCCTAGACCCCCACAATAGACCCCCACCCTACCCCCCACACAAGACCCCCACCCTACCCCCCACACTAGACCCCCACCCTACCCCCCACACTAGAGCCCCACCCTTCCCCTCACACTAGACCCCCACCCTACCCCCACACTAGAGCCCCACCCTTCCCCTCACACTAGACCCCCACCCTTCCCCTCACACTAGAGCCCCACCCTTCCCCTCACACTAGACCCCCACCCTTCCCCTCACACTAGACCCCCACCCTATCCCCCACACTAGACCCCCACCCTACCCCCACACTAGAGCCCCACCCTTCCCTCACACTAGAGCCCCACCCTACCCCTCACACTAGACCCCCACCCTACCCCCACCCTATCCCCCACACTAGACCCCCACCCTATCCCCCACACTAGACCCCCACCCTTCCCTGCATTTCTGCCCAGGGGCTGGAATGGAAGGCCAACAACCTCCGGCCGATAGGCAGGGTTGACACCTTGTGTGTGTGTGTGTGTGTGTGTGTGTGTGTGGCAGGAGGGGGGTGTGGGGGGGGAGTGGAAGTCCCAGAGGCAGTGAGAGGCAGAGGGCTTGTTTGTGAGGCCCACTGCACAGGGAAGAAACTATTCAGGTGGCGTGAGGCTTTGGTCTTGATAGACCGGATGGACGTCTTTTGAAGGGGTGGTGACCGGGGTGGGAGGGATCAGTGATGATCTTTCCTGCTCTCTTTTTCTCTCTTTTTTTGAGGGACCACCAATTGTTGTATTTGTATTGTAAATTGTAATTAATAATAATAATTATTATTATTGTTATTATGAATGTACCTGGGCCCTATTCCACGAAGCTCGATAAAGTTCTACGCCTCGATAAAGTTCTAAGCCTCGAAAATGTTAGCTTGCGTTCGGTGCCATCAATGTGGCTCAAATAATTCGCTGCTTGGTTGAGCTCCTTCTGAGTCAGATATAATTAGCCTGCTCGCGACCAGGCTAAAACAGAGGCTATGGTAAGACGCGCGTCAAAAAAGGCTCACAGGCAGAAACTAAACCCCGAACGACAGTTCCTCATGTGTCTTTTAGGAAATATTAGTTCCCACTTCACACGAGATAGATAGATTAGATAGTTTGACTGTGTGATAGATAGATAATTTGATATTTTGAAAGTGTGATCGATCGATAGATAGTTTGATTGTGTGATAGATAACTTGATATTTTGAAAGTGTGATAGATAGATCGATAGATCAATAAAGAAGAGTGTAAAAAAAAAAAAATGTGTCAACTTGCATTGCTGTCATCACAGCGGTCTGACTGGCGTAGTGGTTAAGGCAGCCGACTGGAGTTCCAAAGGTTGCGTGTTCGAGACTTGACTAAGTCATTCTTTTTTTTTTTTACATTTAACCGAAGATTTCATGCAAAGGCTTCAAACACCATTGTAATCGTGTCAGTTCTTGTAAATTAGCCTGCACCATAATTGTATAGCCTACATACTTTTTTAGATGAGATTTTAGATTAGATTCAGACAACAAAATGCAGTAAAAAGTGCATCTGAAGAGGGATTTGAACCACCGAATAAATCCTATGGCAGCGGTCGATACCACTAGGCCATTGTGGCGTTATGACGGTTTGTAGCCTGCTGCTGATATCACCACAGTAGTAAATATTCATTTATTAAAATATGAACATATAACAATAACTGGGGCTAGTATGACCTACGCATTTAATCGGTCAGCAATGTCTTGCCAAACCATTTCCCTCGCCTTGTTAATTGCGGCAGTATTGCACTATTTTACATCTTATTTTTCCGTCTTCATAAAAATCAATAATTCGGAATGCTGCGCAAATGTAGAACCCCTGCAGAGTGGAGTATCTTCATTTCGACAGATCGACTCTTCTGGGCTTTTTATGTCTGCGTGCACGCGCCCATATCGAAGATATGTAAGCCTGTCTTCTGTGAACACTGATGACACAAGGCTGATCCTCGTTCGAGGAATCACCTGAGGCTTGAATTCCAATCTCGAGTTGCCTGAGCGCCGCATTTATTTATATCGCCGCTATACTGATCCACCTTTAGTGGAATGACCCCCTGGTTATGTTACAGTAGAGAAACAAAAAACAGTTACCAAAACTGTAAAGTTGCAAAGTTGGCCTATCATCTCACCCAAATTAAGTGAGTAGGCCTATTTAAGAAACTGTATGCCATAGTGTCTCTGAGATAAAGGATACAATCTGTTTTCACACTGGTGTTGAATAACAGAAGATTAATGGAGGGGGAAAGACATGAGTGTGTGAGGACGGAGGATGATGAGCAAAGTCCCATCATGGATTTGGATCTGGAATTTCACTGCCAATCTCTCCTCCATCACCGCGAAAAAGAGATGACTAGAAGACGTAAGCTTGAGAAAATAAACCAGAAATTTATGTTACCGGATGAAACAACTTGCTGTTTGAAAGTACCAGTAGGCTACCAGATACAATGTTGTATGCACATACTGGCTACGTTCTTACATGCAGCTCGCGTGAACACAGATTCTTCCATCAACGCTCGCCTCCCGCTTCGATTGCAGACTCAAGTTAACGCACGTGCAGAAAGATGCCACGAAACTCGTGTCCGGTAGCTTTCTTTCAAGGAATTTCAAAAATAAAGGTCCTGCAAAACAATTGTTATTTCTCGGCGTGAGAAAGTTGAGGTGTGGCGTGTCACTGGTTTATTTTCTCAAGCTTACGTCTTCTAGTCATCTCTTTTTCGGGGTGATGGAGGGTCTAGTGTGGGGGGTAGGGTCGGGGTCTAGTGTGGGGGGTAGGGTGGGGGTCTAGTGTGGGGGGGTAGGGTGGGTGTTACGTACAGTGTTGGTGTTCTGTGTGTGTTTGTGTTGTAGCGGGCCTGCTGTTTGTATTGTGTTGTGTGTTGTGTTTTGGTCTCCCCCTACTGTTGTCATTTTTCCTAGACTCTCAGATGAATGCTTGGTTCCAGTCCCATCATTTCACACCTGTTCCTGATTAACAATCAACCTGGGGGCCGTTCCACTAACGTTGATTAGTATATCGGCGATTAAAATAAATCCTGCGATCAGGCAACTCGGGATTGAAATTCAAGCCTCAGGTGATTCCTCGAACGAGGATCAGGCTTGTGTCATGAGTGTTCACAGAACACCGGCTTAGAAATCCTCGATATGGGCGCGTGCACGCAGACATAAAGAGCCCCAAAGAGTCAAACTGTCGAAATGAAGATTGATCTTTATGAAGACGACAAATAAGATGTAAAATAGTGTAATACTGCCGCAATTAACAAGCCGAGGGAAATGGTTTGGCTAGAAATTGCTGACCGATTAAATGCGTAGGTCATACTAGCCCTAGTTATTGTTATATGTTCATATTTTAATAAATGAATATTTACTACTGTGGAGATATCAGCAGCAGGCTATAAACCGTCATATCGTCACGATGGCCTATTGGTATTGACCGCTGACGTGGTATTTATTCGTCTTTTTAAGACGGTGGTTCAAATCCCTCTTCAGACACACTTTTTATTGCATTTCGTTGTCTGAATCTAATCTAAAATCTCATCTAAAATATAGTAATAGTAAGTATATAGGCTATAAAATGATGGTGCAGGCTAATTTACAAGAACTGACACGATTACAATGGTGTTTGAAGCCTTTCTGAGTAAATTATGTTCTTCAACTGGACCCTGGATTTGGCATAGATAATTTTTTCTTATGATTACTGATGGATAGATGATTCACTTAGACAGATATATATATATATATATAGTAAATCGATTTGCATGAAGGCTTCGATTAAATGTAAAAAAAAAAAAAAATCGTAAAAAGTGGGAACTAATATTTCCTAAAAGACACTTGACAGAACTGTCGTTCGGGATATAGTTTCCGCCTGTGAGACAATTTTTTTTTTTTTTATAAATGTGTTTTTCAGATTTTATCCCTTTTTCACCCAATTTGGTAGCCAATTTAACCCAACTTAGCATCCAATTATCCCCTGCCTATTGCATTGGATCCGCCGCCCGACCCCGTGGCCGGCAGTCCCAGAGGAGGGCGCCAGGCAGACTAGGCTGACTGGCTCCTCGAGCCCAGTACTGTTATTCCGGCACCCCAGGGGGCGGTGTTGCGCGACGGATCCTAGTCCAGAAATACTCCTATACCCCCCCTCGGAAGCGGCCGGCCAATATGCCGCTTCCCGTGTGCCTCGGCCATTATCTGGATCTGGCGAGCCGGGATACGAACCCCGGCCCCGGTGGGCCTGTGAGACAATTTTGACACACGTATTACCTAAACAAACCTCTAAACCTGCTCGCGACCAGAATAACTAAAAAGGACTGGTTGCATAGCAACCAAACAGCGAATTATTTGAGCCACATTGATGGAACCGAACGCAAAATGAAATTATTGCCGATTAGAAGATAATCTCGCGTAGTGGAACGGGCCCCTGGTCTTTGCTCTATAAATGTTCTGTGTCCTGAGTGTTCTCTCTCTCTCTCTCCTGTTTTGAGCTGTGGCAGGGCTCTGGGCCATATTCCACTAAAGGTGGCTTAATATAGCGGCGCTATAAATAAATGCGGCGCTCAGGGAACTCGAGATTGGTATTCAAGCCTCAGGTGATTCCTCGAATGAGGATCAGCCTTGTGTCATCAGTGTTCACAGAAGACAGGCTTACAAATCTTCGATATGGGCGCGTGCACGCAGACATAAAAAGCCCTGAAGTGTCGATCTGTCGAAATGAAGATACTCCACTCTGCAGGGGTACTACATTTGCGCAGCATTCCGAATTATTGATTTTTATGAAGACGGAAAAATAAGATGTAAAATAGTGCAATACTGCCTCAATTAACAAGGCGAGGGAAATGGTTTGGCAAGAAATTGCTGACCGATTAAATGCGTAGGTCATACTAGCCCCAGTTATTGTTATATGTTCATATTTTAATAAATGAATATTACTACTGTGGTGATATCCGCAGCAGGCTACAAACCGTCATATCGCCACAATGGCCTAGTGGTATTGACTGCTGCCATAGGATTTATTCGTCATTTTATATCAGTGGTTCGAATCCCTCTTTAGACGCACTTTTTACTGCATTTCGTTGTCTGAATCTAATCTAAAATCTCATCTAAAAAAGTATTGTAGGCTATAAAATGATGGTGCAGGCTAATTTACAAGAACTGACACGATTACAATGGTGTTTGAAACCTTTGCATGAAATCTTCGGTTAAATGTAAAAAAAAAAAAAAATAAGGACTTAGTCAAGTCTCGAACTCGCAACCTTTGGAACTCGAGTCCACAGCCTTAACCACTACGCCAGCCAGACCGCTGTGATGACGGCAATGCAAGTTGAGACAATTACTTTTTTTTTTTTTACACTCTTCTCTTCTATCGATCTATCTATCACACTTTCAAAATATCAAGTTATCTATCACACAATCAAACTATCTATCGATCGATCACACTTTCAAAATATCAAATTATCTATCTATCACACAGTCAAACTATCTAATCAAACTATCTAATCTATCTATCTCGTGTGAAGTGGGAACTAATATTTCCTAAAAGACACATGAGGAACTTTCGTTCAGGGTTTAGTTTCCGCCTGTGAGCCTTTTTTGACGCACGGATGACTATAGCCTGTGTTTTAGCCTGGTCGGGACCAGGCTAATTATATCTGACTCAGAAGGAGCTCAACCAAGCAGCGAATTATTTGATCCACATTGATGGCACCGAACGCAAGCTAACATTTTCGAGGCTTAGAACTTTATCGAGGCTTAGAACTTTATCGAGCTTTGTGGAATAGGGCCCTGGTGGGTTGAGCCTTGTTTGGTTTTGTTTGTGTTATTTGTTTTGTTCATTTAGATGATTTAGATGATTTATGTAAATTAAGTATGAAAGTTTCCATTTATTATATTACCTTGTTTATGTATTTTGTTTGTTAATCATTTATGTTTATTTGTGCACACAGGGACAGATGACTAGTTGAGATACCCTGGGTTTACATCTGCATATACGTAGGACATACCTGCTGTCTAGCACCCCAGTTTAGAGTGAGCACCACCCACTGTACTTTTGAGGTGCCTAGTGTGGGGGCTAGGGTCGGGGTCTAGTGTGGGGGTCTAGTGTGGGGGGTAGGGTGGGGGTCTAGTGTGGGGGGGTAGGGTGGGGGTCTAGTGTGGGGGGGTAGGGTCGGGGTCTAGTGTGGGGGTCTAGTGTGGGGGCTAGGGTCGGGGTCTAGTGTGGGGGTCTAGGGTGGGGGGTAGGGTGGGGGTCTAGTGTGGTGAGTAGGGTGGGGGGTAGGGTGGGGGTCAGCAGAGTTCTTTGGTACCACAGTTTGAGGTTGAGCTTGGCCTCCCTGATGCCCCTCTTCAGACTGGGCCTGGCTGAGCTGACGGCCTCTGGGTCGCCTGCTTTGAAGGCGGTGTTGCGTACCTGCAGCAGTGAACGGACCTCTCTGTTCCTCCAGGGTTTAGTCAGGATATCCAAGTCAGCACTGTTCCAGCACATCAGGCCATTTCTGGGAAATGAGACCATCTAAAAATTAAACTTAAAAAACACTTTCTCTTTTGTCTTTATCTTTATTGAACATAAAGCATCTGCGTGAGTGACCTTCCATCCTCGTAAGGGAGCTGTAAACTGTATGTTCATAAACATTTTTGACTAAAATCACTCCTACCGCTAATCTTGATCTTTATCTCCCTATTGCAGAAAGCTGCTGTAAAATACTAGGTTAGACCTTTCCCTGCACATGAATAATTAACCAAGATATCTTGCAGAGGGAGCAACAGAACATTTACTCACAGCTACAATATACAGTACACTCCCCTCCACAAGAATCAAATGTGTTTTCTATGTCTATGATTCTGTAGAATGTTTGGCTGTAATCAGTAAGATGTCTCCACATATAGTGCTTGTTGAATGTTTTATTCCATGAACAAAGATTATAGGATTTACATACTGTCCATTAATGAATTCCATTTATATGATTACTGATGACAGAGCTCGTTTAAGTAACTGAGTGTCAATATTGACAATACTGTATGTCTACACTGTATGTGTATGTGTGTACACTCTGTATGTCTAATGCAATTGTTTCAATGGATCAATAAACAGAATTCAAAAATACATTTTGTTTAAGTTCAATCTGAAACCTGGTAATGGTTTTATGATTATTATAAAAATGTTTACATATGCTTTTAGGTGCTATAAATGCTTCTAATTCCTAAAGCACAATACATATTTGTACATTATTATAAATGCAGCCTATTCATGAGTTGAGTGTCATTGAGTGTTACTGGTTAGTTTCCTGTAGCTTATACTTTCTTTGTGCTTGCTGAGTTTTGGGTCGCTCCACCGGCAAAAATCTCACTCCAAACTTTTGGTGAAACTTGGCAGCCCTGCCTCTAGAGAGGAACATACACAAAAGACAATTCCGTAGGCCTACTTGTTTGTGCTTGACCCACCAGTTTGCTTACGATGGTTCGAATGGGAATTCCCTTTTTCTTAATTGGTTGTGTTATTTGCTTGTTGTGTGACTGCAGCAATTCGAGTTTGAGGGTGGGGGGTACAATTCCAGAGGTGAGAGAGGAGTTCATTATGTCAGTGATCATGGGTGATAAAGATGGCAGACAGGCCTTGACAGACAGGGTGGTGGGCAGAGGATCAAGCTGACAGGTGGTGGTTTTAGCTTTGCGGATGAGCTCCGAGATAGTGTGTTCCGATGCTGGGGGGAAGTTGGTGAGGGAGCTAATGCATGGTTGGCCAGTGGTTGCCATCCAGGGTGGATCACTTGAGGAGGTGGATGATGAGGCCAGCTGTAGGTGAATGGTGTTGATATTGGAGTTTAAAAATGTCAAAAAGGCAGTGCACTGATTAGTAGAGATATCTGGAGGGAGGGTTTGAGGAGGCTGAAGTAGGTGACTGACTGTGGAGAAGAGAACTCTGTTATCTTTACCAGTGCTGATGAGGTTGGAATAATAGGAGGATTTGGCATCAGAAAGCGCGTTCTTGTAGTGATGAAGGGGATCAGAATACATTTGGGTGTGAACTGAGAGTCTGTTTTTTTTGCACAGCCGCTCCAGTCGACGACTCGACGGCCTGTGGTTTTGAGCTGGCGGAGGTCAGATGTGAATAGAAGGCCAACTGCATCAGTCAGCATATTTATGTATTATTATTTAAAAAGCATGACTCTGCGGTAAGGGCAATGTAATAAAGATCAAATAAATGTTTCACCTGCCACTATAAATATGTTTTCTATGGGCAATAATGGGCAACTACTATGAGTAATAGATCATTATCATTGATCATATCAATGCTGTAAAAAGCTGTAAAAGATATGTTCTGAAGTTGGACTGTGTCAACCAGATACAAGGAGTCATAAATGTGTCTCTATAGTTGTATGCATGCAAACAGCCAACTGTCTTTTACCACAATGCACACTGTGAAACCCTAGCCTCTAAGTGTGTATCTGAACACATCCACAAACACATCCAATCGATTTTTTTGGAGAAGACATTGAGGTAAGCTGTGAAATTCTTTATTCCAACAAAATATGTAAGTATATCTGCCTAAAGATTCATTATTGAAGCTGTTGATATTCACAACAGTACAGAATAACAGAATAACATGTCTTTTGAATTGTTCTATGTTTTGATACATCCTGTTTCAATAGATCAAAACCGGCAAGAAAAGACAGAGAGAATGGGGGGTAATAATGAAAAAGCGGAAAAAGACCGAGCAGACCGAGCAGAAGGAGATAGTAAGAAAGAAAAGAAGCAGAGAGAGGACGCAGATAAAGACAAAGACCGAGTTCAACGTGAAAATAAGGTACTCCAAGGGCAGAGAGAGGCGGCAGAGAAAGACAAAGAACGAGTTCAACGTGAATACAATGAACTCCATGGGCTAAAAGTGCAAATGGAAACTGAACAACGAGTGGCAAAAGAACAGAAAGAGGAGAACGAGAGACAGAGACAGATAATACTTAAAGCCAAAAGAAAACAAGAGGAAACCGAAAGGACAAGGATTCATCTGGAACGGAATGAAGAAGAATGAGATGTAGCCTAGAAAATGTAAGGATGAAAAGCAAAGAGAATCATCTTAAAGGGATGTTCCACCTTTTTAACACATTTTCCTAGTTTGGCACTGACCTTGGCTGTAGTTGATTAGCCCAGACAGTTTCTATTTACATAATTAGCTTTTTTAGCTACTGAGTTGTCATATTGTGTGCCCCATATGACCCCATTAATTATCTTAAACACTCAAAACCAAGTAATAATATGAATATTATATAAAGTCCCTCTCTGAAAACTGCAGAATAACAATAAATGAACTGCTTTTGTTTTTTCAATACAATAATGTAAGATATTGTTTTTGCCACACAACTAATAATGGTGGAATTTCTTTTGCCGTTGATTTTTTATTTTTTTTATTTTTTAAAGCAATGGTATACGTTATTTTCTTTCTCTTTTCTCTATTCAAAGTTATTTCTATTAAACGTAATTTCACAATCTAGTTGAGTATTATCATGTTCTACTTTATAATCCAGACATGATGCAACAAATTGGAGGAAATCATTTGAATGTAACTTCTGTACCCATTTGGATGTTTGTCTTTGGAAACATTGTTTAATATGTAATTGACCAAAGCAATGAATGAATTCTCTATATATCTCTCAATAAAAGGCTGTTGAATTCATTTTACAGTTTAAAGTGTCTTTAAAATGGTTTATTCAGTTTATTATTTTACAGTTTAACTATTTCTCTGAACTTCTCTAACTGTCTCTGAAACATGTTATATTGTATACATATTCATCATATACTTACAACATGGAATATGTTCTACTTGACCGTTATGTCCTAAATTATAGTTTCCATATTGTTGCATTTTCACAGTTAGTCATTTCAGAATCAGAATCAGAATTATTTTATCTGGTGTTTAGTTTAGTTTAGTTTATTTTATTTATTTAGCACACAAGAAATTGTGCAAGGAGGGAACGAAGCCCAGAAGGCTTGTGCATAGTTCCACTCCACGTCAATATCAATGGTTCAAATAAAAATCAAGGGACACTTACTGCACGTCAGTAGGAGAAGAGAAATCACAAACAAAATCATATCCATTGCATTGGGCAGAAAGGTAAGATAGCACATACAAACACACAAGACAAAAACAAAACAAACAAACAAACAAAAACAAAACAACTGAAAATAGATAGGTGTATTTGCACATAGAAGACATTGACTTGAGGTTGTTGCATAAGACATCAAAAAATCTATATATATAAGCAAAAATTATTTAAAAGAGAATAGCAAAAACGAACAATAATAAATGTATACTTTTTACAATATTTTACCATTTCCATAGCCTTCTTACACATCCTAAAAATGACACTTTTCATATTATCAAATTCATTGTGTTTGCAAGCACGCTCACTATACAGAATTGCTATATCTGTACTAATACCAGATTTCAACAATATTAGTGCAATCTTAATTCCTTAAATGTTTTTAATGTTTACACAGCTCTCTACGAGGGAAACGTTAGTAGACCTTCATCAACATGGGTGTCCTGTTGCTAGCATGCGCGTGGGCTCTCAAGACACGGAGAAGCCTGCACACCTGCATTTGGGCTGCTTTGCTTTCTGGGTTCACATATCCTGGATCTGTTTGTTTTGGATTTTACTGAACATTGCATTGATTTGAAATAAATGGATACTGACTTGGATGTGACCTGAATGTAAATAAAAAAGTATTATGGTAACCTGAACATATTGAGTAAAACCATGCATCTCATAATAAAACGGAAGAAAACTGAACCCTGCCACACTTTTCACCTCATGACAGAGTCAGTTGATGCACTTTTCACGTTGAGACCAATATATATTGTAAAATATTTCATGTAAAATAAAATGATTTAGTGTCTCCTGATGCAACTTTTTCAAATAAAAAAGGGGCATCTCTTTCACCTCATGGCTATTGATGTGCTTTTAACTATCTCTTTTAGACGGCAACAAAAATTGTTTATTCTAATTTAGGTAGAAGGCCACACATCTTTGGATTCTTATCGGGGCAGATTACAAAAGGATTGTCATGTGATGTGACACTCCAATCACTTATCTGAAACTGCTGCTGAGACCATAGTGCAAGCTCATTGGTGATTCTATTTATGACAGAAGAACAGCCTGAATAGACTAAATGCTCTTCTCCTTTTCTCTTACAGTAGAACAACAGAAGACAGAGGAGTAAGAAGACAGATGTGTGACTCAAATGCTTAGTTTTAACTGTAAGTTTTACCTCTCCCTTTGGATCACTGATCGCATTACCTTGACATTGCAACGTTTTTTTTTACTATTCAAAGATTTATTAGGGCTACATTAATAACTCATGGTACTATTATTCAGAATCTTTGCCTCTTACTGTTTTCATAAAAATAGAAACAATTTATACCTGCATGTTCATATACGGACAAAAAATAAATCGCTGGATCTAATCATTTAACTAAGCTTGTGAAGCCTATTTTATGTCTAGCTGTTTTCACATGAAATTGTCATTGTTTTTGTCATTCTTTTGTTTTTGACAAGCCTAAGATTTTAACTATGTTTCTGATCATTTTATTCTTATTTTTCAGCTTCAAGAGTATAGAGCCAAAAGAAGAAGAAATGCTCCACTGTCCCACGAGCTACACAAGGTACTGTATCAGGCATTTATTTAACTTTAGTCTCGTCAATCCTGTGTTTGTCAAGATGAACTGACGGCTCCTGCTTGAGTGACAGATTTCGTGAGAATGAGATCTCACATGAGAATACATGTGTATTTTATTTAAAAATAATTTAAAAAAAAGTGTGTGTTTTTTCTATACTTATTGAAAGTATACTTAATTTGTACTGATACTTCCATATATTTATTGAGAATATAACTTATGGTTAGTTATCAAATATAATATATCAAATATAGTTATTGAAAGTATATATTTGTATATATTATATTTGCTCATTTGTATTTCTGTACATTTCCAAAAAGTACATATGCATTTAATGTTCTGTTATTTTCAATATAATATACTATAATATCTTTGAAAGTATATTTTATTTATTTAACATTAACCTGACAGTTGACCTGGGGCCTCATTTATAGAAAGTATTTAGATCAAATGTTGATCTTACCCGTGTCGTACGTACGACCGTGGAAACGATCGTCTCTACGTCGAGTATTGACCTTGCATACGCACATGACCTACTGGTTATGCAGAGTTATTACAGGCATGTGAGCCGCACTACCTACTGTAATTCATGCAAGTGGCTCGTAATAAAATTAACGATGTTGTTATCAGCCGAGAAATGAGTTTAATTCAAGATTTAAAAGGAACTGATGTTTATGATTGTATTTCAGTCTTCCTTTATATCCCTCCGGAGCTGCCTATCTCCCCTTCAACATGCCTAGTGCGTTCCACAACGGACCTTGCCCGGCCATGCGCTAAATTATACTGGATTTTCTCCGGTGTCAGGGAGTGAGCCATATAAGAATAAGACCATTATATTATTACAGTATAAGCAGCACTCGAGTTGAGGGGGGAAATAAAAACAGTAAAAATCGTCCCCCTTCTAAAACGGCCATCCCCTCTTTCCATACTTTGTCATTTTATCAATGAACGTGGCATTACTGCTATTTCAAGGTGCGAGGGGGGCACGCACACATGCAATGACATTTTTACCAAGTTACTGACACTGAAGTCACTGACGAGGGGATGCTCATATGATAAAATCCACCACCTCCCTTACAACTTGAGTAGAGTACAACCATTTGCCTGGTTAGTTCTCATGATCAAACTTTACAAATGCAACTTACCGAGAAGCCACCCTTCTCTGCCCTCTCCTGCTTCCAGACGAACGCCTACCCTATATTATAGCACTTGTCTTAATTCAGCCGCTATAATTGAGCCACTATCACAGGGCGTTAATACAAACCTCATTCACCTGCGTTCATTTGACCTGCGTTGGTATTTATAGAAGGAAGCACGTACACAACTTTAAACCAGCGCAGCCCGTTTTATAAATAATGCTCACGTCCGTTTAGAAAAATTTGCTTACGTGAAAATCAAAGATGACGTTCAAGTACTTTTTTTTTATAAATGAGGCCCCTGGCCATGGACAGCTCAGTAAAACACAACAGTTTAGTTAGCAATATTCCTGCTGAAAGAAAACAGCCATAGACCAGCATGTCACCGGCAAGAACATCTCATGCTAGTTTGAGCAGTTTGCTGGGTTCAAATGTCATTTTAAAATCTAGAATACATATATTTCACTTCAAAACAATGTCACGTTCAACTTTACATATGTGACAGTAGCTGGTGAAAGCGGGAACATCTCGGCAACCGACCAAATGTTCAGACCTTTATTCTGAAAAATGTAAATACATTTCAAGACTTCCTCGTGCCAGGCCAAGACCCTTGCCAGAGGTTTGTTCCTGGCTCATTCTCCGTCACAGATGAGTGACCTGTCAGTTGTGTGAGCCCAGGGGCCTCATTCATAACGGGTGCTTAGATCAAATGTTGATCTTACCCGTGTCGTACGTAGAAAACCACGTCAACGTAGTGATTTATACAATTTCAACGTGAGTCAATTTGATCGTGGAAACGATCGTAGCTCGACGTCGAGTATTCAACTTGCTTACGCACATTACCTACTGGTTATGCGGAGTTATTACAGGCATGTGAGCCGCACTGCCTAGTGTAATTCATGCAAGTGGCTCGTAATAAAATTAACGATGTTGTTATCAGCCGAGGAAATGAGTTTAATTCAAGATTTAAAAGGAACTGATGTTTCTGATTGTATTTCAGTCTTCCTTTATATCCCTCCGGAGCTGTCTATCTCCCCTTCAACATGCCTAGTGCGTTCCACAACGGACCTTGCCCGGCCAAGCTCTAAATTATACTGGATTTTCTCCGGTGTCAGGGAGTGAGCAGCCATATAAGAATAAGACCACCTGATAAGAATAAGACCATTATATTATTAAAGTATAAGCAGCACTCGAGTTGAGGGGGGATGGCATCCCCCCTGAAATAAAAACAGTCAAAATCGCCCCCCTTTCCATACTTAATGTCATTTTATCAATGAACGTGGTATTACTGCTATTTCAAGGTGCGAGGGGGCACGCACACATGCAATGACAGTTACTGACACTGAAGTCACTGGCGAGGGGATGCTAAAATTGTCCTCTTATGATAAAATCCACCACCTCCCCTGATTTTCTTTTACAACTTGAGTAGAGTATAAGCATGTGCCTGTGTGCCTGGTTAGTTGTCATGATCAAACGTTACAAATGCAACTTACCGAGAAGCCACCCTCTGCCCTCTCCCACTTCCAGACGAACGCCTACCCTATATTATAGCACTTGTCTTAATTCAGCCGCTATAATTCAGCCTCTATCACAGGGCGTTAATACAAACCTCATTCACCTGCGTTCATTTTTACCTGCGTTGGTATTTATAGAAGGAAGCACGTACGCAACTTTAAACCATCTCAGCCCGTTTTATAAATAATGCTCACGTCCGTTTAGAAAAATGTGCATCTTTGACTTTCACGTAAGCAATTTTTTCTAAACGGACGTAAGCATTATTTATAAAACGGGCTGAGATGGTTTAAAGTTGCGTACGTGCTTCCTTCTATAAATACCAAATATACTTGGAATTGAACGCAGGTGAATTAGGTTTGTATTAACGCCCTGTGATAGAGGCTCAATTATAGCGGCTGAATTAAGACAAGTGCTATAATATAGCGTAGGCGTTCGTCTGGAAGCGGGAGAGGGCAGAGAAGGGTGGCTTCTCGGTAAGTTGCGTTTGTAACGTTTGATCACTAACCAGGCAAATGCTTATACAGTAGGCTACTCAAGTTGTAAAAGAAAATCAGGGGGGATGGTGGATTTTATCATATGAGGACAATTTCAGCATCCCCTCAGCGTCAGTGACTTCAGTGTCAGTAAAAATGTCATTGCATGTGTGCGTGCCCCCTCGCACCTTGAAATAGCAGTAATACCACGTTCATTGATAAATGACATAACGTATGGAAAGAGGGGAGGGCAGTTTTAGAAGGGGGACGATTTTGACTGTTTTCATCCCGCCTCAACTCGAGTGCTGCTTATACTGTAATAATATAATGGTCTTATTCTTATCAGGTGACATTGAAAACATGATTGCGAACTCCCTTTGCGAACTCCCAGACACCGGAGAAAATCCAGTATAATTCAGCGCGTGGCCGGGCAAGGTCCGTTGTGGAACGCACTAGGCATGTTGAAGGGGAGATAGGCAGCTCCGGAGGGATATAAAGGAAGACTGAAATACAATCATAAACATCAACTAATTTTTTCGGCAGATAACAACATCGTTAATTTTATTACGAGCCACTTAAACTTCGCATGAATTACACTAGGCAGTGCGGCTCACATGCCTGTAATAACTCTGCATAACCAGTAGGTAATGTGCGTAAGCAAATGAATACTCGACGTAGAGCTACGATCGTTTCCACGGTCAAATTGACTCACGTTGAAATTGTATAAATCACTACGTTGACGTGGTTTTCTACGTACGACACGGGTAAGATCAACATTTGATCTAAGCACGTTCTATAAATGAGGCCCCTGATCTGAATAAATTGTCTTAATTCAACTTTCCTTTGAGCTTCAACTTTATTCCTCACCCATTTGGATTTTATACTTCAATATAAAAGAGAAATCATCATTCAAATGTGGTTAAAAAAACATGAATTTATCCTTTAACCAGGGGGCTCTGTCAGTCACATCATATATTCTCCCTGTCTCAGTTGTCTTCTAAATATGATTGCTATTAACTCTATGTACTTTTAATATTTTTTAATGTCCCATTGAGGTTGAGGGGGACATGACACATGACACGTAGTCAACTCTTGCAGCAGGTCAATTGCCAAGCAAGGAGGCCCATAGGCATCTGACTTGTACATAGTCCATGCCTTATCTCTTATGGTCCTGATTATTTGCAGTTATGGATGGCAAATGAGCATTGTATCCAATAAATAACCAAACTGTAAGCGTTGTTGTTAACAAGATAACTAACATAAAAAATGTAATTAACATTGTAACATTTCATATTTTGAATTGGGATTTTTCTTGGGATTTTTCAAATCACTGTATATCTACAGTAGATTCTCAATAAATATGTGGAAGTTCAACATCAGTACAAATTAATTATATTTTCAATAGGTATAGAAAACCTTAATATATTTGAGGTACATTAAGTACACATTAAATAGATTTTTACCAAAGTACACTTGTGTTTTTTGCTTGGGTAATGGTATACGGCTTCGTCATCCATGCAAGAAGTATTTGACTCAAACCTCAGCTCTGTAGTAACTCAGAGCTCTTATGTGTTTTCAGAACACTGAGTCATGTCTGAGTCCGAGACCCTTGAGCTTGCCGGTCTGGGTCGACCATTCCAGCTGGGGATGCTGTATGACTGCCGCAGGGATGTTCTCATTCCAGGTACAGGACACAATTACTTATTCATTTGTAACTTTGTTGCCTCCTGTGGCCAGTGGATAACATGTCAAAACAACAGGTGCCCAGAGAGAGCAACACACATACAAAAAAGTGTGTTCCGTTGATTACTTCACAGCACATATGCAAAGCTTCCCAGTCGTGGTGGTGCCAGACCAAAATGTATCTTTCATTTCTACAAAGTGAATAGAATATTTGGTTACACTTTAGTTGTCTCCACTGGTATATAGTCTCCACTGGTATATGAACCTATTTATTAGAACATGATGTGGGAAAAATAGGTATTTCTTTTACAATAACCTTTCTTCGGTCATTGTTTTTTTTAAATCACAGGTATCACTCTTTGGGATGGTGAGACGCTGAAGAATCACATAAATGTCTCTCCACAACCAAACACAGACTTCAAAATCATTGCATCAGACTCAAGTGAAGACAAGTCAGAGGCTCTCAATGTGACTGCATCTCTGGAGCTCAGCTTCCTTGCTGGCTTAGTCAGTGTAAAGGGATCTGCTGAATATCTTAATGACAAAAAAACCTCAAAACGTCAATCCAGAGTCTCTTTACAGTACCGCACCACCACTCGCTTTGAGCAGCTGACTATGGATCACTTGGGGGCAGGGAACGTCCAACACAGTAACATCTTCAATGAGGGTTCTGCCACTCATGTGGTGACTGCTCTGCTCTATGGAGCACAGGCCTTCTTTGTTTTTGACCATGAGGTTTCCTCCAGTGAAAACCACCAGGATATCCAAGGAAACCTGAAGGGCGCAATTAAGAAGATCCCCCTCGTATCAATAGAGGGAGAGATATCACTGAAGATGAGTGAGGAGGAGCAACGACGTGCAAATCATTTAAGCTGCACTTTCCATGGTGATTTTGCACTTAAAAACAACCCTGTCACATTTGCCGATGCCATTAAGGTGTATGCTGACCTACCACGTCTACTAGGGGAGAATGGAGAGCATGCAGTGCCCATGACTGCCTGGCTCTACCCCCTCAAGAACCTGGACTCTACAGCCGCCAAGCTGGTCCGGCAGATCAGTGTCAGTTTGGTGCGTCGTGCACAGCGCATTCTGGATGGGATTGACAACACTGATGTACAATGTCAGGATATGATGAAGGAAAACATGGCCATCAAGTTTCCCGAAATCAAATCCAAGCTCAGCAAGTTCAGGGACTTGTGCGCAGAGTACAAACTGGTCTTCCAGAAATACCTCTGCAGGCTACTCCCCACCATAAGAGGAGGAGGGATGGAGGAAGAAGAGCTGATTAGAGTGCTTATCGACAAGGAACACTCTCCATTTCAGAGTGATCTCATGATCACATACCTGGATGACAGACAGAGAGAGATGAACATTGTCAGTTCATACCTTGACATAATGAAAGAAGTACAAGTTGTGTCATCCAGTAGTGAATTAGATAGAATAGTGCTTGATCAAGCAAATGACAATGTAGTGTGTTTTGCTTTTTCATCTTTGAAAGACAACGAGGAGTACATAGTGGACATGGAGAGCTACTTGTTGGTTGAATCTAAGGATGATGGTTCACTGCTGCCATATGACCCCAAAACAGCTCGGAAATCTGCAGCAGAAAAATGGTTTCGCTCCGGAGAGGTAACCACTCACACAAGGCAACAAATACGTCTGTTTCTAGACTTCAAAGAATCAAACAAAGACAGAGAAAATATTGTGTTCTGCATTGCATCAATTCCAGATGAATGCATTACTGCATCTTCGATCCATGTCTATGAGAGAGGGACACTTTTGAGCTCACAGTTTGAGCTCCCCTCAAAGCCCGGTGTTCCCAACGTCAAGAATGTGGAGCATGACTGTGTACACTTACAAGTCAACCCTCCAAACCTCGGTGCTGAGTCTGTGGAGTCGTACCAGGTTTTGTACCAGTCTAAGCAGGCTGACTCTGAATGGAAAGAGGTCAATGCCGATGCTGCTACTAAGCAAACCACCATCAGATGTTTGGAGCCCTATACAAAGTATACCTTTAGCTGCAGGGCAGTGTGTAGACCAGGTGTGACCTTCTCCAGTGACTGGACAGATTATATCACAACCTGTCCATGCAACCCACCTGGACCACCCACTGAGAAGAGCATAGAGTCAAGGAGTATCAAGGTGAACTGGGACATTCCTACCATGGTGGGGGAAGATGTTGCCGTCATTGGTTATGTGGTTGAATACAGAGAGTGTGCAAAGGCAGTTGACATGTGGCACACCATCAAAACCACCACCAGAGAGTGTACACTGGATGGGCTGGAGGCTGTCACTGCATACACTGTCCGGGTATCTGCTAACTGTGGTGAATCAGGGAAGAGTTTACCCAGTACTGAGACTGTGCTGACCACCATTGGGGAGTTTGCACCAAAACAAAGCAAATCAAAGGGAGCAAAAAGTGAGTCATTCCTCAAGCAAACAGAGAGGTTGGAGAAAGGCAACCCAGCAATCCACAGACTGTTGCTGGAGAAGAAATTCAGTGAAAAGGAGAGTTTTCATCAGTTCATGTTTGGGAAGAAAGTGGAGGAAGTCAATAACAAGGTGATACTGCTGCTGGGGTCAACCGGAGCAGGTAAAACAACCCTGGTTAATGTCATGATCAACTGCATTCTTGGAGTAAAGTGGGAGGACCGCTACCGCTTTAAACTCATCCATGAGGTGACCAACAAGTCACAGGCTGAGAGCCAGACTTCCACTGTAACATCATACGAGCTCTACAACCAGCCAGGATTTCAGATTCCTTATTCACTGACCATCATTGACACACCAGGTTTCGGGGACACCAGAGGAATGGCATATGATAAATTGATTACCGAACAGGTAAAGGAGTTCTTATGTAACCCTTTAGGGATTGATCACATAGATGCAGTCTGCTTTGTAGTACAGGCATCCCTGGCCCGTCTCAGTGCAAATCAGAAATACATCTTTGACTCCATCCTGTCCATCTTTGGAAAGGACGTTGCTGAAAACATTCTGATGCTTGTGACATTTGCTGATGGGAAAGAAATACCTGCACTGGGAGCCATTCAAGCTGCAGAATTGCCCTGTCAGAAAGACAAGAAAGGACTGCCAACCCATTTCAAATTCAACAATTCAATGCTGTACTCACAAAAAACAGAAAACAAACAACCAAAAAGCAGTTCTGCGGAGGATGACTCAGATGATGATGCCGACGGGCTAGAGAAGATTGTCTGGAGCTCCACTTTCAAGCAGATGAAGAGATTCTTCAAAGCTTTGGAGAGCATTGAGAGCAAAGATCTAACCATGACCAAGAAAGTACTGGAAGAACGTGAGCGTCTGGAGAAGGCCATGACACGCCTGACCCCTCAGATCACAGCAGGTCTGTCAAAACTTAATGAGATCAAAAGCTTCAAACAGTGTCTGGAGAACGAGGGCGAGAACATGAAACAGAACCAGGACTTTGAGACAGAGGTAGAGGTTCTAGTCGCTTCAAGAGCCAAATTAACTGACTTCGCTACAAACTGCATGGTATGCAGGTTCACATGCCACACCAGCTGCTTCCTTCCAGATGAGGATGACATCAAAACTTGTGCTGTGATGGATGCCAATAGCAACTGTGTCATGTGTCCAGGAAACTGCTCGTATCTTCACCACGATAGGGAAAAGGCCTTATGGATATATGAAACGAAGACAGAGAAAAGGACCATTAAAGAATTAAAGGACAACTTCATGAAGGCTCAGGGCAAGTTTATGTCGAACAACCAAATGCTCAAAGAGATTGAGGATGAGTTCCATGTGATCGAGGACAAGCTGCTGTATCTGATCAAACTTTCCTCCAACTGTCTTAAGAAGCTTAACGATATTGCGCTGAAACCAAGCTCTCTCTCCACTATGGAGTACATTGAGATACTCATTCGCACTGAGGAGGATGACCGCAAACCAGGCTTTGAAGATCGGATCATAGGTTTGAAGAAGATGAAATATGAGTCTGAGATTGTGGAAAAGATGAGGAGAGGAGAGAATATTCTCCCCAATGAGCGCCTTATAATCAAGAAGAAACAATATGCAAGACTGCAATTGGCTGCAAAAAAGATTGCAAAAATGCAGGGTGTACTTCAAGTTTGGCCAGGGAAAGAATGATTTGGATAAAGTTTTGTTTTCAGATCAGGCAAAAATCTCTAGATTTGACAGAGTGCTTCTTTTGGTTCATGGTAGGAGACATGAATGGATTTATTGTGAATTTAGAATGAATGGTAAACGAGTCATTTTGTGATAAATATTAATATTTTGGTTATTTTGGTTTTTTATTTGTTATTGCTTAATGACAGTGATTGATATATAATCCGGAGGTTATAAGGATATGGGCGGTGATACTAGTATGGTTAATATAAGTATCTGTTCACCTGCACAGTGGCTGGTAAGAAAGAGAGGGGAGTGGGTTGCTGTATTTTTGTTGACCGCTGTTTTCTGTCTCTGATTTTCACGTTATACTAAGTTGATTCTTCTCATTAATAAAAGTAATACAATTATTTTTGACAGATGTCATGCAAGATGTTGTAAACCCAAGCGACAGTGTGTCAAATGTGGGAAGCAGAGTATCCAAATCACAAAACTCTGCAACAGGAAGAAAGTCTGCTGCTTCTAGTATTTCTTCTGCACGTCTTACAGCTGAGGCTGACTTGGCAGAATTAAAGATAAGATAACAATTATGAAAGGACAAACATTAACTGGAAAAAGAGGAAGAACTGCAACGTAAAAGGAAGGAGCAGCTTCAACTGGATGAGGACATTGCAGCGCACATGGCATGGATCTGTGCGTGGATCTCAGAGCATCCTAGGTGGGTCTCTAATGAAGCATAAAAGCTCTATAATAAAGCATTTGGATGGAATGAACTCGTATC
Source organism: Nansenia antarctica (assembly GCF_963989245.1). Lineage (NCBI taxonomy): Eukaryota > Metazoa > Chordata > Actinopteri > Argentiniformes > Microstomatidae > Nansenia > Nansenia antarctica. The sequence continues at coordinate 12,043,695 of NC_137693.1, read as the reverse complement.
TGGAAAAAAGACAAGGAAAAACACAAACCCTCAGTGCTAAGGCTAATCCATTTGTTCCACAAATGTCACAAAAGGAAATCAAACGTGACCACTTGGATACAAGAACAAGGCCCGAGGAGAAAACTCCATCCCAGTTCATTCATTCAGAGCATAATGTAGTTTAGATGCCATGAACCTGAGCCACTGTATTGCAATGTTCAAGAAAATACACAAAGGCAATATGGAAATGCTTTGAATGTAAATATTGGTGCAGAAAATGAAGAATTGCAGAATCTTGAATTGTTTGCAGTGTGCTCTTGTCTCCTGAGTTAGAGTTCTAGTCAAGGACTTTTTTTATTTTGCCAAGTTGTCCTTTGTACCGTACTGTTGAGATTATACCAGTAAAGTGGCCTGTTTTGATCTACACCATTGTTTCCTCGTCTTACCTCATTTCTGCTCGTGGGTCTTACCTCACACCCAATGTTTGTAATTACCATGTTTTGCGTCATCAAAGCAATCAGGGAATGAGATCTCTTGAAAGAAATATGGATTGTCCTACCCAACACTTTGTTGTTACTGCCAGGAGTGCTCTAGGGGAGTGGATTGATTGATTGATTGAAAACTTTATTAGAAGATTTGCAGAAGTAGGTACATGAAAGTACATATTACATACAAGGTCAACTAACAGGATAAAAACCCAAGAAAGCCACTGGCTTATTTCAATTGGGGTCCTTGATACTCAATTAATCGTTACATGTAAGACAGACAAAAAACTAGTACTATCTACAAGATAATACAGACAAATAACTAGTACTATCTACAAGATAAACATACATCCAACATGGGAAGAACAATACAACAAAACATAAGGTATGTACAGCGGGTAGGACAGGTGGGGACATACACCACAGGTGGGGGCGGGGGACAAAACACAAAGTATGTACAGTGGGTAGTTCGGGCAGGGGGGCAGACATATAATATGTACAATGGGTAGTTCGGGCGGGGGGACAAAACAACAAGTATGTACAGTGTGTGGTCATGGTGGGGGGGGGGGGTACAAAAACACCAGTAGATTTAGGCGGGGGGGAGGGGGGGGGGGCGACATAATAACATTGCGTTTGCTCAGAGTGTAGACCAGGTAGGGGGGTGAGGATTGGGGGATGGGGGGGGTTGTCCATTGTTCCACGGTTTCGGTAGAGAGTCTCCGGGTGGTGGGGGAGGGGGGGTCGTCGCCGGGTGGGGGAGGGAGGGGGGGTCGTCGCCGACTGAAGCCTTTGGTCGTGTAAGCCTGTCTAACCTCGCTGCAGCTCCGGGCTTTCATCTCCCCTCCAGACAAGGACAGCAGCACAGAGAAAGTAAACCACAACACAACTTGTATTCTCCACATCGCACACGTCGGTAGTAAATCCCAGTAAATGTTTGCGTAAGAAATATATCCGTTATAGCCGAGACCCCCAAAACGTCTGGCTGGACAATCCCCGACGGTCCGCGATCTCTCACTTTCTCCCTTCTGCAGAAAATGTCAAATGTTTATCAACCAACCCCCGAAAAAATAAAACATAAAAATCACTCTCCACTTTCCATCCGTCCAGCTCCTAGCAGGAGCGTCTCTCTCCTCTGGACACATCGACTTTCACCTTTCTGTCTGGTGACTGCCTGTTTAAACAACAGCTAATGTCCACCACTATAAGTCCATTTTGTACCGTTAATGTTATTATTAGGTAGGATGCTGATGTTTTAAACTTTGGACTGAATTTCGCTGTCCAGCAATGGCAGATTTGCAACAAACACCCTTCTTTAAAACGGCATTCAACACCGTGGGGGGAAAAGCTGTGTTCTATGAACGACAATAACAACAATAACCAGCACATTGAGAATAAGATTCCTGTTTCGTTTTCACAACTTCAAAATAAAAGCGTGAGGTAGATATAGATAGATTTTTATTAATTAAAGCCATCCGATGAAGACCTATGTCAGCTGATGCCAACTACACCCCCATCCACACTCCACCAACAGTCCCCACAGCCCCCTCTGCAGGCCAGACGCGGCATGCTCCCCACAGTATTATAAAGCACACAACTACTGAGTACTGGCAGGGCAGCAGGGGGAAATGTTATAATTAACCAGTGTTTAAAATACTATCCCATTTAATAAACTAAGAAACCTTCATGACCTATAATAAGGCCTATGCGTCACAGATCAAATATCACTCTATATGATGGTTGGCAAAAGGGCTAAGATGCAAAACAGCAGAGGCTTTAGACATTTATGAGCTCAGCTATAAATAGAATCTACCATGGAGGGAGGTCATGCCTGGGGAGAAGGCAGAGAGTCCCAGTCAAAAGCACATGGCACTGCATGTTAGAAGCTACTGCTAGACAGCTCACAGAGAATGCTTTACAGTAGAATTTAACTTGTAACAAGTAATCATCACTTCAATGTCACAGTCTACACTAATGATCTCTAAAGATATGGTCCTGTTGGTCGGCTGGATGGCAAGACTTAATAGCTGAGGCTCCTTTCATGACGTCTTTAATGAAACTTGTGGTATCCACAGTGTTAAACCAGAGACAACAGCTGCTTCATAGAGGCCAAAATCATGCAACAATTAAACTAAGAACAACGTCATACTGTATTTAAGACAAGAAGAGACACTTTAAATGTTTCTGTTGACTTGTGACCTCTGGCTTGCCAACACGCATGACCGTCTCCTCAAACACCCGATGTAATCCAGCTACGCTATCAAAAAGTTAGCAATTCAACAGTGCAGGTGGCGGTTTGACCTTGAGGAGTGAGCTTTACCATCTCAACCCGGTTACACTCACTCCACCACAGCAGATCCAGCCGTTGAGCTGAGCCCAACTGCATATCGTCACCTGCTTAAGTAATATTTTTTGTTGTTGTTGTGAAAAACAGAATAAACTGAGCCATATCTAGAATATGTGATATTTAGACAAAAACATGTTTTTTCTCAAAAAAGACAGAAGCCATTATTTTAACAACGTGACGATATCTTGGTAATGGTACCAATAAAAGTCAAGTTAAGAGTCAAGTTGTTGCAAACAGCAGACTTTCACTTTCCACAGTTTGGGGTGTCAGTAAATCTGAAAATCTAAAAATATCGTTGATAAAAAAGGAGACACTATTTGCCTCAGGGCTGAGCCCTAAATGGCCATATTCCCTGATGCACAGGTCAAATGGAAGCAGATCTGCTTTGATCTCTATGTGGATCATATAGCACTCACAAATGACCCAAGTCTGTGCTGTGATGCATAGATGTATTTCTGACACCTCAGTTTATGAACATGGCCATATTCAGCCCTCCATACTCAGATGAAAACATAATGTGCTGCTGAGGTCAGGTGTAGGGCAGCACATCATTCTGACCTTACATGACAGCAGCTGGTGAAAGGGGGAACAAGAAGGCAACCGATCAAATTTTCTGACTTTCATTCTGAAAAATATTTTAAAATGTCAGCGTTATTGAAATTAAAAACATATTAGTTGGCCTTGTTATGTCACTTGGTAAATAAGACCTGAATGAGCCTCTCCAAGATCTTTCAAGGGATTTGATTGGTGGAGCCCTGCCACTGCATGTGACATTTCAACATCCCAAATTAGACTCTTTACTGTGGAGACATTTTAGTGGATTAAATCAGGTTACAAAAAATGTTGATGACGTTGAGGCCTCACTAACTCATGCTGTTGGTGATAACTCTTGGCTTTTATAGCAAACTTCCTTGACTCTCTCTATGGTTGTCACAAAATCCCACCGTATATCTGGATTTACCTCAGGGCACATCAGTGCACCGCAGCAGCACACCTTTTGGGAACCTCTGCACTGAGGGAGGGAGAAGTCCTACCTTCTGCTGCCACGCACTGAGGGAGGGAGAAGTCCTACCTTCTGCTGCCACGCACTGAACCTCTGCACTGAGGGAGGGAGAAGTCCTACCTTCTGCTGCCACGCACTGCAGACACTTTGTTCTGACAGTCCCACACTAGTTTGTCTTTGTTTCATTGTTACATGATCCACAGTATAAAAATCCTTATAAAGTCAATAAAAAGGGCTGCAGAATGTTGCTTGTTATCTAAATATTCAATAAAATCATCATAGATATTCAAGATATTGTTAGTAGTTAAATATTAGATACTTGTTATCTAAATATTCAATACAATCATAGATATTCAAGATATTGTTAGTAGTTAAAACTCAGTTCACTCACAAGGGATTCCAGAACCTTAACCAGGACAGACAATTTGGAGATGGGCCTATAATTGTCAAAGACTGTCGGGTCACCCCCTTTACTCACAGTTACCAGTGGTTTCAAGTTGCACTGACTTAAGGCTTTTGCACTTTGTCAGCATATATTTCATTATCAGCCATTAAATGGCAGTATTTCAACTTGAGGAGTGAGTTTTACAGCCATATAAAAGCCATATAAAGTATGCCTACCATGCAACACACATAGAGGAGGCTGCATACATTATGGGCTAGCTATAAATAGAATCCACCATGGTGGGAAGGGATGCTTGGACTCCATCACCTGTCTAACCATGCCTAGACACAGACCCTCTGACCAGCTCCAGGCCCATAACCAAACTCCCCCTCATAGCATCCTGCTGGAACGGCTGGAGGGCCTCGCTGGACTCTCCAGCCTGGCCCTGTCCTGGTTCAAATCACACCTCATAAACCGTCAAACACTTTGTCACCATCAACACTGTTCGGTTTGCCCCATCCACTGTTCTCCATGGTGTCCCACAAGGCTCTGTCCTTCATCTTCTGCTGTTCTGTATTTACATAATCATGTCCCCAGACGCTTCTGCAGATCTCATGTCCATTGGCGTTACCTCAATGTGTATGTTATGTATGGATTAGATTCCGGATTAGAATCGTCCCATCTGGTCTCAGTTTTGAGAGTTACAGGTTGGTGAGGGGCGGTCCATTCAGGTGAGAGCTACATGTGGGTGGGTCCATTCAGTTGAGAGTTACAGGTGGGAGGAGTGTGGCATCATTCATCAAGGAAACTGTACAGATGTAGTGGGGGGTGAAGTGGTCTTTAGGAGGGACACTCAAGGTGTAGCCTGAAGAGATCTTCAGGCCTGGCAGACCTCTGCAGTCCTGACAGCAGTGGGAAGCTAGTTCCTCAACCGGGGTGCCAAGACAGTGAAAAGCCATGACTGAACAGTGCGACCACTGCATCCTCGTAGTGGCGGTGGTGCCAGATAGTCAGCCAAGTTTTACTAGACACCTTACAGAGAAGCCAAGGCAATGGTTTGCAGCAGAATTTAATTTGGCTCCAACAAGTCATCATCATTTCAATTCCACAGCCTATTACATACTACGCTAAATAAAGTAAAGTAAAATAAAAGTTTACTGTTGTTATGACAGGTAGGGGTCTAGTCCCTCAAGATGTGGTCCTGTTGGTGGGCTGGTTTGCAAGACTAGATAGCTGAGGCTCCTTTCTGTGTGTTAAACCAGAGACAACAGCTGCTTCATAGAGGTGACGTACATAGCCATGAAACAATTAAACTAATGAACAACCTCATACTGTGTTTAAGACATTCATGGATAGACATGTAGGGACTAATGATTTATATGATTTATTATATCCCAAGTGTGCTAGGTAAAACCTGTTAAATACAAGGGGTTAGACTGGACATTTTTCAACCCCAGGACCCTGTACCCCAACAGCAGCAGCTCTAACAAAACCCAAATCCGTGACCTTGAGCTTGGTGGACATGGCCACTGGTGTTAAAAATTATCGAACACTTTGTTCGGCTGCGCTCAGGCAGGCGGTTCAGGACCATGTTCGCACGGACAAACAGACTGAAGCTCAGCTTCTACCCTAGGGCCATTCAGGCCCTGAACACAGCAAAGACCTAGGTTCTAGGCCCTGGACAATCTAGACAATCTAGACAATTTGATGGCAGCTACTAGATTGTAAACATAAGTGCAATATTGTAATTCAAGATTCAAGATTCAAGAATGCTTTATTGTCTGTCACAGAGTGACAGAAATTCTCCTTTGACAGGCAGAAGTGCAGCTCAAGAATACAGTTTCCACATTAAAACACACATAGGTCACATACATTAATACATACAATAAAAACAGACAGATATAACAGTGTTTATGTAGTGCCTATTTTAAAAAGTCTAGTCATTTTAAAATAATAGTAATAAAAACAGTATTATGATTTAAAAAGCTAAAATGCTAAAATGCAGTATGCTTCCTATTTTAAAATGTTCAGGGCAGTGGTTGCAGTGGGAATGAATGATTTTTTATATGTGTTTTTCCGGGCCAGTGGAGTTCTATAACGGCGGCCTGATGGAAGTGGCTGAAATGATTGGTGGAGGGGGTGAGAGGGGTCCTGTGTGATTTGTGTGGCTTTTCTGATTAGTGACCGGTTGTAGATTTCAGACAGGGGGGTTTGAGGTGAGCCGATGATTTTACTTGCCTGATTGACTATACGGGAGAGTTTGGTTTTGTGTTTAACAGTGAGGGAGTTGTACCAGGATGTGTTATTGAAGGTGAGAATGGATTCAATGAGTGATTTGTAAACCAGGGTTAAAATGTCCTTGCTGACGTTAAAAGCCCTGAGCTTCCTCAGCAGGTGGAGGCGCTGCTGGGCCTTTCTGTAGACTGAGTCAGTGTGCTGGGAGAAGGACAGAGAGATGTCAATCTCAATGTCAATGTCAATGTAATACAACTGTGAACATTCTAAACCTGCTAACTGCGACACTTTAATGAATGTGCAACACATATTATGTGCAATATGACAACCCATGTGTACATAAGGTTCAGATATAGGAAAAGTTAGGATATTTATAGCATAGCTTAGTGTGTACAGCACAGTGTTTTATTGTATAGTATAGTAGATAGCCTTATTTATGTCAACCAGCTCTTTTCTCTTTTTTGTTTTACCCTTGGCTCTCTTGTTTTTAGTCTTTTTTCCAAGCACCAGGGGAACCCCCCCTCCTAAATTTCGTTGTATGGTACCTGTACTGTATTAATGACAATAAAGACCATTCATTCATTCATCTTGTTAAAAACGTATTTACGTCAGGACTGATCCCTACATGGCCATATTCCCTGGTGCGCAGCTCAAATGGCAGCAGATCTGTCTTGGTACTCATATTTATGACCGAGGATCATAAAGAAATCCAAAATGGAGCCCTGCCACTGCTTGTGACATTTCACATCCCAAATTAGATTTTTACTGTGGGGGCATTTTAATGGTTTAATCATGTTACATAATTAAAGTTAAAATGCTGAAGCAGACCAAATGCTCTTAACCACAGTGGCTTTTAAAACTATGATGACGAGTTACTACTACGTGATCATCCAAGACTACTGCCAACACACCTCAAATATACTCAACAACAGTTTCATTGGTAAACTAATATATTTAATTCCATCACTGAAATACATGTTTTGGTAATAATTAATAATTAAGTCCCATGTGTAATGTATCGTGCCATTTGTTGTGTCTTGTGTTTATTTCAGTAAACATGTACCGGTATCTGTTTGTGGTTGTGCACTGAGTAGAACAATGTATTAGTTGGGAATGCCCTGCAGCATCATCCTACTGTGACACAAGTGACATGCATGTCAGTCACCGCCACAACAGATAGCCTACGTGAAGTAAAGATCTCTGCCAGACATTTTAAGCTCAGTTCTTCTTCTTTTCGTTTCCCTGAAGCGTGGAGGTTATATGACAGTTTCCCAGTTCTTTACACAGTCCTTTGCGTTCTTGTTGAACACGGCAAGGTCTCTTGAGCAGCAGGGGTTGGGTGGTAGAGGGCAGACAAGGCAGTGCTCCATAGTCTGGTCTGCTCCTCCACGTCCACAGGGGGTTGGGCCAGTCTTGTAGCCCCGTCTAACCAGAGCAGCCCTGGGTCGTACTGTTCTCCTTCTGAGGCGGTTGAGTGTTTTCCACTGAGCCCTATGCTCAGTAACTACAGTATGTTAAGTTAGATGCTATACAGGACATCACAAATAGCTACATTGTACAAACAATGCACACAACAATGAAAATATGACAACTTATTTTTTAAATGTTCCCGCAATCCTCGCTCAGCTCTCATTTCCCCTATAGGCCACAACTGTTGCCTACGGTTACGCCCAGGTTGCAGGTCAGAATGGCAGAATACCCTGTGCAGTGCCTGTAATATATTTAATTCCAGTGCAGTGCCTGGTGCAGTGTGTAGCTGCCTGATTGGAACGCACCCTCAGAGAAATAATGTTAATGGCAGATTTCCCATTTGAATGTGCATAGTGCGAATGCTCTCTACATACAAACAAGCCAAGAGTATTTGCTCTAAGCCCTTACAGTGGCATAGCTTCAAGAATAAGGTTGTACAAAGTAGTTGGCTGCTAAACAATCATTCAAAAAGTGTATAACAATTAGCTTTGGCTACAGAGATGGGAAGAGCACAGTTTGCTCCTCCTGATCATCAAACACACTTCCCTTCAGCTCCCCCCTCTGGTTTAGTTCACATTTGATGGGAGATACTGAACCCCTCGCTGCGCTGGACAATATATATTATTGTTAGCAGACCACGGCTTTGGACCCCATACCACTACTGGTGTCAACAGCAGCAGCGACAGCTCTGATAATACACTACAGGGGTCTCTCCAGCTGTTCCCTTCTGTTCTAACATGTGTGTGCTCTGAAAACTTCTGACCGTGTGTACATTTATGAGAGGGGATACAGAAATGAAATATTTTCCTCTTAGTTATTTTTCTTATATTATGTAAGATATTACACACTGGAGATCGAAGCAACTGCCACCACAGATGCATATATATATATAATGTAAAAGTTGTGGGAGACAAATATGACAGGACACCATTTAGCATTACAAACAGTAAACCATATTATTTTAGTAGCAGTGCAAAGATTTAGAAGAAGAATACATATAAAAGAGAAGCAAAGTTTTATTAAAGGCTCATTCCAGCAAAAGAAAAAAAGGAGTTATATCCAATTGTAGTCATTTGGACTAAAGCAGATGAAATTAGCATCCCCAAAGTTTGAAAAAAGCAATATTATGTTTTATCTGAAAATATCTGTCTTGGGATCTGTCTTGCTTGGATTTATGTCACACATCGTTGTTCGTTAATCTCTTCCAATAACGGTTGATCTCAGTTTTCTTATTCTTTCCATGACTGCTACAAAAAAGTCCAGGATTCTGTGTGCAACTGAAATCAGAGATCTGGTCTTGGCTTTAAGAGATGAATATCACATTGGAAAATCAGAAAAGGGCATAGGGATACAGCTATGTCTCTCATCCAATCCATCTCCTCTAGCTGTGTGGTCCATAATTAACTTCTGCTTGGGTGGCACTCTGGAACCAGATATAAGGAGTCTGAGACCACAACATCCACAGGCAGATCCCACCTCTGTGGTAAGACCCTCTACCTCCTTACATGATTTCACTTGTCTTATCTATGAGCTCTTATCTGATGCTTTGTGAGAGTTGTTCTGGATATTTTTACATTTCACTTGATTCATTCTATTGCAAGTCCTGCATTCTATTTGACAGTAAAGTGGCATTGTTTTTAAAGTGTGATAGGTCATTCTAAATAGGTTTTATTGTGAAAGCAAGTGGGCATGTTTATATCAAGTGGACATTTAAAGGTGCAATCTTCAAAATGTTCTGGTCAAAATTACTACATTTTGGCTCTATACTCCAAATGTATGAGGTTACAGTATAGAGTCTCAGCTTTTAATTGAGGCTATTTGTGTACCGGTACATATTCGCTTCCCCATTTAAAAATGACAACATAGTATCCCTATTTCATATTCCTGGCACCAAAAGTATTTGGAAAACTGTGTTTCTGGTTAGTCAAGTATGTTCTGTCACATAATGTGAGAAACTGTGGATGAAATGTGTTTTATAAATGGTGAAGCCAATATATACGTAATGAAAAATATTTGCTTCAGCGTCCCAATAATTACAGAGGTCACTGTATGTAACCCTGTATTCACCCTTTATATAATTCTTCTTTAATTGTCTTTGTTTGCTTTTCAGCTGACTGTCATTGTAGGACGTTGGGTTACCAGAAAGATACGATTTCATCTGGGTGGAGAAAAGAAGGTGAGACATGGTTTGAGTATTTACATTATTAGAATACATTCTGTTAAATATACTGCCTCTAACTCTGTTGACTGGGGAGGGGTTAGTAGTACAGACTCAAACATGTTTGTTTTTTATTCTTTCTTTCCTAGTGAGCCGCCACCATGAGTACGGATGCGGAGATGGCCATTTATGGCGCAGCTGCCATATACCTTCGTAAGCCAGAGAGGGAGAGGATCGAAGCTCAGAGCAAACCCTTTGATGCTAAGAACTCCTGCTATGTGACTGACAAGAAGGAACTGTACCTCAAGGGTCTAGTTGTTGCCAGGGATGGGGCAAAAATATCTGTGAAAATTCTGGACACAGAGGAGGTAAGACTATTACCAAACTGCAGCTTCCATAAGCAGGATAAACCTTTCAACACAAATAGTAAAAAAATAAATAAATAGAATCTTTGATCAAAAAGACTTAATTTCCCCTTTAATAATCAAGTACAGTGGAGCATAGCACAACAATGGTATTGACAAACAAATCGAATTCATGGATTATGCTTGTAACAACAATGACACGTTTTTTAATGATAAATATTCTATTTGTTTATCAGTAAAAAGTTATCCATATAGTGTTGATTTGAGTATTATCTAAATATCTCACTGTTTCAGACTAAAGACTTCAAAGAAGAAGACATCTTGCAAATAAATCCCCCAAAGTATGACAAGATTGAGGACATGGCCATGATGACCTACCTGAATGAAGCCTCTGTGCTGTATAACCTCAAAGAGCGTTACGCAGCATGGATGATCTACGTAAGAGACACATACACATCAGTGAACACCAGAAACCTTGCATGCATGGGCAAACGCATAAAACAAAATCATACAGCATATCAGTGTATTCAAAGATAACTAAACATCCACATTCCAGCTAATCTGATTTGGCTAATTCCCATATTTGATCCACTTTATCCAGACCTACTCTGGGCTATTCTGCGCCACGGTGAACCCCTACAAGTGGCTCCCCGTGTACGACCAGTGTTGTGTGAACGCCTACAGAGGGAAGAAGCGTATGGAGGCTCCACCCCATATCTTCTCTGTCTCTGACAACGCCTTTCAGTTCATGATGACTGGTACGAGCTCTCATGGATGGATGGATAGTTAGATGTGTGACTTTAAGATGATGCCTTGAATGCACTAATATACCAAAGTCCAGTGAATGAGTATGAACAATATGTTTCTCTGCTTGCAGATAGAGAGAATCAGTCCGTCCTGATTACGTAAGTTGTTCACTAACATCATACTTTCCAAAACTGTTTCTTTTGCAGTATGTTGGGTATTAAGAAGTCAATATTGAGTAACTGAGTGAGAATTGAGAACATTAACTTATTATAAAAACAAGTTAAAGCAATGCCATTTTCTTTTCTTGCTTAATGAATGCTGATATGATCCTAACCCTAAACCCCTCTTTCTCTGTCTATTAACCAGTGGAGAATCCGGTGCAGGAAAGACTGTCAACACCAAGCGTGTCATCCAGTACTTTGCCACCATTGCTGTGTCTGGAGGAAAGAAGGGAGAATCAAGTGGGAGCTCTGGTAAAATCAAGGTAAATTGTGCTTCTGTGTCGAAAACTAGAGTAGGTTGAGGTGAATGATTGAAAACACATAAACTTTTCTCTAATTTCTTCTAGTTTGACAGAGGATTTGGGGTGGGTATATGTGGTGTTGGGAACCAGTAGAGAACCCTGGGCCTTAGAGTGGGAGCCAATCACATTTCAGTCAAAGATTTTTCATGAGGTCTGTACCTCACTGTAGTCAACTTCTCAGCTAAAAGGAACAGATGTTGTTGAAAGAGACATGAAATATGAGAGATTTTCAGTTACTAACGTTTTAGCAACTTTGTCTCATTCAGGGGTCTCTTGAGGATCAGATCATTGCAGCTAACCCCCTGCTGGAGGCTTACGGTAATGCCAAGACTGTGAGGAATGACAACTCATCTCGCTTTGTAAGTATGAGGGAAACACTTTGGCAGTTCTACTTTTTTTGTTGACTGATTTCTAACCGCCCTGCACTACTGTAGGGTAAATTCATCAGGATTCACTTCGCTACGTCCGGCAAACTGGCTAGTGCTGACATTGAGACCTGTAAGTTGGTATTAGTCATTTCTCCATACTTATTCTACAAAAATTATTTTGCAATACTTTACACTTTTCTCTCCCATGATTTCTCTATCAGATCTGCTGGAGAAGTCCAGGGTGGCATTCCAGCTTCCTGATGAGAGGGGTTACCACATCTTCTACCAGATGATGACCAACCACAAACCTGAGATAGTTGGTACGCCAAAGTAGAGATCTGGGAAAACTAGCTGCACACAGAGAACAAAACAGTAGCTGCTGCGCAGAGATGGTATAAGAATTGCACTTTGATTGAGTTGATGAAATGTGCCTGGCGGGGAGAATAGGTAAAACAATCCATTGGTTATTGAGCACATCTGCCATTGAGTATAGTATGTATTGAGTACAAGTGGTCCATATATCTACATGTGTTTGATTTAACAGACAACTTTATTCTCTGTTCTCCACAGAAATGTGCCTCATCACCACCAACCCCTACGATTTCCCTATGATCAGCCAGGGGCAGATCACTGTGGCCAGCATCGACGACAAGGACGAGCTGGACGCCACAGATGTGAGTCACGCAAAGGGTTTCTCTTTCTATCAATGATTTGTTTTGGAGTACCCAGTGTTAATGACTCCTCTTATAGGAGTTCATACGGCATCCACAACAGTCTCCTGTGTAACATTGTTAAAATCCTATTCTGCTGCTAGTCTACTAGAGGAATAGAGAAGGCTGACATTTCCATCCATTGTGCTAGATTTAGAGCGTACAGAGCCGTACTCAGAGTGAGTTTGTCTTCAATTCTTCACTGTTTTCTTCCCATCTAACATTAAATCCCTCTCTTTCAGGACGCCATTGACATCCTGGGCTTCGTCGGTGATGAGAAAGCATACATCTACAAACTGACAGGTGCTGTCATGCAACATGGCAACATGCATTTCAAGCAGAAGCAGCGTGAGGAGCAGGCCGAGCCAGACGGCACAGAGGGTGAGTTCCACCTCTGGCCCCAAACATGGAAACAATTACATTTAGAACATTTGTTCCTCATGAAACATCAGAATAGCTGATCACTCATAGACAGACTATACAGACCCTCTACCAATTATTAGAAAAAAGTTATTTCAAATACATATATTTCATTTTAATTTCAGATAAAACACATAGAACATAGCATGTAAACAGCTACCGTGTAAATTGTCTGTCATTTGTCATTAATCAACTATACTATGTTTGTCATTACATTTTTACATCTTTGTAAGCAGAGCTCTTCTGAGATCTTGCTCTCAGTAGGGTTAGGTTTAGCCTTAACCCCAGCCTAAATAAAGGGTTAGGTTTAGCCTTAACCCCAGCCTAAATAAAGGGTTAGGGTTAGCCTCAACACCTGCGTTTTAATAATTGTTCTTGAATCTGTTGTTGCTCCATATCTTTCCAGACGCTGATAAAATCGCTTACCTCCTGGGCCTGAACTCAGCCGACATGCTTAAAGCACTTTGCTACCCCAGAGTGAAGGTCGGCAATGAGTTTGTGACCAAGGGACAGACAGTAGCCCAGGTAGGGATTCATATATCATTGTTTAAATTCATAACATACTTCTCTGCCATATTGTGAACAATCTTTTGATTTGTATTGGTTTCATAGTGCTTGAGTATAAAAGTGCCACTCTGTGGTTCAACAATGATAAGAAAGCATAAAACACAATTTCCCAAATCAGTCAACAACAGTATCAAATATAATCAAACAGCCCCCCCACTCCCTCCCATCTCTGATATCAACACAGAAAAAGAAAACCAAACAAACAGCATAACTCCCTCTCCCCACAACACTTGTATATAGTTTCGATGATTCAGTGCCCTAATCTTTAAACCATAAAACCCCTGTAATGTCCCTACCACCCTCCACCTTCATCACCTCAACTACACATGGTCAATATCTCATGTATTAACTAGAAGTATCATTTTTTACAGGTAAATAATTCCGTGATGGCTCTGGCTAAGTCCATCTATGAGAGGATGTTCTTGTGGATGGTCATCCGTATCAATGAACAGTTGGACACCAAGAATGCAAGGCAGTTCTACATAGGGGTGCTCGACATTGCCGGTTTTGAGATCTTTGATGTGAGTATGTTGTCAGGAAAAGAAAACAAGTTGCGACTATGAAAGATTACAACAATGTATGTCAAAGAGATTCCTTTATTCTGAAATTCCATCAACAGTACAACAGCATGGAGCAGCTGTGTATTAACTTCACCAACGAGAAACTGCAACAGTTCTTCAACCACACCATGTTCGTCCTGGAGCAAGAGGAGTACAAGAAGGAGGGAATCATCTGGGATTTCATTGACTTCGGCATGGACTTGGCTGCCTGCATTGAGCTTATTGAGAAGGTAAGCAGCCTGTGAGGATTATACTATTTAATGATGGGTGTCAAAAGCACACTTAATAGAGGTAGGAGTTTAAACCTTAAAATCCTTAAAACCTTAAAACCTAAATCCCCTAACCCTAAAACCTAAATCTTACTGTTAGTAACTCAACGTGTTAGTACTTGTTTAATATGCTTCCGCGACATGCATGTCATCAAATAAAGGTGACTGTTGAAGTAAAGAACATGTAAATATGAACATACTAATTAAAATCTCTTTTTGCACAGCCATTGGGCATCTTCTCCATCCTTGAAGAGGAGTGCATGTTCCCCAAGGCTTCAGATGCAACCTTCAAGGACAAGCTGAACACCCAGCATCTTGGTAAAACCAAGGCGTTTGAGAAGCCCAAGCCTGGCAAGGGCAAGCAGGAGGCCCACTTCTCCCTGGTGCACTACGCTGGCACTGTGGACTACAACATCACTGGCTGGCTGGACAAGAACAAGGATCCCCTGAATGACTCTGTGATCCAGCTGTACCAGAAGTCCTCAGTCAAACTGCTGCCCCTCCTTTATCCTGCTGCTGCAGCTGAAGGTAACATTAGCATCATGTTAATAACTAAGCATTAGTATGATAGTTAGCATTAAGCCAGTAGCCATTAGAATAGAATACTTAAGATTAGCTACAATAGAATTTTGAAGGGATTTCAAGTTGCAGTCTTTTTCGTCTTTTCAATATACAGTACCAGTCAAAAGTTTGGACACACCTTCTCATTCATGGTATTTCTTTCTTTCTTTATAATTTTCGGATTTGTAAAATGTTTTACTCTTTGAAAAAGATACAACAAAGAAGGGAGGCAAGAAGAAGGGAGGTTCCATGCAGACTGTGTCCTCCCAGTTCAGGGTGAGCTTTAGTCCTGCCTGCCAGAGTGTCTGTTGAAAATTACTATCTTTTGAAAAAGTATACATTAAGTCTGAGTTATAGTGAGAGAACTATGGTTTGTAACCCTCACAGGAGAACTTGCAGAAGCTGATGACCAACTTGAGGAGCACCCACCCTCACTTTGTGCGCTGCCTCATCCCCAACGAGTCAAAGACTCCAGGTACACAGAGAGATTACAGACTAAGCCCATGATTAAACTACTGATCATTACTACAAGTCCACAAGTCTTTAATATATACATTATTTTATAGGTTTATTTAGGGGTTAAGATGCATTTTGTGTTTTCCAGGTCTGATGGAGAACTTCCTGGTTATCCATCAGCTGAGGTGTAACGGTGTACTGGAAGGTATCAGGATCTGCAGAAAGGGCTTCCCCAGCAGAATCCTCTATGCTGACTTCAAGCAGAGGTAGAGTACACACACAAACACACACACACACACACACACACACACACACACACACACACACACACACACACACACACACACACACACACAGTGCCCTTCCTTGACAAAATAGGCAAGAGCTTTGAGACTAACATATTTAACAATTCTCCCCATATAGGTACAAAGTACTGAATGCTTCTGTCATCCCTGAGGGTCAGTTCATGGACAACAAGAAGGCTTCTGAGAAGCTGCTTGCGTCAATTGATGTTCCTCAGGATGAGTACAAGTTTGGACACACCAAGGTCAGTGCTCAAATTCACCCAGGAAATGTTACCACATAACAACACTAAAACGTTAAAAAGTTCTAAAATTAGAGCTTATGAGCAAAAACGGGTCCTATGACAGGTCCTTGGAGCTATATTAAGAGGACAACAATATTACCCACACTGTAAAATGTTCAAAGTTGTAAGAACGCAGGCTTTAGATAGCGTTAATTCCTTTTTGAGTGCTTTGTGTTTGAGTGGTATGTCTATAGCTAATCTGCGATCTGTTCTTTAAAATCTCATGGTGGAATTACATGCATTTCAATGTTGGTAAAACCAAGTCTAGTGGTGTTGAACCACCCATTCTGACATTCTTATGTATGTCACAGTGTCTAGCTCCTCCATTTGACATGTGTATTTATCTGTGCTCAGGTGTTCTTCAAAGCTGGTCTGCTGGGTGTCTTGGAGGAGATGCGAGATGAGAAGTTGGCAAGTCTGGTAACCATGACTCAAGCTCTCTGCCGCGCCTACTTGATGAGGAGGGAGTTTAGTAAGATGATGGAGAGGAGGTATGGGATGGAAGATAATCTTTTTAGCACTATTCATGATCCACCTGTATGTGCTGCATTATGAATGCATTTACAGGCAATTATATAATATAGCCTGGGTTACTTTACCATGTAACCTTCTTATCATTGAACCGTTCAAAAGCATAAAACTCACTACACCACATTTGCCTTCCTACTTGCCGTCAACCAGAGAGTCCATCTACTCCATCCAGTACAACATCCGCTCATTCATGAATGTCAAAAATTGGCCATGGATGAAGGTCTACTACAAGATCAAGCCCCTGCTGCAGAGCGCTGAGACAGAGAAGGAGCTGGCCAACATGAAGGAGGACTTTGAGAAGTGCAAAGTTGCCCTGGCTAAGGCAGAGGCCCGTAAGAAGGACCTGGAGGAGAAGATGGTATCTCTCCTGCAGGAGAAGAATGACCTTGCCCTCCAAATTGCAAATGTGAGTGAGCGACCAGCCTCACAAAGGCACACACACACACACAGGCACACACATACACACACACAAAAAAAATTCATAGATTTGTATTGATTTGCTGAGTGCCCTTGGACGTGAATCAGATTATAGTTGCATACACTGAGTTTTTAAGCCTTTTTCTTCCCTTCTGAAACTAGGAAGGAGAGTGTCTGAACGATGCTGAGGAGAGATGTGAGGGGCTCATCAAGAGCAAGATCCAGCTGGAGGCCAAACTCAAAGAGACGACCGAGAGGCTGGAAGATGAGGAGGAGATCAATGCTGAGTTGACAGCCAAGAAGAGGAAGCTGGAGGATGAGTGTTCTGAGTTGAAGAAAGACATTGATGACCTGGAGCTAACTCTGGCCAAAGTGGAGAAGGAGAAACACGCCACTGAAAACAAGGTCTCATAACACATACAAACTACAATCTGATCAAACTGTCAATGTCAAACAATCAATTAATCTAAACAATAACTAAATCCAAGTGATGTTGGTCTTGGAATGAGAAGATGTGAAAAAGGAAGAGTTCAGCAGCATAGTACTCCCCACATTCATAGCATATTATTCTGGACTCTTCATTCTGTATCTGATATTAATTCATTGTATACGCTGCCATCTAGAGGATACATTTATGCTAAGATTTGCAAGCTACATTATATGCAATATAAACTGCATTTCCCTTTGTAAGATGAAATGACAAAAGACTATCTCTCTCTCTGTTGTGACTGTGTTTAGGTTAAAAACCTGACTGAGGAAATGGCGTCTCAGGATGAGGCTGTTGCAAAGCTCACCAAGGAGAAGAAAGCCCTCCAAGAGGCCCACCAGCAGACACTGGACGACCTGCAGGCAGAGGAGGACAAAGTCAACACTCTGACCAAGGCTAAGACCAAGCTGGAACAGCAAGTGGACGATGTGAGTGGGCAATGCAAATAAATGTGCTAGTGTCAACCAAGATTGTAATAGAAGAGTAAAGCTTACTGTTTTACATACGTTAAAACACACAAGAACATGCAACAGTCAATAAGGTGGGAATTATTCGATGGCTATTATAGTATGAAATCCAAGGTTCGTCATTTAGTTTGAGACAATCATCAGGAACCTGCGCTGTGGCTTATACTCTCAAAGGCATTACTTTATCAACAACATTGTTTAATCATTATTTAGATTTTGATAACAAATATGTGTGTTTATTTTCTAGCTTGAGGGTTCTTTGGAGCAAGAGAAGAAGCTCCGTATGGACCTGGAGAGAGCTAAGAGAAAGCTGGAGGGAGATTTGAAACTGGCCCAGGAGTCCATAATGGACCTGGAGAACGACAAGCAGCAGTCTGAGGAGAAGATCAAGAAGTAAACGCAAACAAATTACTTTGTTGAATGAATGAAGTTGTTTTAATGTAGTCATGACAAATGACTAAAAGGTGTATTTGATATAAACTGAATATTAACATTTACATTGTTCCAATAGTCATAACCATCATTGTCTTGAAACAAAACTGAAAACAGTTTTTATTGAATTCGAACAGATGCCTTTCTATAAACCAAAGTGAACGTTACAATAGACTTTCCGTTAAATGGAATCAATGTGTTTGTGTTCTTTAGGAAGGACTTCGAGACCTCCCAGCTTCTCAGCAAGATTGAGGATGAACAGTCTCTGGGTGCTCAGATGCAGAAGAAGCTCAAAGAACTCCAGGTACAGAACAGGACCGTCTGATGGCTCAGTTGGCTGTGTAGTGTCTAACGACGCTCCAGTTAAAATCATCAGGATTGCTACGAGAAAAAGTGATCAATTCATCCTCCTCCATCTTTTAAGCATGACACTTAAACACCATTTAGTACATTCTGTATGTTAACTGTAAGTTGCTTTGGATAAATACATCTTAATAAAAAATTTGTAATTTGTTAACTATTATTTTGTGAGCTTTGCTTTGAGTGTGCTGTAGATTTCATCTCTTTGTTTGTGTCTCCCTATTGTAGGCCCGTATTGAGGAGCTGGAGGAGGAGATCGAGGCTGAGCGTGCTGCCAGGGCTAAGGTGGAGAAGCAGAGGGCCGATCTCTCCAGGGAACTTGAGGAGATCAGTGAGAGGCTGGAGGAGGCCGGAGGTGCTACCGCTTCTCAGATAGAGATGAACAAGAAGCGTGAGGCCGAGTTTCAGAAACTGAGACGCGACCTAGAGGAGTCCACCCTGCAGCACGAGGCCACAGCCTCCGCTCTGAGGAAGAAGCAGGCAGACAGCGTGTCAGAGCTCGGAGAGCAGATAGACAACCTGCAGCGTGTCAAGCAGAAGCTGGAGAAGGAGAAGAGCGAGTTCAAGATGGAGATTGATGACCTCTCCAGCAACATGGAGGCCGTCGCCAAGGCTAAGGTCAGTAGCAATGTTTGAATGGAACAAGGTGTAGGGGTCAATTCAAATAAAAGTGGAAAAAAGGAAAGCTTGGCACAAGATAATCATGTAAAGTAATAATGGTTTATGTTTCACTACCAGGGCAATCTGGAGAAGATGTGCCGTACTCTTGAGGATCAGCTAAGCGAGATCAAGACGAAGAATGAGGAGAATGTGCGCCAGGTCAATGACATGAGCGGACAGAGGGCCAGACTCCTGACTGAGAACGGTAACAATGATACATGCTGTAGAAGTTCATATAGTATCAGCTTACCCTCCCCAAATCCTACCCATAAACATTAACAAACTGACCATGAATCAAACTTGACACAAATTAGAATAGCATTGGCAAGATAACATTCTATTACAACAGCCCATAGGGAAAGTTTAGATATCCTATGAACTCAGAAATATAACTGACCTTACTCCAACAACAACAATGCACATTAACCATTAGAACTTAGTGAACAGAGACCCCATTAACAAGATGCTCTGTTCCCCACAGGTGAGTTTGGTCGCCAGCTTGAGGAGAAGGAGGCCCTGGTGTCCCAGCTGACCAGAGGCAAACAGGCCTTCACCCAGCAGATTGAGGAGCTGAAGAGACACGTTGAGGAGGAAGTCAAGGTAAGGAACTCAAAATAGAAACCAACGAACACATAGTTTTTAACTACAGCTTCATGTTGAGTGTGATTATGTCACAGAGTGACTTCTAATATTTAGTTTGTCCTCATGTCTCTCTCTTTGTCTTTTTCTTTTTCAACGACTCTCTTACACCATCTCTATTTTTCCCACTCCCTTTCACCTCTCTTCCCCCTATCCCCTGTCACCTCTTCTATTTCTCTCCCTAGGCTAAGAATGCACTGGCCCATGGTGTCCAGTCTGCCCGCCATGACTGTGACCTCCTGAGGGAGCAGTTTGAGGAGGAGCAGGAGGCCAAGGCAGAGCTGCAACGCGGCATGTCCAAGGCCAACAGTGAGGTGGCTCAGTGGAGGACCAAGTACGAGACTGATGCCGTCCAGCGCACTGAGGAGCTGGAGGAGGCCAAGTGAGTCTAACACAATATATTGTACCATTTACCTCCCATCACCTGTAAGAGCCAGATGTGCAGACATTCTCTGACACAGTCCCTCAGAGGTGAAGCTTTAAAATCCCTCATCTGTCTAACAGGAAGAAGCTGGCCCAGCGTCTGCAGGAGGCAGAGGAGACAATCGAGGCGACCAACTCAAAGTGTGCCTCTCTGGAGAAGACCAAGCAGAGGCTGCAGGGAGAGGTGGAGGACCTCATGGTTGACGTGGAGAGAGCCAATGCTCTTGCTGCCAACCTTGACAAGAAGCAGAGGAACTTTGACAAGGTGTGAAATAACTAAGTAACATATTGATTCATGTAATTAAATGTAACTAAATAAATCAAATCAGATATTTTAAAATTCATTTTAGCACCATATTGTCCTCTTTAAATGGATATGATAAATAGGGTGTATTGTTAAATCATATTTATTCTACAAAATGCCCAACAATTAGCTAACGGACAGATAAAATGAGAAAGTGAAATTAAAATCACATGTATTTCCCTAGGTCTTGGCAGAGTGGAAGCAGAAGTTTGAGGAGGGCCAGGCAGAGTTGGAAGGAGCTCAGAAGGAGGCTCGTTCTATGAGCACAGAGCTCTTCAAAATGAAGAACTCCTATGAGGAGGCTTTGGATCAGCTGGAGACTCTGAAGAGAGAGAACAAGAACCTGCAACGTGAGTCAAACACCAGCAGTTTTATTTGGCTCATGATGTCTTATTTCATCAACCTATGTATGAGTGACCATATTCTTCCGAACAATGTTCAAATTGTCTAGACAATTTCCATTTATTATTGTCATAATTCAATATGAACTACAGTGTGTTCAAAGAACATCTCCGTGTTCTGAATGACGTATTTATGTTTGCAGAGGAGATCTCTGACTTGACTGAGCAGATCGGGGAGACTGGCAAGAGCATCCATGAGCTGGAGAAGGCCAAGAAGACTGTGGAGACAGAGAAGTCTGAGATCCAGACTGCGCTTGAGGAGGCTGAGGTAGAAACTAATGCAGTTTAATAATGGTCATTTGGAGCATCCTTTCATTAAGCTTTACTGTCTAGGATAGTCTCATTGAATTATTTTATTTTTTTACCTGGTCCCCATATCCTATTACCACATAGGCGCTGCATATAGTAGCAAGCCCCTTTCCAGGATAACCAATCGTTAATGAGTGCCAGTCCACTAGTCTCCCCCTCAATCAACATGTGACTACTTTGGTTTTGTTCAGGGTACACTGGAGCACGAGGAGTCCAAGATTCTGCGTGTGCAGCTGGAGCTAAACCAGATCAAGGGTGAGGTGGACAGGAAGCTGGCGGAGAAGGATGAGGAGATGGAGCAGATCAAGAGGAACAGTCAGAGGGTGATTGACTCCATGCAGAGCACCCTGGACTCAGAGGTGAGGAGCAGGAACGACGCCCTGAGAGTGAAGAAGAAGATGGAGGGAGACCTGAACGAAATGGAGGTCCAGCTGAGCCACGCCAACAGGCAGGCAGCTGAGTCCCAGAAGCAGCTGAGGAACGTCCAGGGACAGCTCAAGGTAAGGGGCTGGGAAATCAGTCACAGTAAACATTACCCATAATCATACATTTCAGATCAGATATTCCAACCCATTATTAACCTTAACGATTAGAAAGAATATATATCAGAATCTTAACCTGTATCAGGGGCAACTTCCTTAGTCTGGTGAACGAAAATTAAGAGAGGGTTTTGTCAATAGAATAGAATATAGGAATAAAGTAGATTGGTGTATAAAAGAATAGTGGTATCAGGGAACACAATGAATGCACCCCTTACCGATCCTATCTGCCTACACCAACAAGTTTTAATACCTTTGTCTTTGTGAATCCCAGGATGCCCAATTGCACCTTGATGATGCTGTTCGTGCAGCAGACGATTTGAAGGAGCAGGCAGCCATGGTGGAGCGCAGGAACGGTCTGATGATGGCTGAGATTGAGGAGCTTAGGGTTGCTCTGGAGCAGACAGAGAGAGGCCGCAAAGTGGCCGAGCAGGAGCTGGTGGATGCCAGCGAGCGTGTGGGACTGCTTACCTCCCAGGTCCTGATGATGTCTAGGCAGTCTCATTTTACCCACAGTGTGACTTTTGTATGCTTTCTAGAAATATATTTCCAGCTAATCATTGAGTTTCCTCATACAGAACACTAGCCTTCTGAACTCTAAGAAGAAGCTGGAGAGTGACCTGGTTCAAGTGCAGGGAGAGGTGGACGACACTGTGCAGGAGGCCAGAAACGCAGAGGAGAAGGCAAAGAAGGCCATCACTGATGTAAGTCCCCATATTCAAAACAAAACCATACAATAAATGTTATTTGTCTCCAAAGTAGAGGTCTTTACAGATCAACCCGAACCCGAAAACTTGAGAACAAGGTAAATGGCAGATTTACCCGAGCGGACCTGATAAACAGCTCTGATCACGAGAGCGTTGCATATACAGTTGTCACCATCAATCCCAACTCATCAAAAGCTGCACTAAAGTCTAGGTGACTCTGGCCATGTGCACCATCACACAAAGTGATACCAAATAGAGAAAGAGAGAGCAATGAAGCAATGGAATGAAGCAATGGAATGCAAGATGGGTGAACACACTCACTATACTTTGGCTTTTTTCCTGATTCCTACATTGACAGAAGATATGTTCCACATCATAACATCACACATTTCAAAACCATCACGTCATAATATTTAGTGTTTGCACAGTCACATCCAATCATTCACTCCAACTTCATGGGTGCGTGCATCAATTACCTCTCCAAGCATCAGAGACCACTCTGGCACACTGAGGAGGCCTTATTTACAGAGGTAGACCAAAACAGAAAGTTAGACTTCATTCTGGTTAGAAATCCACTGGTCCATTCAGAACAAGTCCATGTCTTTTGACCCGTAAAGACCTCTACGCCATTGGCCAATTGTATCTGGGCTGATCACGTGATCTGTAACACATTGCGGATACCATTTCAGGCGGCCATGATGGCAGAGGAGCTGAAGAAGGAGCAGGACACCAGTTCTCACCTGGAGAGGATGAAGAAGAACCTGGAGGTCACAGTCAAGGACCTGCAGCACCGTCTGGATGAGGCTGAGAACCTGGCAATGAAGGGTGGCAAGAAACAGCTCCAGAAACTGGAGTCTAGGGTAACTTTTTTTTTTACTTTCAATAAACTTTTTCTATCTATATCTATATTAACCTCTACTTCTTTCCAATAACTCACGACTGATTTCACCACCTTAATAACACGGCTGTATTCCCTCCCTGCAGGTGCGTGAGCTTGAGACTGAGGTGGATGCCGAGCAGAGAAGGGGTGCAGACGCAATCAAGGGTGTCCGCAAGTACGAGCGCAGAGTCAAGGAGCTCACTTACCAGGTAAGAGTAACAAAAACACCTTCACACATACTGGTACAGTCAGGCACCTGACCTGAATGCAAGTGTGGACATTGACTTTCTTTGGTTTCTATGACTTTCTCCCACAGACTGAGGAGGATAAGAAGAATGGTGCCAGACTTCAGGACCTGGTAGACAAGCTGCAGCTTAAAGTGAAGGCTTACAAGAGGCAGGCTGAGGAAGCGGTGAGTCACATACTACCAGTCAAATATTCTTACAGCATATAAGACACATGGTTTTGTTCATAGTCAACATACATGACCAAATTTGGTATCCATAATGTACATCGCAGTGTACAATTTTAGGCCGAGTGTTCTTGTCTCCCTCTCTCATTCTCTACCTCTCTTTCTCTCCCAGGAGGAACAAGCCAACTCCCACATGGGTAAACTGCGTAAGGTTCAGCATGAGATGGAGGAGGCAGAGGAGCGTGCTGACATCGCTGAGACCCAGGTCAACAAGCTCAGGGCTAAGAGCCGCGACTCTGGAAAGGTACAAAGCTGCAAACAAACCTATATGTGACTCATGTCCAAATATGACCTCATCAACAACACCATTTCAGGTTCAGTGTACACATAGAGGTCAATATTGACTTTTACATTCACAACTGTCCTGGAAGTCACTGATAAACGTATCACTTGTCCTAAACAGTCTATTGTGTTCTTTGAAGTGATCGTGTATAAGAAGTTCATGAATGTTTATTGTTTATTTTCTTTCTCTCTTTTCACAGGCCAAAGAGGCTGAATAAACAAGACCACACACTCTGTGCTGCACCGATTGCGAAAACATAAAATATGATTTTCATGGTCAAATTCTGAGCATTCATTAAAAAACGTTTCCTTTGTGATCGTTGGTCGTTTTGTCTATGAATTGTGGCACAAATAATGTTTCAGGAGATTTATGCAGGGTAAAAAACACACATTGATATTCCTTAGCCCTCACATTGAGTATCAACACCCTTGAGTGTCACATCCTGTTCTCTCTGCTATCCTCCAGCAGACAGTACCGGAGCATTTGGTCTCAGACCAACAGGTTCCAACACAGCTTCTATCTCCAGGCCATAATAGTTTTGAACGGTCACCCCTAGCTGCCCAGCTCACTAGTCAAAAATGTATTTAGACAATGTCACAGCTTACCTCTAAATAGCTACCCAGATTTAGAAACCCCTACAGGAGAAAGACATCCTGGAGTGTGGATGGGGACTATGCTGCTCTGGTGCAGAGTATGTGCACTGACCCAAACAGCCTCCTGCACATCACCACAAGGCAACATATCTCCAGACCAGAGGTATGTTAATCATCTAGCCAAGTGCAAGAACACCAGCTCTGCTCTTAACACCAGCCCAGAGAAGCTCCTGGAGACACAACAGCTGTGGCAGATACAGATAGTGTCTCATTCACACCCCTGCCACCTGCTACCTGTCAACCCACCACTGGTAAACCCATCCCAGGATGCCTCTGCAACCCAAACAGTCGAGAGGATCTTACAGGAGTACATACAGAAGCAGCAGCAACAAAAGAGAACCAGGAACTGTCCCGTGTGTGGCCACTGGCCAGCCCCCAAGTCCCGCCACCCTGGTGATGGCTCCTCCATTCACTTTTTTTTTATTATCAAACTGTAGAAGTGAAGGACTTCTAGTGCTCTACAAAAGTCTCCCAGACATACGCAGTAGAAGGCCTAGTCAATTCAAGGATGCCATTTGAGGATTTTACTGCCACTGAATTCTTCGACCCGGAGCTCAAGCTTTTGAAGCAGAGGGTGGCAGTGTTGCAGAAGACAACAAAGGAACCAGAGAAAAGAACAATTCAAGAGCAGCAGAACACCGCAGCAGAACACCGCTCACCAGGGAACACGACGCTGGGGGGCCTTCTCCTGACAGTGTATAGACCCAGGGCAGGGAATTCATTAATTGATTAATTAAATGAACCATTTTAGAGGAGTGACCATGCATTTTCAAAAGAGATACAAGTATTATTATTACCATATGAAGGTGTGTGTGAGGACACTGAACCATGTTCAATGCAATGTCAAAGGCAGTGAACAGGTGACAGTTATGATGTTTACCAATTATTATTGATATCCAATCAGGATGGCCGTTTAAGGGTTAAGGTGTCAATCTGCAGGATTCATCAACTACACCTATGGCAACCATAGGATACCCCTTACATTTAGACAAGGGTACACACAGTCAATCCTAACATCACCACTAGGCAACCATAGGATACCTCTTACATTTAGACAAGGATATACACAGTCAATCAACCACCTGCTTCAGTGCAAACATAATTGGGTACTAGTTCCTACATTAAGTAAGTGACTACAGGTGGTCAGAATCAGATACCTGGTTGAAAGTGAAATACTTTGAACATCCCTGCAATGCATTATATACATGAAAACACAAAAGGGCATATTCAGCACATTTATTTATACATTACTTAACACCATGATGTCAATGGGGAAAGAGCGGCACAATGCTACCAGACATAATTTCAAAACGGAGATAATCGATAATCGTTCGTAAATACGCTCTGGAAATCTGATCAGCACTCATGGAATGCCTCTTGTCCAATCAAATTACTTGGTCCCTTTATGACGTTGTTGGGTCTCAGTGGCGGCTGGTGCTAAAATGTTTGGGTGGGGCACAGGTTATGGGGGCATGCTCCACGGGGAAGAATATCAACTTTAAAATCTGGATTTACAGTCAATTTTAGCATGAGAATAGCTCTACCCCCCTGTACAGACCTCGCCATCCCCTCTACCCCCCTGTACAGACCTCTTCATTCCCTCTACCCCCCTGTACAGACCTCTTCATCCCCTCTACCCACCTCTACAGACCTCTTCATCCCCTCTACCCCCCTGTACAGACCTCTTCATCCCCTCTACCCACCTATACAGACCTCTCCATCCCCTCTACCCCCTCTACAGACCTCTTCATCCCCTCTACCCACCTCTACAGACCTCTTCATCCCCTCTACCCACCTCTACAGACCTCTTCATCCCCTCTACCCACCTCTACAGACCTCTCCATCCCCTCTACCCCCCTGTACAGACCTCTTCATCCCCTCTACCCCCCTGTACAGACCTCTTCATCCCCTCTACCCACCTCTACAGACCTCTCCATCCCCTCTACCCTCCTCTACAGACCTCTCCATCCCCTCTACCCCCTGTACAGACCTCTCCATCCCCTCTACCCCCTGTACAGACCTCTTCATCCCCTCTACCCTCCTCTACAGACCTCTTCATCCCCTCTACCCTCCTCTACAGACCTCTTCATCCCCTCTACCCCCCTGTACAGACCTCTTCATCCCCTCTACCCCCCCTGTACAGACCTCTCCATCCCCTCTACCCTCCTCTACAGACCTCTCCATCCCCTCTACCCTCCTCTACAGACCTCTTCATCCCCTCTACCCCCCTGTACAGACCTCTTCATCCCCTCTACCCCCCTGTACAGACCTCGTCATCCCCTCTACCCCCCCTGTACAGACCTCTTCATCCCCTCTACCCCCCTGTACAGACCTCTTCATCCCCTCTACCCCCCTGTACAGACCTCTTCATCCCCACTACCCCCCTGTACAGACCTCTTCATCCCCTCTACCCCCCTGTACAGACCTCTTCATCACCTCTACCCCCCTGTACAGACCTCTTCATCACCTCTACCCCCCCTGTACAGACCTCTTCATCACCTCTACCCCCCCAGTTTTCTCTACAGTTTCTACACGTCAACGTGTACCGAAACACTTGTTTCCAACGTGGTCCTACGTTTCTCCTACACCAAGACACATACAAAGAGCATAGAAACATACAAAGAGCATAGAAACATACAAAGAGCATAGAAGATACAATCAGAATACAGTCTGCCATTCCTTCTCCCAGCATCGATTTGGTTTTCCTATCATGACTGAAGGACAGATGATTCACTTACTTACACAAGTTTGACTTCGGTAATAGGTCCAGTTGCAATATCATCAAGTTGGGAACAAAAGATGCCTCCTTCTAATCCATTTGTTCAATTTGAATTTGTTTACAAAGTCCGGTAGTGGAAAGCAGAACAACGCATTTGTTACTTCACATCCCGTTAGCCATGTTTTCTTCTCATACCAACCCCTCGTAAATCCTCGGTTATACGATTTTCCAATTTCCCCTGCCTTTGTATAAACTTGCTTTATAATTAAATTTGGTCTGGGTGGTCCTAATTCCTTTACTGTTAATTTCTCCTGGTTGCTACGACGGCTGAACGGTGTTTCTTTTAAAGATTCAACCGCAGGTGAACGAACGTGATCTGAAATGTAGGTTAAAGCTACGCCGGCCGTATGACATGACGTAAGCACGTACCATTCTTTGTGCATGTCCCAAAACCCCATAGACAAATGACCGAATGGCCTGAAGTTACCAAAATAGATTTTACATGCAAGTCTACGAGAACAGCCTAGTGCAATTTCGAGTAGACTGAAAGTTGCCCTGAAAGGGGCGGGACTTGAAGCTGATTGGAACATACTCCACAGAACACTAGCTGATTGGACTATGATATACTCCACAGAACACTAGCTGATTGGACTATGATATTCAGAAGCAACACTGTCTAGAAGTCATAGAAAAAAAATCTCTCTCTTCTCCCTTTGGTGGGGCATTGTCCAATTGCCCCTAATGAACCAGCCTCCCCTGTTGGGTCTAATAAGTGCCTACCATTCACATCTTAGCATACTCCAAAATATGTTAAAAATGCGGGAGATTTACGGGAAAATATTTAAACGGGACCACAGCGGGTAAGAGAGGTAAAATACGGGAGAATCCCAGGAAAAACGGGAGGGTTGACATGTAAACTCAGCCTCGCGCCTGCCGCCTTTTCTAGTCACCTCAGGGCCACAGTCTTCAACAGCAACAACAAGCTAGACTACGGTATATAGCACAACTTTTTTAGTCACATAGGCCTAGTTAAGTCGAGTTTCCAGGCTACATTTTTTCCACACTTTTATTGAATGTGGGACTTATTTCGTTTGGCAACACTTGGAACACCTGACAAACGTCGAAAGGATGAACAGCGGACCGAGTTCAGGTAAGCCGCTACATGCCTGTCGACGAATAGCTAGCTAGCTATCTACATCCAGCACTTTTTCAGAATATGAGAATATGCCTGCTCTAAGGATACATGTATAAAACTTGTATATATGAAGTTAAGTAATTATGAAGTAATTAATTAGCTAATTCTCTGGTTTCAATGGCCCGTCTTTAGCCCTAGGCATATGGAGATGGGTTAATGTAAAGGCCTACTGTAAAAACCCTTTCACTCACCTCAGTCGTCTGGAGCAAAAGTAGCCAACAAAGGTAGCCTAGCCTATAGACTGTCTCTCACAAGAGAAGATGACACTTCGATGTTATTGTTATTAACTAAATATGAACGAATTTTCTCACGTAGTCTAAGCTAGTTGGCATTTTCACCACTAAATCCTACACATTTGGCATTAAACGGAGCCGTTAAAAGACGTTGACTCTCGCGCTTCCCGCCGTGTGTCTTGTTCTCCTAAGACCTCAGTCCAAGCTTAGTTATTCCGTCTGTCATGAAAAACGAAACTTTTCAATAACATTCAGCCTTCAGTAAATAGACTATGGGGCTACTTCTGTTTGTCAGACATGGGGGAGACGACGAGAGGCGTGAAAGACAACGGCAAAGCTGAGGAAAGTTGAGGAGTTAGCAGGTCTGCTAGCAGGTGTGCTGACCGAAGGTAAGGGCATCATTAGCGCGTTTAGTTGAAGCCAACGGCCGTTTTATTTCTGTTTGACTGTTGACTTGATCATATATTGTCTATTGTTGGTATTATATTCAACAGCTCTGTTATTAGGCTACTTGATAATATAGGCTATTGTGTATTGTTGGTATTATATTCACTCTTCTGTTGGTGTTGGATAGTCTCTGTTGAGAGGCAGTTAAAAATACGGGAGATTTACGGGAAAGTATTTAAACGGGACCACAGCGGGTAAGAGAGGTAAAATACGGGAGAATCCCAGGAAAAACGGGAGGGTTGACATGTAAACTCAGCCTCGCGCCTGCCGCCTTTTCTAGTCACCTCAGGGCCACAGTCTTCAACAGCAACAACAAGCTGTCCACAATTACAGACCTGTATCCCTTCTCTCCTTCCCTTCCAAAACCCTTGAACGCGCGGCATCTAAACAACTGACTGACTATCTCCGGAAGATGGATCACTTAGACCCCCACCAATCCGGCTTCAAGGCTGGGCATTCCACTGAGACTGCGCTCCTTGCTGTCATGGAAGCCCTCCACTCTGCCCAAGCTTCCTCCCTCTCCTCTGTTCTCATTCTCCTTGACCTGTCTGCTGCCTTCGACACAGTCAATCACCAGATCCTTCTCTCCATCCTCTCAGACCTGGGCATCTCTGGCACCGCACACTCCTGGTTTTCTTCCTACCTGGCGGGCCGCTCCTACCAGGTGACCTGGAGAGAATCGCTGTCTTCTCCACGAACCCTTTCCACTGGAGTACCCCAGGGTTCTGTCCTAGGGCCCCTACTTTTCTCCCTCTACACCAAGTCTCTTGGCTCGGTAATCTCTTCACATGGGCTCTCCTACCACAGCTACGCAGACGACACTCAACTCTTCCTGTCCTTCCCCCCGTCTGATGTACACGTGGCAACCCGTATCTCAGCATGTCTCGCTGACATTTCAACTTGGATGGCTGACCACCATCTCAAGCTCAATCTTAACAAGACCTAGCTCCTCTTCATCCCCGGGAAAGCCTGCCCTCTCCAAGACTTCTCCATCACAGTGGAGAACTCTACTGTAACCCCCTCCCTGACAGCCAAGAACCTTGGAGTGATCCTGGATAACCGACTATCCTGTGCGGAGAACATTGCAGCAACGGCTCGCTCCTGCAGATTCTTCCTCTACAACATCAGAAGGATACGACCATTCCTTACCAGAGAGGCAGCGCAACTCTTGACCCAGGCACTGGTCATCTCCCGCCTGGATTACTGCAATGTACTCCTGGCTGGGCTCCCCGCTTCAGCCATTAGACCTCTGCAGCTCATCCAGAATGCTGCTGCCCGGCTGGTATTCAACCTCCCCAAATACTCGCATGTCACCCCTCTCCTTCGCACCCTGCACTGGCTCCCGATAGCAGCTCGCATCAGATTCAAGACCCTGGTGCTTGCATACCAGGCAGCTAAAGGGACAGCCCCTGCCTACCTGAAGGAAATGGTAACCCCCCAAACCCCTGCCCGCTCACTCCGCTCCTCCACCTCGGCTAGCCGACTGGCCCCACCTCCTCTACACAGCAGTCGGGCTGCCCGATCACGTCTCTTCACAACACTGGCTCCCCGCTGGTGGAATGAGCTCCCCACGGCCGTCAGAACGGCTGAGTCACTACCCATCTTCCGTCGTAGACTGAAGACCCATCTCTTCAGGTTACATCTTAACTGCTCCTCCTGAGACATCTTCTGACCCTCACCACGACGTCTCCTAAAGACACCCGCTTTCCCCTCTACTGTGTCCCTAAGAACTTCTATTGCCCCCCTTGTACTGTTTCTCAGTTTCTCCAGAAAAAAAAAAAAAAATTTAGTAGAAGGCGATAGGGAGAAGGTTTTTTCTTCTATCAGTGGCCCCGGGCCCGAGCTAGATTACTCTTCCTAAAACGAATGGTGGACTGCTGATTCACATGCTTAGTATTCAAATGTATTGATTGTAAGTCGCTTTGGAATAAGGCGTCTGCTAAATGCCAAAAATGTAAATGTAAACAAGCTAGACTACGGTATATAGCACAACTTTTTTAGTCACATAGGCCTAGTTAAGTCGAGTTTCCAGGCTACATTTTTTCCACACTTTTATTGAATGTGGGACTTATTTCGTTTGGCAACACTTGGAACACCCGACAAACGTCGAAAGGATGAACAGCGGACCGAGTTCAGGTAAGCCGCTACAGGCCTGTCGACGAATAGCTAGCTAGCTATCTACATCCAGCACTTTTTCAGAATATGAGAATATGCCTGCTCTAAGGATACATGTATAAACCGTGTATATATGAAGTTAAGTAATTATGAAGTAATTAATTAGCTAATTCTCTGGTTTCAATGGCCCGTCTTTAGCCCTAGGCATATGGAGATGGGTTAATGTAAAGGCCTACTGTAAAAACCCTTTCACTCACCTCAGTCGTCTGGAGCAAAAGTAGCCAACAAAGGTAATAATTTATAATTTTGCCATTTAGCAGACGCTTTTATCCAAAGCGACTTACAATTACGAATTACAGGGACATTCCCCCTGGAGTAACTGAGGGCTAAGTGCCTTACCCAAGGGCACACTAGTAGTGGTGTGGCTTCAGGCGGGATTTGAACTCACAACCTTCCGATCCCAAGTCCAACTCACTATCCACTAGACCACCACTACCCCCACTAGACCACCACTAGGTAGCCTAGCCTATAGACTGTCTCTCACGAGAGAAGATGACACATCGATGTTATTGTTATTAATTAAATATGAATGCATTTTCTCACGTAGTCTAAGCTAGTTGGCATTTTCACCACTAAATCCTACACATTTGGCATTAAACGGAGCCGTTAAAAGACGTTGACTCTCGCGCTTCCAGCCGTGTGTCTTGTTCTCCTAAGACCTCAGTCCAAGCTTAGTTATTCCGTCTGTCATGAAAAATGAAACTTTTCAATAACATTCAGCCTTCGAATTTAAACCTCCATTTTAAACCTCCATTAGCTAAAAACTGTACTTTTGGTTTTACAAGTGTTAACATGTCATTTTATGAAGTTTTAATATGTTTTCAGGCGAAAAAGTAAGCACATATATTCCCAAAATGTGTCCAGTTTACCAAAATAACCCTGACGTTTTTTTTTCCGTCTTCTGTTCCTAGCTATATTACGGCTGCATTCGTAAATTTGCCCTGGAAATCTGATCAGCACTCAACGAATGCCTCTTGCCCAATCAAATTACCTGGTCCCTTTATGACGTTGAACCCAGTGTACGCTCCGGCGCTCTCAGAGCGCATTTACGAACGCACCCTGCATTACTTACCTTCACTTACGGAGTTCGACAGAAACATCGTAACATGATTACAACAAGTTGTAAAATTATTTGGGGGGCCAATATCTTTAGCTAGCTCAAGTAACTAGTTTACTATATTGTTGTCTTAACAGTTGGTAAGAGAACATGATTAAAATAAATATTTATGAGCAATAACATGTTGTGGGCAAGCACTACAACCAACTAGGGATGCTCCGATCTGGATTTTTGGGGCCGATACCGATCACCGATTTTTTTCCTCAAGATCAACCGATACCGATACCGATTTTTTTTTAAATACATAACTGTAGGCCTACTGACTGGATAGCCTACATATTTTTTGCTTTTTAGACAAAAGTTTTGATCCATTAGGCACCAAGCAAACGCAGAGTCGCAGAACCATTTTTATGGCATAGTAAAGGTCTGGCCTATCACCCAGTTAGGGCCTGAAGCCCAAGTCAGTCGATATGGCTGTATAAAAGACATCATAAACGTGGCCTTCATGGTTTACATACTGTTACGTCCTCCTATGCTTTCTGTTCAGTTATCTGTCTTCCCCAGGAAAAAAAAAAAAAAAAAAAAAAAAGATCGGTTTTTGCGATCGGCCATTTTTGCCGATCACCGATCGAGTCATTTGGAGTGAAATCGGCCGATTTAAATCGGTGGCCGATAAATCGGAGCATCCCTACAACCAACTTGTCCGTCTGAAGCTACCATAATGGGATCATTCGTGATTGGGCTACAAACAGTCAAATACTAAGCAAACATGTGTGTAAGACACAAATAACCTTGGATTTCATGCATTTCAAATGGCATATTTGTAATCATGATGACGTAGCCTTGTCTAAGAATGCATTTCACCATGTTAATTCCCAGTATAGTGAAAATACCACCGCTCATCCGTGATCAGACTTAGCTGGGGTGCTGCAGCTGAAGAGTATCAAATAGAGTGCAAAAAAGCAGCATCTGCACACTCAAATATGTGCAAAAAACGATGTTTATTGCAAGCTTTCGGTTCCCAGGCTATCGGACAATGTAAACAACAGCTGTATGACAAGTTTGTATGACGCAGTTTGACGAGGCTGAAAGCGCACAGGGTTGCCAGATGGGATTGACAATTTACAGCCTAAACTTTCTATAACCACGTTATATTCTTTTATAAATCAGAATCAAAATGTTCTTGCTTTGCGTACAACGAAACTCTCTTCTCTCGTCTATATAATATCTATGTTCCAGACTGCTTCAACAACGGAGTCAGTTTAAACATGATTCGTCCTACTGTTCACATTACTATTCATGATAATACATGTCATATAGGGCTGCCACAAACGATTATTTTCATAGTCGACTAGTCACCGATTAGTCGACTAATCGGATCATAAATTACAGCTTATCGCACAGTTACTCAATCGCTCTTATTTAGCTATCATCTTCTAAATCAGCTTCTAAATTTAGCTTGAAGTTGTTAGTTGTTGTTGTAGGCATGTGCTAACTAAAAATAAAGACAATTAAAATGATTGTTCACTCAAAAATAGATATTTTAATGAACTTTGCAGATTTATTTCTGGCATCACTTGCATGTAATGTAATGTAAAGAGTAGTAGAGGGTGCAAACTAATGAGTAAAATGAGGTAGGCTAGGCACTAGGCAACCAAAAGAATACAAAAACAAAAATAAATACTTGTACAGAGTACAAAAGTTTTGCTTTGCTTCACTCATCTCATAGTAGAACGCGCCTTCTTAGCACTGTAACGTTAAGACAACATTTTTAGCTATTTGATAAGTATCGCTTTGATGACAACATAAAATAATGTAAGAAGGCTTTTAACTCATTGACTGCCAAAGACGCCAATTGGCGTCTTATAGAATAGTAACGTTGACTGCCAAAGACGCCAATTGGCGTCTTATAGATGTTTTTTTTTTCCCGCGGGGATCGCGTTATTGACATGTTCTACACCTAGCGAGTGAATTTCAGACTTGGGTGTAATGTATTTCGGTCCCAGATGGGGGCAGTAGTTCGATAAAAGCCTGGAGAAGGAAGTGGCTTGCTGTGGGTTGTAGTAATGGCGAAACGGATCAGGGTATGTGCCAAACGCGGCGCGGAGCATTGCGGCGCGGAGCATTGCGGAGCATCGCGGCGCATCGCGGAGCAGCGCGGCCATCGCGCGACTCTTCAAACAGTTCAGAGTCGGATGATACAGAAAAAGTGCAAAAAAAATAATAATTCTGCAGAAAAAGCTCGTTTTCTCTGTTTATTGGTCAAAATCAGGTGTTTTTGCTGAAACCACCCTATGTTCTACGGCCGATTTCTAAACACTCAAAGAGGCTAGAAACAAACTTTCTTTTTCTGATGAAAGAAGAGAGTCTAAAGTTTTGGTAGATATGTTCAATGTTTATGTAGTCCGAAAAGTCAATATTTGGTGGGTCTTCAAAGTTCAGCGAAAATGCCCCAAAAGTCTGGCAGTGTGGAGCTCTCCGCTCTGAACATGGCTGGCAGTCAAAGAGTTAACGTAACGATATCGTTAGCCAACAACAAGCTAACTAGCTTACCGAGACGAGCCATCGTCTTCCTCGTCATCTGCCACAACATGCTTCCTTTTTAGATGCTCGCGCATCATAGACGTGCTGCCATGATAAGCGAGTTCAGCTTTGCAAATGTTACATTTTACATTATTTTTTTCAACGTTGTGGTTGAAATGCTCCCACACTTTAGAGGTACGAGGACAGGAAGACATTTCTCTGTTTGTTTTTCCGGGGAAGTCACGTGTGCCCCGGATGACCGACACTGCGCATGTACATCAAAGACACTGGGAGACGCTAGCCAGTGGCAGCTTCAGGGAAGAAAAACGAATGCTTATCGAATGAAATGAATGGTCTTTATTGTCATTGATATAGTACAGGTACCAAACAACGAAATTTGGGAGGGGGGGGCTCCCCTGGTGCTAGGCAAAAAAACAACAAAAAAAAAACGCTTATTTCAGCTCCAAAAAAACGTGCGACTATGGCGATTACCAAATATGTCGGCGACGATTTTGGTAGTCGACGTCGTCGTGACTAGTCGACTAATCGTGGCAGCCTTAATGTCATAACATCCAAGTATTGTTTAATAATTACAGATTAAGTAAGACAAGATACACTGGTGGTGCAATTAGTAATAATAGATAGCTCAGTAATAAAGTGTCTGTGCGCTTAAAATGTTCGTAGTCCGTATAGATGGGGTGTGCTTGGGGATGATAGTCAATTGTCTACAGTGGGATTGTTCATGTTCTTCAATGTATGGATATTGCGATCATTGGACTTATCGGGACGTTACCCACTGAGCACTCGGGAACAGTGAATCAGGAACGGTGCTCAACTTGTCCAGCCTCGTGCAATGAATATGAATATAAAAAGTTTATATATTTGCATGAATATCTATATACGAACAAAGATATATGTAGGCTACATTGTGATGGGTACAGGACAAGGGAGAATAAGATGTGCAGTGTGCACGTATATTCTTTGAGTGCACACACATAATATGTGAGGTAATATTTCGATTTATGTTGGTGGAAATTGTATCCATTTCAAAGCGTTTCTCCTGTTTCATCGTGTACGCATGGATCACAGTGTGCGTAGCCTAGAGGTGCGCAGTTTTTATAAATCCCAAAATTGCAGGAAAATTTGCCCCAGTTCCCTTTAAATCTTGAATTAAACTAATTTTCTCAGCTGATAACAACATCGTTAATTTTATTACGAGCCACATTCACTTCGCATGAATTACACTAGGCAGTGCGGCTCACATGCCTGTAATAACTCTGCATAACCAGTAGGTAATACCCGACGTATAGCTACGATCGTTTCCAGAGTAGTGGTATGGTTACTCTCCTGTGTGTGTTCTCTGATGAATCTTCAGGTATCCTGCTTGACTGAAACTCTTCCCACATTGGGAGCAGTGGTATGGTTTCACTCCAGTGTGTGTTCTCTGATGAATCGTTAGATGTCCTGCTTGACTGTAACTCTTCCCACATTGGGAGCAGTGGTATGGTTTCTCTCCTGTGTGTGTTCTCTGATGAACCGTTAGTTGTACTGCTTGATTAAAACTCTTTCCACACTGGGAGCAGTGGTATGGTTTCTCTCCTGTGTGTATTCTCTGGTGTATCTTCAAGGGTCCTGATCGACTAAAATTCTTCCCACATTGGGAGCAGTGGTATGGTTTCTCTCCTGTGTGTATTCTCTGATGAATCGTTCGATATCCTGCTTGACTGAAACTCTCCCCACACTGGGAGCAGTGGTATGGTTTCTCTCCTGTATGTGTTCTCTGATGAATCGTTAGATGTCCTGCTCGATTGAAACTCTTCCCACACTGGGAGCAGTGGTATCGTTTCTCTCCTGTGTGTGTTCTCTGATGAATCTTCAGGTATCCTGCTTGACTGAAACTCTTCGCACATTGGGAGCAGTGGTATGGTTTCTCTCCTGTGTGTGTTCTCTGATGAATCGTTAGATGTCCTGCTCGATTGAAACTCTTATCACATTGGGAGCAGTGGTATGGTTTCTCCCCGGTGTGTATTCTCTGGTGAAGCTTAAGACTTCCTGCTTCACTGAAACTCTTCCCACACTGGGAGCAGTGGTATGGTTTCTCTCCGGTGTGTATTCTCTGATGCTTCTTCAGGGCTCCTGCTTGATTGAAACTCTTCCCACACTGGGAGCAGTGGTATGGTTTCTCTCCTGTGTGTATTCTCTGGTGAATCTTTAGACTTCCTGATTGATTGAAACTCTTCCCACACTGGGAGCAGTGGTATGGTTTCTCTCCGGTGTGTATTCTCTGATGCTTCTTCAGGGCTCCTGCTTCACTAAAACTCTTCCGCTTTCCTGGTGTGGTGGAGCTGGGCTCGCTGTCTGAACCTGGGTTGGAGCTCTGCTGGTCTGTAAGAATAGGAACATATACAGGTCAGGGTTTCCGTTAACCGGTAATTCCCGGTCTTTGTCCGGTAAAATTAATTGAAGTCCGACAAATAGAAAACTCGTCGGACATAAATGTCCGGTGAAAATAATTCCCTCTAACCATTTTCAGCTGAGCACCAAACACACACACACACACACCACACTGCCCGAGAGAGAAGGACCCGCCCCCTTTAGTTAGCCTATAGGCTATAGGCTAACTAAAGGGGGCGGGTACTTCTCTCTCGGACAGTGTTGTGTGTGTGTTTGGTGCTCAGCTGAAAATGGTGTCCCGAAGCGGAGCGCTTTAACTTTATCGGACAATAACAAGGATAACAAACGAAACGGACAACATTTACACTAAGATGGAGACAAACTTCAGCGATATGATCTAACAGCCGGTCTTCAGGACGACATACAGACCCGTATGAGCTTACAGGGCTATCCCCTATCTATCTGAGAAAAGGCATAGCCTAGGCTGTAACATCGAACGGAAATTAGCCTATACGCATTGCAAGTTAATTTAAAGCCTATTTATTTTCAAAGAGTTTTATTCTATTTTATTTTATCTGATAAAAGGCATATGAACGGAAATTAGGCTAGCCATGTCACGCCAGAAGCCTACATGCTTGCACTGTTACTGTTCAATAAAATGTTATACATCTAGACATTGTGGTATTTCTTTATATACGTATCCCAGACTGCCTATCAATTGTTTCTCAATAAACAGTTATGTTCTCCCCATTGTCATACTCCCGAGCTAAACGAAATGCCTTCCCAACCAGCGAGACCTGGTTATAGAAATGACGTTGTTTTATTGATTAAAAAAAAGGGTAAAACTGGAAAGAGAAAATAGAAAACTCACATTAATCCCAAACAATTTAACAAACTTCAGTTAACGTAATGTGGAGTCCGTTCATTGATCGATGCTGTCTGTTCAGTTCCCAGTGAGGCGCCCGTTCAGCGCTGGACCCGTTCAGCGCTGGATTTGACGCATGGCATAGCGTGCATGCGTCAAATCATGTTATATTATTATATATTATATAGCTCGCATCTAATCGTATCGGATGAGAAATAGACATTAAATGGCATATATAGGCCGCTACACAACAGTAATCACCGCGACAAACAGCTATATTAGATTTGAAGAAAAAAAATTATGATTTAGAAAAAAAAATTTTTTATTATATTTTAATATGATGACCGGAATATATCACGTTTGTCCGGTAAATCGAATTCTTCCCGGACACGATGTCCGACGGCAAATTTTTCTAACGGAAACCCTGATACAGGTTTACATAGGCACATTTATTTTATACAGCAATTCAAAGTGCTTTACATACAGCATTAGGATATTAAGAAAAACATATATATAGAGAAATTAAATATCAACATTTGTTTATCTATCTAAGTATGTCTCTCAGAGAGATAAACCTCTGCACCTCCTACAAGCATCGTACCACCATACAGGATTACGGTCAGATTATCACGGGGAGTGGCTGCACATATGATGCAGAAGAGGTTGATTATCATTATTAAAAAATAATAGTCATAAATATGCTAATATTTGAATATAATTGTATATACATTATATAGTGTATCATAAATACACTTTATACACATTATATACTGCATCATAAATACACTTTATACACATTATATACTGCATCATAAATACACTTTATACACATTATATACTGCATCATAAATAAAATTGTATTTGTTCCATGAAAATCCGTTGAGGATTACAGACATAATCAAATGTAGGCTACTGCAAGTACTTTGCTGCGATAGCTATAGCGAGACCTACTGTACAGTTTATCACTCATAACTGTCTGTACATAGACATATAATATCTGTACATAGACATATAATATAACAATATACTACTGCGTATGTAACTTGGGTAAACCCTGTTATAGAAATAGCTTTATACTAGGTAGATTTTTAAAAAAGGATACTGGGTGGTAGAACACACTTATCTCGGAAAAGTCATGAAAGGAGGGTCCTGAAATTTTATCGACTTTAAAGGTAGAATTTATTTTTACTCACTAGGTCAAATGACCCCACCCATGTTGTTCCAAGATGGCGGCGCGATCAGACGCGAGGCTAGAGGGGCTCCTAACATCGGTGCTTTTTAGTGTTTTTAAGTACATTTGGATGTACATTTTTATGTCAGTACTTATAGGGAACGGTTGTGTAAATAGTACCTACAGCAGACTAGACTTACTAGAAGTTGGTGCGCAAAACGAGAGGACTGTAACAACGGAATTCTTGAAACAACAAAAGATCCCACTCGACATTGCTCGGTCACCGGGAGAACAATGGTACTCAGTCCCGTCTCTGAGGCGCAAACGTCGGCATCGAGATCGTAAACAACGCCGAGGCCGCAGGGGAGGCCTGCTAGCTAGGCTAAAGAGGAGCCCGGATAAGCCTGCTTTGCCGAGTATCTTTCTCTCCAACGTCAGGTCTCTGGCCAACAAGATGGACGAACTGAGACTGCAGGTAGCTTCCAATAACACCGTGGGGGACAGCTGTGTGATTATTCTCACAGAAACCTGGCTCAACGACTCCATCTTGGACTCGGCCGTCGGGCTAGAAGGCCGGACTTTACACCGTGCGGACAGGACATTGCTTAGTGAGAAGACGCGCGGAGGCGGCCTCATTATATCTACGAAGGACAGCTGGTGCTTAAACACGAAAACTGTAAGTAGCCACTGCTCCCCAGACCTGGATTACTTGACTGTTAAATGCCGACCCACATACCTCCCGAGGGAATTCAACGCGGTGTACATAACATCTGTTTACATAGCGCCTAGCGCGGATGGTAGCTTAGCATTGGCGTGGCTACATGACGTCATCAGTAGTGGACAGAGCGCAGACCCACAGGCAGTTCATATAATCGCCGGGGACTTCAATCATGCTGACCTGAAGGGAGTACTACCCAAGTTCTATCAGCATGTTAAATGTGCAACAAGAGGAGAAAAAACACTGGATAAGGTATACACCAACATCAAGCTTGCTTACAAGGCTAGACCGCTAGCTCATCTAGGCATGTCTGACCACGTGTCAATCCTCCTGATCCCAGCCTACACTCCCATGAGGAAAAGTGCTCCCATCACCACTAAGACTGTCAGAACCTG
Organism: Nansenia antarctica; assembly: GCF_963989245.1. Classification (NCBI taxonomy): domain Eukaryota; kingdom Metazoa; phylum Chordata; class Actinopteri; order Argentiniformes; family Microstomatidae; genus Nansenia; species Nansenia antarctica. The sequence continues at coordinate 12,002,648 of NC_137693.1, read as the reverse complement.
GCCAGCAGGGTCCGCTCCACTGCAGATCTGCCTGAATGACACCTCATGGCAGGAATATGAGCATGAGGACCTGGAACAGTTCACGTCGTTGGTTCTGAACCACATAGTGAACTGCACCAACTCAGCCACCGTGGACAAACATGTCCGGGTCTACCCCAACACGAAGCCATGGATGACTGTGAAGGTCCAAAAACTGTTCAAGGAGAGGGACAACGCCTTCTCAGCGAAGGACACACTGCTGTACAGCACCACCAGGGCTAACCTAAAGCGTGGCATCCAGGAGGCCAAGGCAGACCACAGAGAGAAGATTGAGGAATGCTTCCTGAGCAACGACTCCAGGCGGGTGTGGCAGGGGGTTCAGCACATGACAAACTTCAGAGCCAACAGGCTCACAGCCGCGGAGGACGACCCCCTGCTGGCGGAAAAGCTGAACTCCTTCTACGCCCGGTTCGACGAGGGGCGAACGGAGGTAACCACAACACAAACACCACTCTCTCCAGCTCTCAGCAGCCTCACCCTCACAGAGCATGAAGTGAGACGCGTGCTGAAGGCGGTGGACCCCAGGAAAGCCTCAGGGCCGGATGGCGTCCTGGGACGGGTGCTGAGGGACTGCGCCGACCAGCTGGCCGGGGTTTTCACCAACATCTTCAACCAGTCCCTGTCCCAGGCCACCATCCCACCCTGCCTGAAAACCTCAACTATCATCCCAGTCCCGAAGAAAAGCACGGTGAGCTGCGTAAACGACTACCGCCCGGTGGCACTCACACCAATCATCATGAAGTGCTTCGAGAAACTAGTCCGGGCCCACATAGTCACACGCCTCCCGCCCAACCTGGATCCATACCAGTTCGCCTACAGAGCCCACAGGTCCACAGAGGACGCCATCGCGACGACTCTCCACTCCACTCTATCCCACCTGGAGAGGGGAAACAGCTACGCAAGACTGCTCTTTGTGGACTTCAGCTCTGCCTTCAACACCATCCTTCCAGACAGGCTAGTGACCAAACTACTAGACCTGGGACTATCACACTCTATATGTGCATGGATCAAGGACTTCCTGTCTGACCGCCCCCAGAGGGTGCGGGTGGGCTCCCACACCTCCACAGCCCTCAGACTCAGCACTGGGTCCCCCCAGGGCTGCGTGCTAAGCCCCATCCTCTACAACCTCTACACCTACGACTTCACCCCCGTCCACCCCAGCAACTCCATCGTAAAGTTTGCAGACGACACCACCGTGGTGGGCTGCATCTCGGGGGGGGACGAGGTGGCGTACAGGGATGAGGTGGAGCAGCTGGGCAAGCTGTGCAAGGTTAACAACCTGCTGCTGAACCAGTCAAAGACACAGGAAATCATCGTGGACTTCAGGAGGAAAAAATCTGAGGTCCAGCCCCTGCTCGTCGATGGAGGGAGCGTGGAGAGAGTCTCAACCCTCCGATTCCTGGGGGTGCACATACAGGATGACCGGTCCTGGAAGACCAACACAGCAGCCATCATCTAGAAGGCACAACAGCGGCTCTACTTCCTGAGAGTCCTCAGGAAAAACCACATCAGCCAGGACATGCTTGTGACCTTCTACCGCTGCGCAGTGGAGAGCATCCTCACCTACTGCATCTGCGTGTGGTTCTCCAGCTGCACAGCCGCAGAGAGGAATGCGCTACAGAGAGTCGTGAGATCGGCCCAGAAGATCACCGGCGCCCCCCTCCCCTCTCTGGATGAGCTGTACAACACACGCTGCCTCAGGAAGGCCTCCAAGATCTCCAGAGACCCATCCCACCCTGGGAACTAACACTTTGCTCGGCTGCCCTCGGACAGGCGGTTCAGGACCATGTTCGCAAGGACAAACAGACTGAAGCTCAGCTTCTACCCCAGGGCCATTCAGGCCCTGAACACAGCAAAGACCTAGGTTCTAGGCCCTGGACAATCTAGACCAGTGTTTCTCAACCCTCTCCTCGGGGCGCCCCAGCCGCTCCACATATTTGATCTGTTCCACCACCAGCACACCTGATTCAACTAATCAAGTCCAAAGCAATTATGATTTGGACTTGATTAGTTGAATCAGGTGTGCTGGTGGTGGAACAGATCAAATATGTGGAGCGGCTGGGGCGCCCCGAGGAGAGGGTTGAGAAACACTGATCTAGACATTTGATGGCAGCTACTAGATTGAAATCAAGTGCAATACTGAAACACAACTGTGAACATTTCAAACCTGCAAACTGCGACACTTTAAATGAATGTGCAATAACACTATGTGCAATATGACAACCCTCGGGTACATAAGGTTCAGAGATAGGAAATGTTAGAATAGGTATAGCATAGCATAGAGTACAGCACAGTGTTTATTTGTATAGTATAGTGGACAGTGTACAGTGCCTTTATTTATGTAAACCAGCTCTTTTCCCTTCTTGTTTTTAGTTTTCTTTCCTAGCACCAGGGGAGCCCCCCCTCCCAAATTTCGTTGTTTGGTACCTGTACTATATCAATGACAATAAAGACCATTCATTCATTCATTCATGGCTGTTCTAGTGTTAATGACCCCATGGCTGTTATAGTGTTAATGACCCCACCCATGGCCGTTCTAGTGTTAATGACCCCACCCATGGCTGTTCTAGTGTTAATGACCCAACCCATGGCTGTTCTAGTGTTAATGACCCCACCCGTGACTGTTCTAGTGTTAATGACCCCACCCATGGCTGTTCTAGTGTTAATGACCGAACCCATGGCTGTTCGGGTGTTAATAATCTCGTTCAAAGCTCTGAATAATTGTGTGACAGTAGAGTGCAGTAGAGAGCAGTAGAGAGCAGTAGAGTGCAGTAGAGAGCAGTAGAGGGCAGTAGAGTGCAGTAGAGTGCAGTAGAGAGCAGTAGAGGGCAGTAGAGAGCAGTAGAGAGCAGTAGAGTGCAGTAGGGGGCAGTAGAGGGCAGTAGAGTGCAGTAGAGAGCAGCAGAGAGCAGTAGGGGGCAGTAGACGACAGTAGAGTGCAGTAGAGAGCAGTAGGGGGCAGTAGAGAGCAGTAGAGAGCAGTAGAGGGCAGTAGAGGGCAGTAGGGGGCAGTAGAGAGCAGTAGAGGGCAGTAGAGAACAGCAGGGGGCAGTAGAGAGCAGTAGAGGACAGTAGAGAGCAGTAGGGGGCAGTAGAGAGCAGTAGAGGGCAGTAGAGAGCAGTAGAGAGCAGTAGGGGGCAGTAGAGAGCAGTAGAGTGCAGTAGGGGGCAGTAGAGAGCAGTAGAGGGCAGTAGAGAGCAGTAGAGTGCAGTTGCTATTCCTAAAATTGATTTTTCTATCATATTTCTCTCTTTTCTGTTTTTATTATGTTTTATTCCCCAATTTTGTAAACTGATTCACTTACTTTAGACAAATGTGTAGTAAGTCACTTTGGATAAAAGTGTTTACATGTGGCTGTCCTGTAGTCCAGGACTGGGTTAGATTGGGGATAACAGTGTTTACATGTGGCTGTCCTGTAGTCCAGGGGGCTATTCCACGAAGCTCGATAAAGTTCTAAGCCTCGATAATGTTAGCTTGCGTTCGGTTCCATCAATGTGGCTCAAATAATTCGCTGCTTGGTTGAGCTCCTTCTGAGTCAGATATAATTCGCGACCAGGCTAAAACACAGGCTATAGTAAGACGCGCGTCAAAAAAGGCTCACAGGCGGAAACTAAACCCCGAACGACAGTTCCTCATGTGTCTTTTAGGAAATAGTAGTTAGTTCCCACTTCACACGAGATAGATAGATTAGATAGTTTGACTGTGTGATAGATAGATAATTTGATAATTTGAAAGTGTGATCGATCGATAGATAGTTTGATTGTGTGATAGATAACTAGATATTTTGAAAGTGTGATAGATAGATAGATCGATGGATACATAAATTAAAGTGTAAAAAATAAAATAAAATGACTAGGTATGTCTATCAACTTGCATTGCTGTTATCACAGCTGTCTGGTTGGCGTAGTGGTTAAGGCAGCCGGCTGGAGTCCCAAAGGTTCTGCAACAAGCTGCTGCGAATGTTTTATCAGTCGGTGGTTGCCAGCGTTCTGTTCTTCGCCGTGGCCTGCTGGGGTGGAAACATCTGTGCCAGGGATGCTGCGAAGCTAAACAAACTGGTGAAGAAGGCCAGCTCTGTGGTGGGGACCGGGCTGGACAGCCTAGAGGTGGTGGCAGAACAGAGGATGGGGAAAAAACTGGCGGCTATGCTGGCCAATCCCTCCCACCCGATGTACTGCGAGCTGGCGGGGATGAGGAGTAAGTTCAGCCAAAGATTTGTTCTCCCCCGTCAAAGTACAAAAAGATTTGGACAGTCCTTTGTTCCAGCTGCACTCCGACTCTACAACCAGGCCCTGCAGGGTGGGGGAGACCTGGAGCTGGAACTTGGAACTTTTTACTTATTGAGCCTGCACTGTTTTATCTATTTCATCTATTTATTTAATGAATGTTTTCTGTCTGCCCTAACAAAGCTGTTTGACAAAAAAAAATCCCCATTGGGGACAATAAAGGTTTTCATCATCATCATCGGTTGCGAGTTCGAGACTTGACTAAGTACTTATTATTATTATTTTTTTACATTTAACCGAAGCCTTCATGCAAAGGCTTCAAACACCATTGTAATCGTGTCAGTTCTTGTAAATTAGCCTGCACCATAATTTTATAGCCTACATACTTTTTTAGATGAGATTTTAGATTAGATTCAGACAACGAAATGCAGTAAAAAGTGCGCCTGAAGAGGGATTCGAACCACGTCTAAAAATGATGAATAAATCCAGTGGCAGCGGTCGATACCACTAGGCCATTGTGGCGATATGACGGTTTGTAGCCTGCTGCTGATATCACCACAGTAGTAATATTCATTTATTAAAATATGAACATATAACAATAACTGGGGCTAGTATGACCTATGCATTTAATCGGTCAGCAATGTCTTGCCAAACCATTTCCCTCGCCTTGTTAATTGCGGCAGTATTGCACTATTTTACATCTTATTTTTCCGTCTTCATAAAGATCAATAATTCGGGAATGCTGTGCAAATGTAGGACCCCTGCAGAGTGGAGTATCTTCATTTCGACAGATCGACTCTTCTGGGCTCTTTACGTCTGCGTGCACTAGGGATGGACGGTTTCCAATTATTGAAAGACTAAAACCGGGGTTTTCCGGTTAACCGAAAAATTCATAAAAAAACCCCCCGCCAATTTCAAATAATTGAGCCCTACTGCTACAATACACTCATTTCGAACACCATTAAAACACCGTAAGCACAGTCGCAACACATTTAGGCTACTTAGTTTCACAAATATAAGTGGAAAGGCAGACTTTTGTAAGCTACACCATACAAGAAAACACATGAACACTTAACACACCAGCTCCGCTGATCCAGGGTGCACGCCTGCACGGAAGATCATCTCTTGGAACAGCGTCTTCATTGAATGAACTGCTTTCTCAATATCTTGGTTCTTAGACAAAGTTTCAGCTGCTGCTCAATGTATTTAAATATTTGAATACTGCTCAATAATCACTGAAATATTAGACTTAGAATTATGCAGTGAACATACTTAAAGCTTTTCATAAAAACCACATGCCGCGAGACTGACTCGTCCTGAACGTAAGTCAATCAACAAAGAATGCCCCATCAAAATAAAAGTGCCCATGGTAGAGCTGTCAAAATAGAGCTTTCAAAATAAATGTACTATTACAGATAGAGATAAATACAGAACTACCTTTGCGTCACTAAGTGACCGCGTATCTTCTGAGACATGCGTTCTGTCATCACTTTCAGTAGCGCCTTCACACACAGTGGCGCTGTGCACAAACACTCTTGATCCGTATAGCTCTTGTTTTATTATATTGTATATTTTATTATTAGTGGTTTAGTAAACACTGCACTTGGAGTTACATTCAATGCATGATTTGTGCTATAGAACATAAATAAAGTTTGATTGATTGATTGATATCAAATCAAATCAAATTTTATTTCTATAGCGCATTTCTCACAAAAGTGACCCAATGCGCTTTACAGAGAGCAGCGAAAATGATCTTATTAAATGTAAGCGAGTAATTGTAAAAAACCTTTCCTATCTACCAATAACTGAAGGCAACTATCTTTCCCATAGAGTGATTCGTTACCCTTAAATATAATCCCAATTAGATATTAATCCTCAGTTATTCTTCACAACTGACCAAACCTCTCACTCATTGCGCAGCAGATTCAGACTGTATCATTGTTATTTTCACACACGACAAACATGTGACATGTTCCAGTTTTATTCTTATTCTATTTTATTCTTCAAAAAAATTAAAAAAAAAAAAAATCCGGTTTCAGACGGTTTTGATAAAAAAACGTTTCTAGTTTTATAAACCCCGGTTTTCGGTATAACCGAAAAACCGTCCATCCCTAGCGTGCACGCGCCCATATCGAAGATTTGTAAGCCTGTCTTCTGTGAACACTCATCACACAAGGCTGATCCTCCTTCGAGGAATCACCTGAGGCTTGAATTCCAATCTCGAGTTGCCTGATCGCCGCATTTATTTATATCGCCGCTATACTGATCCACCTTTAGTGGAATGGCCCCCAGGACTGGGTTAGATTGGGGATAACGGTGTTTACATGTGGCTGTCCTGTAGTCCAGGACTGGGTTAGATTGGGGAACCAGCCCTGATATATCAACCCCACACAGCGGGAGAGAGCAGGACTGTCAGACGATGCAGGTACTGACTGACTTACACTGCACTGGCAGCATTGGATTTACAACAGTGCAATGACCCTCACCGGTAACAAAGACTTACCATCCATCTCACTGTCTTTCATCTCCACTCTTCCTCTGTCCTCTTGATTCACCATCACTCCCTCCTCCCTCCTTTGGTCTCCTCCATCCTCTTCTTTCACCATCACACCATTCTCCTCTACATCCTCTTCCTCCAGCTTCACTGCCACCATCTCTGGACCCCACTGTGGGCTTTTCGGGGCTGGAGAACCACAGACAGATCTGGGGGACTCTGTGCATTCTGGTTCATACATGGTTACCATGGTTACATGAGCTGAAGAGGACCTGCGGCTGGAAACACTGGAGGCAGAAACAACGCAGGTCGATTAGACATGACAGACAAACAGTTCACTGAACTCCCATCTAGACTGACAGGACACGTCCTGCAAATGCAATAATAATATTACTGATGGCATTTGATGTAATTTAAGGGTCTGGAAAGTAAACATTAAATGGTTCCAATTGTATTTTGTGTCCAGGAAAAATGTTAACACATAATAAACTATGAAAATAATCTTCTAGTTAGGCTCTACTTCCTAGTCAGACAGTTCTGAGGCTGTGTGGGCGTGGCCTTTGCACGCTTGACTGGCAGCTCCCTTCCAAGCCAGCTTGCTGCCTTATCATACATGACATTCATCTGTTAGACGTGCTTATAGTTCTGCCCTTTAACTACCAACTGTTTAATTACCTACTGTTTAATTACCAATTGCCCTTTCATGTGTTAGGGTTAGCAGCATGTGTTGGGGTTAGCAGCATGTGTTAGGGGTTAGCAGCATGTGTTAGGGGTTAGCAGCATGTGTTAGCGTTAGCAACACGTGTTAGGGGTTAGCAGCATGTGTTAGGGGTTAGCAGCATCAGTGTTTCCTCTATATGCATTTATTCGTGGCGGGCCGCCACGAATGAATTTGTTCCGCCACTAATTGATTCAGACAGTCCACTTTGATTCAGGCTGCGCAGAAAGGCAACGAGTTATTATGACCGGAGAACAGAAAAAAAGCAGATTGAAGCTAGATTTAGGCCGCTTCCAGACCAACCTTTTCGTTACGATTTAGGGCGTAGTTATTTACAATATGTTACAATGTTGCAATTAACCTCGTCGTTTGTGTTCGCACTGCAATCAAGACTGAATCGCTCTCAACAGGCGTGCGGCGACGCGCTTTCAAAACAGTTTTGTGATTGGTCCGAATTTAGCGGGACATTTGGATTTCTCTTTTAGCCCGTCGCCGGTGCCTTTAATCCCGTATCCTAATCGAAAATGCAACATCATCAGCGACGACTGTGGGTTATTGCATTTACTGCTGTTCTCTGGTTCATGTTCTTATACCAGTGCTCAGTAGAGTATTTTAAATGAACATTCATAATGTATGTCTCTGATGTTCATGGTCAATTAAATCAGCCTATTTTGTGAAACAAATAATGTTCCCGCTAATGGGTTAACCGAGCATTCTCGCACCTAACGTGCAAGCACCTAGCTTCGAACTATTCATAGCAATAAGCGCGGGGCAAAAATAATCTATTGCCTCTAAAATCACCACGAACAGAACGGCGGAGGTACGGGTAAGCAGGGCTCATGTTGGTGTCCTCAAAGGTAAGAGTTGGTTTTCTTTAACTCAACTGATAGCATTACCTTGCTGTTGTTGTTTACCGAATGCTCCATCTGACTGTCACATTGTGATTTTACTTGTGTAAACAGTTAATGAGTAACGTTAGCCGGTTTTGTGTGTGCACTCTCACGTAGGCCTACTTCGTATTGATCTTTCTGTGTGTGTGTGTGTAATGCGCGTTCCGCATGTTCCGCTGCAGCTGTAGGATATATTGGTATTTGATCACCTTCTATATAAAATCACCTGCTCGGCTTTAATTACTTAACCGCTATTTAAGAAATTATAATTGTTGCCACCCTCTAGTTTTTGGCGCGTTTTATGCGCGTGCACGCGGGAAAAAAATCTCAACCGCTCCGCCACTAATGTGAAAAATCCTGGAGGAAACACTGAGCATGTGTTAGCGGTTAGCAGCATGTGTTAGGGGTTAGCAGCATGTGACTTACTGATCAGTTGTAGCACAACGGTGTTGGTCTGGTCTTCTAATTCGCTGCTGTATTTTCACAATATCCGCCATGTTTAGTTTCTTCCCACACTGGACGTAGCACTGGCGCATGTCCTCATGACCACAACTATGTTTCCTTTGCTCAGAGGTTTGCCCTGCCGCTGTCCTTCTCTGCTGCTCCTGTAATCCAATCACTGAGCTGCTCTTGTGACCACCTGACTCAGGATGTGATTGGTCAGCTCGAGCGCGGCCTGTGGTTGGCCTTTGCTGAGAGGAATTCTTACCATAGCACTCTTCGATCTTGACCTCCTGACCTCCAGTCTTGACCTCTGAACTGCCGTTACTGTCACTATCCATGTCATTACTGTCACTATCCATGTCATTCGCTGCTTCAGAGAGGTGTCTCAGACGCCCTGACGTATCTCTACTGAGCATCTCATCTTTGGCCTTTTGGTTTTTGATAAAGTCCCGTAGAAACCTGTCCCACGGTGTGTCGTACTCTTCTTTAATGTTGGGAGAGTGATGGTCCCTGTGGGTGGGAGGTGGCGGTGGTGGCTGGAGCCTAATAAGATTGTCCTGCTGGTGGTTCTGTCCTTCTGCCTCTGCATCAGGGGACCCAAGGTGTGTCCTCTGGCTCTCTGACACTGAGTAAGCAGAAGCCTCCATCTCTCCAAACTGCCCAGATGGACAGTTCACAGTGCAGGGAATCCTACCGACACAGATTATCAAAATATTAAAACAGAGACGAAATTTTATCAAAACATTGAACATTTCTTTTTCCAGAATTGGAAAACAGTAGCCAAACTACAGTTAGGTCCATTTGGACTCTTTGACAGAACTGTTGTTATTTTAGTTGTTTACCAAAACATATTCAAGTTATAGTCATAGAATGAATATGGCCTTAAAGTGCAGACTGTCAAACACCCTCTTTAATTTGAGGGTATCCAGATCCAAGTTGGAGGAATGGTTAAGATGTTACAGCTCTTTAATACGTGGCCCCCTCCTTTTCAAAGGACCAAAAGCAACTGGCCCAATGACGTGACGTGATGTCCAAACCCCTTTATAAAAAAACATTTATTTAATCTATTAATCTCTGTTTATTAAATGATATGAAAATGTTTTGAGGGTGTAGCATAGCCTAGTGTTACTGACACTATGCTGGACATACCCTCACTGCCTTACAAAGGTCAAGAGCTATTAGACTCTTTACTCACAACATGTCATACCGGATAACTGGCATGGGGAAATAAAACCTAAAACCTCTCCAACCCTAACCCATATATGTAAATATAACAAACAATATGACGTCATAATAATATGATTGTTATGCTCTGAAGCATTCTGTCCTAAACTGGCAGTCAGCCAATGTCATCCGGGATAACAAGCAATTTGATGACATGTTATCAGACAGGACGTTACACAATGATGACATGTTATCAGACAGGACGTTACAAAATGATGACATGTTATCAGACAGGACGTTACACAATGATGACATGTTCGCCTTGCGAATCAAGACAAACCAGGTTCACTTTATTTCCTTTATGGTGTTGTTAACTTGTTAACTTGTTTGGAACAGATCACGAGTAGAACCTCTGAGTTCTCAGACTATTTATTAAACAAAGGAACAGTTACAAGAGCAGCTGCTGCTGGTGGTGAGGGGCTGGCTGAGGTGAAGAGAGCCTCACCCCCTGGCTCCACTCCCCTATTTGTAAACAATGATGTGTAAATACAGTTTCAAATAATATCCCATCACCTTTACTGTAGAAAAGCCCACGGTGCGAAAAAGGGTCGTAAACCCTACCCTCCCCCCCAGTCAGGAGGGTCCTTATAGCAAAAGGCAAACCATACAGTTTATACGGTTTATGTGTGCATGTGTGCCAAAATCTACTTCAATGGCGCTACATGTGGACACAGGATTTCTTGACGTTATTTGCGTTGATGGCCTTCCATAGTGGAGAAGCGCCATCAGTACCTCCGTGTGCTCGTCCAGACCAGGCGACACGGACATAAACTGATAACAAGTTCCGCCAACATTATATAGTGTTATATATATATATATAACAACATTATATAGTGTTATATATATATAACAACATTATATAGTGTTATATATAACAACATTGTAGTGGACAGAATAGCCTATCTCTGCAGACAGAAGTGGTCAGTAGTAACATGTTAGACAGTGAGGTGAGCCGTTTTAACATTTATTAGCTACAATGGATATTCATTACTGATATCTGCAACATCATTTTGCCTAGTCAAAACTCAAATTCAAGATATCTTTAATTATATTTTGACTAATCGAAACTCACATTTTAGATATCTGTAATTATATTTTGACTAGTAAGATTCAAATGTATTTTGCCATTCAAGTGTATGGGGTTTGTCATTACAGATATCTACAATTCAGTTGTAGATATCAGCTATTCACATTGCCGATATCTGCAACTGAATTATGACTAGTTGTAATTACAGTTTCAGATATCTACGGTTTCATTCTGACTAGTCATAATTCCAGTTCAAGATATCTTTAATTCCCATTAATTCAAGATATCTACATTGTCCTTTAAGATATCTTAAATTGAGTCGAAGATATCTTGAATGAAGTTGTAGATATCTCAAACTGGAATTAGGAATAGTCGTAATTTAATTGTAGATATCTATTATAAAGTTATAGATATCTTGATATTCATTTTAATGATTGATATCTCAAATTGGTGATATCTTTAACTTTCATTCTGCCTAGTCGAAATGTTATTACAGATATCTTAAATTAGAGTTTAGACTAGGCGAAATGACGTTTCAGATATGAATGAATGAATGAATGGTCTTTATTGTCATTAATACAGTACAGGTACCAAACAACGAAATTTGGGAGGGGGGGCTCCCCTGGTGCTTGGAAAAAAACTAAAAACAAGAAGGGAAAAGAGCTGGTTTACATAAATAAAGGCTATGTACACTATCCACTATACTATACTACACAAATAAAACACTGTGCTGTACTCTATGCTATACCTATTCTAACATTTCCTATCTCTGAACCTTATGTCTGTTGTCGTCAGAAAACGCGGGAGCAGCTTCCTCAAGTGTGTCTGGGGACAACACATCTGCAATGCGCTGTAGATTTCGAATACAAGCATCTAGTGAACGAATCTCACGTTCACCACAAATCCCTTGATTCTCTCCATTTCATGGCATTTTCGCGCTATCCTATCCACCACAGCAACCGCCATTGCTTCTGCCAACACTCATCAAATGCTTTGCTGCTCCCGCCAATATCATGAGATACCTCCATCATGAGCATCGTCATGCAATACAATTCGGACTAATCATAATGACGTTTGAGATATCTGCAACTATTATTTTGACTAGTCAAAACTCATTTACAGATATCGGCAATGTCCTTTAAGGATGTGTGACGAGTTGAGTGTCGTTTTCGGTGACATCACTGCTGATATCTGTAATTCAATTTTGACTAGTCAGAATGACGTTATAGATATCTTGAATACAAATTTAGACTGGTAAAAATCGAATTACGATTTAAGACTAGTCAAATTTAGCTAATACATGTTAAAACGGCTTGCCATAGGCAGCGAGCTGAGACAAAGGCTTCTACTGACCTCGACACTCAGAGTCTCCCGTTCTCCTCGTTGTCTGTTGAGATGTTTTCCGCAGTAAAGGAAACCAAATACAGAGATGTAACTATTCTAACCGTTCTGGTTCGTCTTGTTCTTTTGGGTTTAGCGGCATCTCGCATCCCAGATGTTTAGTGATGTGTCCTTCGTGTCGAGTAACCGGAGAAGTGTGTGTTTACTGACTCCGCCATCTTAGATCGACTTCTCGTTCCCTGGTATCGCGGGAATAGATCACGTCATCGTCGTCTTCTTCTTCTTCTTTTGGTTTTAACGGCAGCGTGCGTCGTTGATGCTGCATTACTGCCCTCTGCTGGAGGCAGTTACCTCCTACAATGTCCGTTCTGTCATGTGTCCCACCATTAATATATCCATCCTTAAAAAAATAATAATCTTAGAATGATAATAATATATCATATTATACTATAGAATGATCAAAATGATTTTTAAAAAATAATAAAGTGAAAAAAAAATGGAAAAAGAATATAGTATATTACTATGTTCTTTTTTTAAAAACGTTATTTATTTTTTCCTTAGAATGATAATATATCATATTATACTATAGAATGATCATAGGGTTGATCACAGGGTTGATGATCACAGGGTTTTCCAACCCTGTACCAGTGGTAAATGACTCCACAACCCCCTTCCTCTCATGGTAAATTGCTTCCATGTTCTAAGAATGTTGCATACATCCTAAATATTCAATTTGATGTCATAATGCACTCAAGCAGACATTATACATTGCAGTTAATGGAAGTTCTAGATTGCACAGCAAAATTCTAGAATGATTTGCAGAAATATTTTACTCCTGAAAATTAGCGTCTACCTTTAGTCTACCCGACGCCAGAGGTCAAATCTGAAGTGGTTCCACGTCTAAAAATGAAGTTTACAGTCTATAGAAACACTGTAGAAAGTTTCATGCTTTAGTCATAAAATGCACAATTGTTATGCCTATCAGCCTCACTACAAATGCAACTTACAGAGAAGCCACCCTCCTCTGCCCTCTCCCGCTCACTTGGCTTAACCAGATCTTATCCACCTAATTTTTCTGGTTTTCTGCTCGAAATGACATGCCCACAGTGAATATAGAATATCTCCACAATCACAAGGGCCTTCATAATGATCTGTTATCAAATGAAAGCTAACACCTGTGGAGTGGCTGTAGAAGTGTCAGAATCAAAATCTATGTTACTGTGTCAGAGTAAATAGAGCTAGAACATTATAAAACATCTCAAATTCAGTCTCCGCCTAAAAAAAATATCACCTTGGAAACCTGATGACGAAGCCCAAATCATCTAGGAATCAGTACTCCAGGGTCTTATTAGTACTTGTGCCAAAGTCGATGCTAGTAATGTGAGCAAATGCAACTTTGTACCTGTTTTAGTACAGGTATGTTTAGGCGGACACCTATATGTTTAGGCCATTTGGAGATATGTTGGCACTGTCGTATATTTTTACACACATATATAACGTATATTTTTACACATATAACACACATATATAACGTATATTTTTACACATATATAACACACATAACACGGATATATAGCTGTATAAAGGGTTGACCTGTCTTGGGGCCTACAAGGGCATTTAGGGACAGATGGTCGCAAGGAGATTTGGGGATCGATGGTCGCACATGCGCACACACACACACACACACACCCCCAAGGGTATAGGCCAATCGATTCGCTCCTTACTAGGGCAGAGGCCGAGAAGGAAGGATCACGATTGGCCAAGAAGCATTGAACATACTGTGATGTGATTGGCTGAGGGACCGGTATAAAACCTGAAGACATAGAAAGCTCAGTCTCTCTTGTTGCGCGGACCTCGACCTGATCCTGTTTGTATCCTGTGTAAACCTGATGACCTGATCCTGTCCTTTTTTGAATAAATAGTCTTAAAACTTTGTTCAGGACCTTTTTCATCTTTTACAATCACCAAACAAAGAAAATATTCTACAAAGTGGCGAGCCAGCCAGGAGAATCCATAGCTTTGGATGACCGGCCGTTTTGCAACTCTTCAATTCAACAAAGGTGAGTCTTCTGCTGAATACCTCTTCTTTGTTGGATTTTCGCCAGGACAAGGCGGAGCTGTGCAAAATAGACTGTGTATATCAGATAAGCTATATTTAAAAGAATCTTGATGTATTGAAGTATATGATTGGGTAGAGGTTAGACAGAGAGCCGGGTTGTGAAGCCTGTATTTGTAAAAACGTTTTAATTGTACGATACTTTATCGTGTGTGTGGTATAACAGGAAAACGTACTGTTATAGGGTCCTTTTGTGAAGGCCTTGCTGACAGAAAATCAACCTGAGACGTCGGGTTGATGGGTTGGTAATATTAAGTATTTTGTGAATATAAGTGTGTTGGATCAGAACAGAACTGATAATTGTGTTATTGTATGGAATCTGAATTCCTAGTTTGAAAGAGCATAGTCTGTGTTTGTGAGCAGGAGATAGCTCTATTCTATTGTATGGAATCTGAATTCCTAGTTTGAAAGAGCATAGTCCGTGTTTGTGAGCAGGAAATAGCGCTATTTTAAGATATACATTGTTAATTTACTTGAGAACACGGAGAAAAAACGTGGCTCTAGTAGAAAGGACGCCATTTTTCATTGTGTGAACGCATGTTCAGACACGTGGACACACAGGGTCTCTAGTAGAAAGGACGCCATTTTTCATTGTGTGAACGCATGTTCAGACACGTGGACACACAGGGCCTCTAGTAGAAAGCATACGCCATTTTAGGAGTATTTGAATAAGATTATTTTGGCAAATAATACGTTTAACTGCATTGAAAGATAATCTTGAAATTGCTGTGTTGTGGAAAATAATAATTATTGTGGAAAAGCAATGTTGTGTTGTAAAGATTAATCTAAGAAGTCCACAGCGGTTTTCTTCAGAGGCGGTAAGTAGGACAAAGGATTGTTGGGTTGCCTTCTTCCCCCTTTGACCTCCATTTTTTCAAATACACACGCGCGAGTTTGATTGATTTCATTATTCATCTCTTAAAGATAAAGATAAATCCATACACATAGACTAGTATTGATAAAGATAGAGATATAGTGAATTGATCTCGGGGTATTTTAAATAAGTTTAAAGGTAAGGTTACTCGGAAAACAGAGGAGTTTACACGGGGACTCGCGCGTGGACAGCGCAGGCACATTTCACACACAGAGAGAGCACGCGAAGCGAATAGGCCAGTCGGGACCCTCAATAAAGCGGCTCTGTGCCTGCTTACAGAATATTGGTGAAAGAATCTAAAAGGTTAATGCATAGATTGATGTTGTGAATGACTGTTCAGTATTACATTCATTTAATTAATTACTTATCAGTTGAATTAATTATTCAGATCATTCATTTTCTGTTTCCCAAAACAATTGATTGATTCCACAAGTTTTAAATCAATGTATATGATGATATAATGAATAATTCAAACTAGTCATTCATTCCTTTATAGATTGTAAAAGTAAAAGATAGATTGTGAGTTTTAGGTAAGATAGAGTCATTTTGTGAGACAGAGCTGTTGTTTGCTGCCATCTGCCGGCCAGAACACGATAAGACATTTTCAGTTGTTTGCTGCCCTCTAGTGGCCAAAACACGATAAGACATTTTCAGTTGTTTGCTGCCCTCTAGTGGACGGAACACGATAAGACATTTTGGAACACTGGTCCTCCATCAGTGCATCCATCTGAGGTCGATGAAATAGTCCTTTACAATAATAAATGGATGGTTACTTTAATTTAATTTAATTAATTACAAATTGATTGAATTAATTATTCAGATCATTTCATTTTCTGTTTTCACAAAACTTTGATCAATTGGTTTATAATAGTCCAATGATAACGTTTTCTTTCACAGGATTACATCAATGAAGTGTCAATGACTAAGTCTAATTAATTATGCATTCCTTTCAAATAACAAGTCGATTTCTTTACAGGTTGTAATTAATATTCGTGTTTTACATCTTTTTATTTCAAGTTAAGTTCTTTTTCACAGTTTTTGATTAAAGAATAGCAGAACAGTTTCTATCTGAGGATTGATCAATCAAGGGGTTGTGGATCAGAAAGACTTAGAGCGTGACCTGCCTTTGTAATTTGATAATTGTGTTGAACAGCCTTTGTAGTTTAATAATTAAGTTGACCTGAACTATAATTAGTATTGATTGAGCAATTAAGTGACACACATTCATACATAATAAGGGAAAAACATTTAGATTAAAACACACACACACATAGATTACATTTAAGTCAATAATACACAATACCACTGAAACAATCCGTTGTTCTGGAGTTGTAGTGTTCTGTGTAGACAGTTGACACAGTTAAAAGTTGGACTAGCATCTGTTTAGCAGATACGGCAACAGAAGGTGGGTTGTAAGAAAAGTACACCTTATAGCATATTATCAGCATATTGAGCAGTATAAATCAATCAGCTTAACATGGGAGCTGCATCCACTAAAATTGTAACGGCTGTTACTACAGCTAGTGGAATATTGGCAACCTTATCCCCTGTGGCTATAGTGGAAAAAATGAATCCTCTTGTTAAAGAAATTAGCAAAATGTCAACGAAATGGAATATTCGTTGGGCAAACATTGAACAACCATGGCCAGAGGAAGGCACCTTTGACTTACAATTAATTGCAACATTGGAGATACTTATCAATGTACACAAGGCAAATCAGAAAGGGAAAAATAGGTCAGAGAAACGCAAGTTAGAATTAGACATCTTAGACCTCTTTAAGGTAGAGGGGCAGAAAGTAGCATTAGCTTGGAATGAGAAAACAGCTCACATGGATCCAGAAAAAAGAGATGAATTGGCCAAAGCAATGGAAGAGAAAGTGAACATTCCATTCTCACACACAGCTCCAATCTCCAGTCCTCCTCCCTATGCCAAGAGACTGGAGGACAATTCTCAGCGGATCTACCCTCAGGTCCCTGTCCTAAGTACGAGCGGAACCTTCACTATCCAAGATGAGGATGAAAATGTACTAGAGAGGGGAAGAGCGAAAGTGACCGTGGACTTCGAACCAGAGAACAGGTCAGGTGCCAAACAGAAGAAGAAGAAGGAGCCGAGGGGAAAAGGGGACGACAGGAGGGACAAGACGGATGACAGTGAAGATGGCAGTGGAGGTGATAGCGAAGATTCCAGTGATGACAGCAATGCACAAGGAGGCTACAGTGCTCAGATGAGAAAACTAATAGCCAGGGCCGAAAAGCAGGGAGGGAAAATGCGCTATAAGAAGGGAAAAGAAGAAAATAGTTCTGAAGATGAGCAGAAGTCTCTGAACGTAGGGAAGAGAAAAGAGAGCTTAAAGCAAAAGAAGAAGAAGCTGCAGGAAGAGCGGGAGGAAGAGGAGGAAGAAAGGAGGGCAAGAAAACTCCATGCGAGAATCCTAAGAGACGAAGAAGACTACAGACAACAGATGCAGGACCTAGAAGTAGAGAGAGAAACGCATCGTCAATCTCGAGCGGCATCATCACATACATCCCGGTTGAACTCCCCAAGGTCCGGAGCGACACCAAGGCGGGACGTAAAAACGGAGCCACAAGTAAGCGATTATGACCCAAGGCACTCTGCGGGGAACAGGGGGAGGGCACCGGAAGAAGAGGCAACTCAGGGGAACTTCCCAGTGCTGATTCGAGGTAACCAGATGGAATATCGTCCTTGGAATCATACAGATCTGTCAGAAGTGATAGAAAAACTCCCAGTCCTGGAAGATGGTGGCCACCCCTGGACGACGCAAGTCGACGTGAGATTGACAGGAACGCACGCTGCTATGGGAGACCTGAAAAGACTCTTAGCTACCATTACAGGATTGGACACCATGCAGGAAATATTGATGAAGGCAGGACTTCATAGATATATCGATACATCCGTTTATGACCCAGAGCTCTTCGCAGCAAACAGAGGCAAGCTGTGGAAGGCAATCAGAGAAACATACCCTACTCACATTCACCCAGACAATGTCATTGTGAAGCCACTGGGGGGAGATGAAAATCCCCGGGGGTTTGTTGCCCGTGTGCACTCTCAATGGAGAAGTGTGACAGGGAAGGATGCCGAAGATAACCCGTTAGAAAAAGCCATAATCAGGGAAAAGATTCAACAAGGTCTCCCTACCCCAGTTAAGAACAAGTTAGCAGAAGTGGTGGGGCTACGACACATGAGCAAGGCTGTTTATATAGACAACATAGCACACCAAGTAGAATTATTTAGAAAGAAGATTCAGACACAGAAGGCACAAGACGAGGACTCACTCAGAAAACTAACTCAAGTGCAATTGACTGAAGGCAAGAAAACCAGAGAGAGAGTGCAGACTATAGCCCTACAGGTCCCATCTCAGCAGTGTTGCCACAGTTACTTTGAAAAAGTATTCTGATTACTGATTACTGATTACTCCTTTAAAAAGTAATCTAGTTACTTTACTGATTACTTGATTTTAAAAGTAACTAAGTTAGATTACTAGTTACTTTTTTAGTTACTATTGGCAGCTGCCTAGGCACCCGACCCCCCCCCCCCCCCCCCCCACCCGCAACATAAAAATGAAAACTGGTTTTGCCAAAACTCACTTTATTTTAACAGTAACTTAAATTACATAATTAAACTTTAAACAATAACTTAAAACAACAAAATAAAGAGTCTTTCTTTGCCTCACCCAACATAAATACTTGTTTTTAAACAATAAAATAAATATAATCTTTATTTAAGTGGGGCTACCCCCCTCAAAACGCAATTTCCCATTTTTCCCCGATTTTGAGATGAGTTGCTCTTTTGCCTCCTAAACATGTTTTCTTTCATATTAGTGACAATACAACGTCGACAAAAACACATTTGGTTGTTTATTTTACTTGATTGTGGTGCATGCGTCCGTAAAATCCTCATAAATTCGCCAAAAGTTAGTAGTTTACGCACAGCGTTACCGAAACGGCTGCTGTCTGAAATACATCAAGCCTGGCCTTGTTTGAAAGATGTGTTTCTTGTGCTCAAAATGGCCGCTTCCAAAATTTACAACGCCCCTTGTATCAGCAACCAATCACTAAAATAGATAGGTTGCATTCTTTTAGAATACGCGATTCTATTGGTTGATGCGAAAATTCTCGAATGTGATTGGTTGTCGTGTCCCATGTGACGCGGAAGGCGGAACTAGCCTCTCCACTCAGCCGTTTAACATTGGCGACCTACTGAACTTTAGGGACACTTTTGGGACACTTCCTATGTAGCCAGGGGAACAGAAAAAGACACACACCATCAGTGGGATGCCAGCTTTCAGACAAAAGTGATTTCAAGTCTCTAGCCCAATGTATCACCAAACAGCGCTCAATTTAGTCAATCACTGTGACCCACCGTTTAACATTGGCGACCTCCTGAACTTTAGGCTCACTTTTGGGACACTTCCTATGTAGCCAGGGGAACAGAAAAAGACACACACCATCAGTGGGATGCCAGCTTTCAGCCAAAAGTGATTTCAGATCTCTAGCCCAATGTATCACCAAACAGCACTCAATTTAGTCACTCACTACCCCTCCCCACTCAGCCGTTTAACATTGGCGACCTCCTGAACTTTAGGCTCACCTTTGGGACACTTCCTATGTAGCCAGGGGAACAGAAAAAGACACACACCATCAGTGGGATGCCAGCTTTCAGACAAAAGTGATTTCAAGTCTCTAGCCCATTGTATGGCCTCCTGTGGCCAGAATTCATAACTCCCCTCCTGAGTGAGCTAGAGGTCTGGTTTTCACAAATGTCGAACATCTTCGGTCGCGCCTAGCAGAAAAAACTCGACAGAGTACGGGTGCCAAGCCCCTTACGAATGACCTCGTCGAAAACGGTGCGTCTCTGCGCCTCGGAACGGCCGCGCTGACCGAAAAGCATTTAAAAATAACTCAAATTCAGGCTTCTCGGCCTAGGCACTTCAGGTCAAAGTACCGCTGCGTCGCAACCGTACGAGCCACAGACGCCGTTCTAATATTTCCTGAATCGGCTCGGGCCCGCCGAACACATATCCGAGCCCCGACTCGGTTGCGGCGCCAGTACCAGGTTCTGTCCCTCTCTCACACACAGGAGAGGCAGATGTGCTCACACACCAGTACCAGGTTCTGTAACTAGGCTTGACACAAGTGTGTGTGTGTGTGTGTGTGTGTGTGTGTGTGTGTGTGTGTGTGTGTGTGTGTCTGTGTGTGTGTGTGTGTGTGTGTGTGTGTGTGTGTGTGTGTGTGTGTGTGTGTGTGTGTGTGTGTGTGTGTGTGTGTGTGTGTGTGTGTGTGTGTGTGTGGCTGGCTGGCTGGCTGTAGTTCTGTGTGCTGATTACATGGTGGTGCCAGAGGTTTGTGAGAGAGGGAGACACTTTCTATTCCATAACAGCCACTATTTGTAGCCTGTGTGCATTTCTGTTCAGTTTATGTTATTCAGTTATCAGTCAGGTGTTTAGGATGTTTATTGCTAATGGTTTGATTAGGTTTTGTGTTTGTGAATAGCAGTTTCAAATAAAAATGTTTCATATTTCACAATACAAAACTTTGAGTCTGTTTTCCCGAAAATTTGTTTTTATGTGTTTGTCCACACACTTGTCCACACACAAGGATTTTCCTTGCACCAAAACAGACCAAACTTTCCACATTTCTTCCTATCCATATTCTGCTTCTCTGCACACAAGAGTTTGATGATATATCATTCATAGCCCTGTTTATAGTACATTTTATACCAAAACCATGGCGAAAATAGATTTTTTTATGACTATGGACAGTATTTCCTGATGTATGGGCTGATACGAGGACATAGACACAATCTGCTGTGTGCAAAGTTTGTTTTCTTATGTGTCAACATAAATAAAAAAAAAATTAAAAAAAATTGACAAATATGATGGTGTGAGTGATCCTGGAGATTTGGGTCCAATTAGCATCTAATTTGCATAATAAACATAAACAATAATAAATTCAGAAAACTTGCAATACATTTTTTCATAGTTTTTATGTACATAACAAACTGGGAATGTGTTCATAGTGATATCTATTTTCTTTCTTTTTTTGCCTATTGGCAAAGTCTAGGGGGGGTAGCCTCCCCTTAACAGTAACTAGCAAGGAGGGGTTTCACAAAACCTAAAACCTACCCTGACCATTCAGGCTTTTACCACAGGACAATATTTTCTTGCCAGCACAGAGTGTACAACGAACATTTATGTTCTTGTCATCCTTTGCTGACACAAACTCAAAATAATCCCTATATTTCCAGCTATTTAACGCATATCTCTGTTCTCGCTCCATTATACGCTTCTGTTTACACTGTGCAATCAGCGTGGTGATACACGTGAGCGATTCTGCTGCACCTCGTGTTGAAAACGTGATCACTGACGTCACTCCCCAAGACGCGAGAAAAGCAATAAATGTTTGTTTACTATCGAACATTACAAAGAAATACTGCATTTAGCCTAAGTTATGAGGTAGTAACGCAATAGTAACGCACAGTCACTCGAATAAGTAACTTTAATCAGATTACTGATTTGGAAATAGTATCGCGATAGAATAGTCGTTACTGGGAAAAGTAATCAGATTAGAGTATCGCGATACTTAGTATCGCGTTACCGGCATCACTGCATCTCAGCCACAGCAACTGCAAATTGTCCCTCCCCAGTCATACCCACAGGGGCCACAAGGGGGGTATCCATACCCACAGGGGCCACCAGGGGTGCAAGTGGTTCCATACCAGCCATACAACCAGCCTGGCCAAGGACCACCACAAGAGGGATGGACCACAGCAGGGAGGAAGATGCTAGGACCATGTTTCCTATGCGGCCAGTATGGACACTTAAAACGTACCTGCTTTAAGAAGAACCAGGGGGGCGCAGGGGGGAAACAAAAAGGAGGATATAGGCCCCCTGCTGCACCGGCTCCAGGAGTGGTGAACCCCTATGGAGGCCCAGCAGCTGGGCTATAGGGGTGCCCAGAAGATCCGAGAGGGGGGTGCCAGCTGGTGGTGACAAACAGGCCTGAAGATGAACCTACAATATGGGTGTCGGTCAACCAACGTCCATTAGAATTGATGGTGGACAGTGGAGCAGCCTACACCTGTCTGAAGCCTGAAGACGCCACGCACCTTCCTATGTCTGGGAAATATGTGAAGACAATCGGATTCGAGGGAATTAAACAGCTGATCCCTACCACTGAGCTTGTAAGCTTAGAGTACAAAGGACAGAGAGCAGATCTGTCAATACTTGTATCAGAACACACGCCAATAGGGCTACTAGGGAGAGATGCACTATGCCAATTAAATTGTACCGTGAAATGCACACCTGACGGCTGTCAGGTGACAGTGCCACAAGAGAACAGACAGCTGTCTGTCATGATGGACAACAACGCATCTATGGTATATTGGGTGGGAGGGCTTAGCCCAGACCTAATGGAACCAGCAAGGATGTGGGACAATTATATCCTGGCACACATGGCAGAGGCCAGAAGGCCTACTGATCCATTGCATTGTACACTCCAGTATTTTAGAGAAGTTGCAGATGCAACCCCAGATGAGTGGCTGAAGCATCAGCCAAAACAGGTACAGCTTAGTACAAGTTGTATAATCCTAGGCCCTCAGGGAGTGGCTATGAAGATAAACAGTGACACTTATCTAGATCAGGAGCATAAGATTGAGGGTAGCATCCCTCATGTGACACTTATGATATCTGAACACTATAAACAGAAGCATTTAGGGGCAATGATGGCAGACTCAGAAAAAGCCAGATTTGTAACGACAAAAGAAAACCCTGCTATCTGGAGG
Source organism: Nansenia antarctica (assembly GCF_963989245.1). NCBI lineage: Eukaryota > Metazoa > Chordata > Actinopteri > Argentiniformes > Microstomatidae > Nansenia > Nansenia antarctica. The sequence continues at coordinate 11,979,454 of NC_137693.1, read as the reverse complement.
AGCATTGATGGACAGTTCACAAAACTGATGATCTCTGCTCAAGGAATAGGACATCCGCAGACTGTGAAGCTAATGAACCAGCTAATCCTTCCTGTACAAGCTGAAAGAGACCTCAGAGAAGAAATGATGCAGAATGTGCCAGCCGACCTGTGGGCAAAGAACAGTACAGACATTGGATTTGTGAAATCAGCTCGTCCATTGAGAGTTGAACTCATACCGGGTGCAAAACCCCCTTGGAAAAACCAATACCCATTGAAACAGGAAGCAATTGATGGAATTGAGCCACAGATCAAAGGACTGTTAGAGGCAGGAGTCCTGAAGATAACTCAATATCCGTTAAGCAATACACCTCTTCTGCCAGTGACGAAACCTGATGGTTCATATCGTCTGGTACATGACCTACGGGCTGTGAATGAGGTAGTTGTCAGCTATCCAGCTGAAGTTCCTGATCCTCATGTGCTGTTGACTCAGATTCCATCTACAGCCAAAGTGTTTACAGTGATTGATTTATGCGGGGCTTTCTTTTCTATACCTCTTAGTGTAGAAAGTCAGGGGTTATTTGGGTTTACCTACAAAGGTCAGCATTATCAATATACCAGAATGCCACAGGGGTACAAACACAGTCCTCATGTTTTTAATCAGGTCTTGAAGGAGGACTTAGACGGGTTAGAGCAGATGATAAGTAGTACTGCCATTCAGTACATGGATGACATACTCCTTTGTGCCCCAGATGAAGAAACATGTCACAGGGATTCCGTTAAACTGTTAAAGGTTTTGGCGGAGAAGGGACACAAGGTGTCTAAAAAGAAGCTACAGTATTGTCAGGAAAAGGTAACTTACTTAGGACAATCCATTACACAGGGACATCGCAGTGTCACTAATGAACATTTGGAAGCTATTCAGAAGGCTCCAAAACCACGAACGGTTAGGGAAATGATGATGTTTTTGGGCATTACTGGGTATAGTTCAGCATGGGTGGAGGATTACACTAGACTAGTCGCTCCATTGAGGGGGATGATTAAGGAAACAGGTAGTGATAACCTCCAATGTTGCATTACTTGGACAAGGGAAGCTGATTTGGCGTTTGAGACAATTAAACACAAATTGCAAGAAGCGCCAGCTTTAGCGCTTCCAGATTATTCCAAAGAATTTGGATTGTATGTTTCTTCTTCAGCCGAGGGGAAGTATGCCTGCGCTGTTCTTACGCAACCAACAGGCATTGGACCTAGTCCACAGCCCATAGCCTATTATTCTGTCGCATATTCAGAGGTAGAAATGGGTTTCGCGCCATGCTACAGAGCAATGGCCGGGGCATATCTTATGTACGAGAAGGCAACAACCTTAACAATGGGGTACCCAATTACCATTCTCTGCCACCACAGTCTAAGGAACCTCTTGAATCAAGGCAAGTACACTTTGACGATGCCTAGGATTAGGGATTATTACAGGATGTTGGAAAGGGAAGATGTAACATTACTAAGATGTAACACACTTAACCCAGCAGAGACCTTGCCAACCCCAGAAGATGGGGAACCACACGATTGTGTGAAGGAAGCTACGAGGTACTCTAAGCTTAGAGCAGATCTACTAGCTTTGCCTTTAAAGGAAGCTGACGTTGAGTATTGGACTGATGGATCTTGTTACCGGGTAGGAGAAAATTTACGTGCCGGGTATGCCATAGTCCGATCCCAAAATTCGGAGTTCATTGTGGAACAAGCCGAGGCTGTTCCTCAGCCTTGTTCAGCTCAGTTGGCTGAGTTGATTGCCCTCACAGAAGCATGCAACTTGGGAACCGGACAAAGAGTGACAGTATACACCGACTCTGCCTATGCCCACAATGTGTGTCATTTACATGGAGCTGTATGGAAGGGACGGGGTTTTAAGAAAACTGATGGTTCGCCTATTCAGCACCACGCTCAAATCATGAAGCTGTTACAAGCCATGATGAAACCAAGGGAATTAGCCATAGTGAAGTGTGCCGCACACAGATCTGACTCATCACATGTCACACAAGGTAACAGGGCTGCAGATGATGCAGCCAAAGCTATTACAGGAGCAGACAAAGCAGGTAAAGTTCTGCTGGTCACACATGAAGCACAGTTACAGGGCATGGTCACGCTTGAGGATTTGTTGATGTTACAGAGTGAGGCAAATGCGCTAGACAAAAACCTATGGTTAACAAGGGGAGCTAGTCAGGATGACACAGGTCTATGGAGAAATCATGAGGGACTGGTTGTGGCACCCCCAGATTTATTAGGCATACTGATACAGGAAGCCCATGGATTAGCACATGTGTCCAGGGGGGAGGTAAGACGCAAGATCACCAAGGAATATGGTTTTTGGGCTCCATATTTGTTGGAACAAATAGACCATATCCTTGGTCAATGTGTGGTCTGTTTGAAGAACAATATCAGACCTGGAATACCAGTGGGAACTGGGCATATCCCTACCCCAAACGGGCCAATGAAACATTTGGTGATTGACTATGTGGACATGATTCGTCCTGTTGCAGGATACAGGTACATGCTAGTTGTAGTAGACAGGTTCAGCAGATGGGTAGAAGCTTGCCCCACTCGAAGAAAGGATGCTCAGTCTGTAGCAAAGTTCCTATGCAGGGAATTCATGCCTAGGTTTGGAATTCCAGATAGGATATCGTCAGACAATGGTAAGGAATTTGTGGATAAGACGGTAAAGCTTATACTACAAAAGTTGGGAATCAAGCAGAGATTTGGGTGTATTTACTCACCTCAAAGCCAGGGGATAGTAGAGAGGATGAACGGGGTCCTTAAGAACCGTCTTTCTAAGGTCTGTAAGCATACAGGTCTTAATTGGGTGGAAGGACTCCCTCTTGCATTGATGGCCTGTCGTTCCAGTGAGATTCGAGGGCTGCACTTGACTCCCCATGAACTGGCTATGGGGAGAATAATGACAGCTCCCTGTGCACGAACCAGTGGGAAAGGGCCAAGTTTGGCTCTCTTGGAGAGTGACATGAAAGCCTATGTACAGTACATGACTAACCGGCAAAAGAGTATCTCTTCTTATGTGCTCCACAAACAGGAACGTGAAGAGGAGGTGAACGCACAGGAGAGGAAGGACGCGTTGCAACCGGGTGACAAAGTATACGTGAAGGTCTACAGACGGAAGTGGCATGAGGCTCGACGGGAAGGACCATACGAGGTCGTTCGGTGCACTGGGACTGCCATCCAAATCAAGGGGTCCCCCACCTGGTATCACGTTCATCACTGCATCAAGGCACCCAATGAGGACGATGAGGGAGAACCTCAGCAGGATGGTGAGGAGACCCCTGGGGACGAGGAAGTCCACAGCTTGGACATCCAGGCTGACGAAGATGTTGGTGAGTATCTGCGCCGTGATGCAGATGATGCCGGGGGCCTCGTCCCAGACCCTGTCCAGCCCAGAGATGAGTGGGCCAATGGAGACCGTGAAGGATCCAGTGACTGCGACACCCTTCTTGGGGGTTCTACCAAGCCTGGTGTTGCCCCTGTTGTCACCCCTTCCGACCCTGACAATGCTCCAGACGGAGATGTCAGCAACCCGGGCGGCTGCCCGGACCAAGGTACCATTGAGAGACACAGACCCGTCAGTGATACACCCCAACCAGACAGACCCCGTAAAACACCAAGGCCAATTAGGAGGAAACTCAAGCCATGCCGTTTCAGAGACTAATATACCCCTTAGTGTTCCTACCCCATTGACTTCCTTGGACAATGCTACACTTCACTCACACACTGTTATGCCTGGACGTCAGAAAAGATTTATCACATTAGGTAGAGCTTTTATTTGCCCACATTCACGTTGTACTGTTGATGATTGTTTGATCTATGCCTCGACTGAAGCGGCTGAGTGGTACTTACTGGATGCCAAATATATTACACTTACACAACAGTTAATGTCAACACTTGTGACATTAACTAATGTTGACAATGAGGTGAACTCGTATTGGTGTGCTAGACGTAATATCGGTGAACAGGTGTTTGACAAATCCAACAATTTCAAGGACAAAGTTTGTAGTAACATTCCTGACTTTCCACACGACTTTTTGGTGGACTGTAGGGAATTTGTGCATGAATATATTTTTCCAGTTGTGTTACCAGGAAAGGTTAAAAATGTTGCTGTAAAGGCTTCTACGAAGGCGATTGTAGTCGCTACTGACGATTATTTGTTGTATGATTCTAATCACCTGGGGACACGGTCCCACCCTAATTCTGCCACTAGTATCATGAAAGATTTTGCTTCAAAAATGAATTATTCTGATTGCTGGATTTGTCAACAGGTCCCTGTAAGTGCGTCTGCTCCTATGTTTTTCCCCATACCGTTAACTAAAGCAGAATGGCTTCATTATAATTGGCAGGGTTTAGCCCCATTTGTTTTACAGGGCAAGAACCAGAGCTCTTCTTGTCAGCCCAGCACGATTCTGGTTCCTTTAAATTCTTCCTATGCAGGTGTGGATATTGGTGTGTTGGAACGTCTGACAGCAGCGGTTAACAAACACCATAGGCCTAGCGGTGTGGGGAAGGTTATTATTGATAGGCTTACACATTTGTCACAACCAACAGGTCCGAAGAAGATATATATTATCCAAGCTATGTTCGTTCAATTGAATGGTACTGCATTGAGTCCTCATCTGTCATGTTCTGGGAGTGTGACTTCTACACGGTGGAGAGGTTCAGTTGTTATTTCTGGATTGAAATGTAAAGTTGTTGATTGTGCTATGGTGCCTCAAATGAAATTACATGATACCAATACTACCAGACGGCAGAAAGGCACCACGCAGCTTAAAGTCATGCCTCTCGTAAATATTACAACCTGTATTGACATTCAATCTCGGCCCAAGAGCAGCGCGGTTCGTCAGCTAGGGGCCGCGTCTTGTATAGGTGGTGTCATGTTCTTGTATCCTGGTAAGGAGCTTCAACTCCCGGAGGGTGTGTTTCTTGTGTGTGAGAATGATGCATTCTCTAAGCTTCCTGCTTCGAGTGAGGGTGTTTGTTATTTGGCTCATCTGATACCTTTGATTAGGAAAGTTACTCGGGAGGAGATGTCTGTACTTCACAAACAAGCAACCCATCGTAGTCGTAGGGCGTTGTCTACCGCTCAGAAGTTTTTTGGCCTAATATTCCCAAGTTATGGTGTCTACAACTCTCAGACTGAATTAAGTGCCCTATCATCCGTTCTTGAAAAACACATTAATGCTTCGGATGCTGTAGTATCTGCCCTGGCTACTGAATTGACTGAAACTAAGAATGTAGCTCTCCAAAATAGAATGGCTTTGGACATTATTTTGGCCAGTCAGGGTGGTACTTGTGCTTTGATAGGCGGTGAATGCTGCAGTTATATTTCGGATTCTGATAACGCTTTGTATGATTTTCATGAATCTAACAAGAAGGGTGTAGAGGATTTACATAAAGAACACGGTTGGAATATGTTAGATTTCTTTGATTCTGCTTTTTCAGGTATTGGTAATATGATCAGGTCCGTCGCTATTATTTTTGTTGTCATTATCATCTGTATTATGTTACTTGGTATTTTAATCAAATGTTGTGGAAAGTGTATTTCTGATGTTCCTATTAATGCTTTAATGTTGACCAACATAGCTGATGAGCAAAAGCTGGATTCTGTTTTGCTTTCTGATTTTGTTTCCTCCTTTGATGATTTGTTTATTAAGTGATGTTTTGTGATTATTTGCTTCGGTTACTGTTTGGTTCTTTCTATATCATGTGATTGATGTCAGTTGAGAAGTGATGTGGTGGTTATGCAAAGATAGGAAAGAGGTTCTGTTCCTAGCGCAACGAAGAAAAAGCTCTTGACTGGGAAAGGATATCAATCTGAGACAGCGGTAAAGGCTGTTCTCCAACTGGGTTCATGTGCTAGTAACCTCTGTCCCTGGCGCTTCAAGGACAAAGAAAACATCGGTCGTTGGAAGTTTCTATATTAATTTGTGCATGATGGACTGTATTTAGTTTAATTGTGATTGTTATTTTCAAGATTCTTTTTATTATTGGTTGGTTTCTATTTTTTGCATGATATCTTTGGGTTCTTAATACTGATCCTGGGTTGGTCTGTATTATTGTGCTTCTTGTGTTAGGTGTTGATATGGTTTTTCTGTCTGTTGTTATTTTTTATTTTTTTTTATTTTCTTAGCTGCGATATGTGAGGTTTGTGTTTTTGTTTTGGTTTATGTGATCATTTAGTTTCGGAACACCCTCTGGGTGGTCCGAGGGGGGATGTGTCGTATATTTTTACACACATATATAACGTATATTTTTACACATATAACACACATATATAACGTATATTTTTACACATATATAACACACATAACACGGATATATAGCTGTATAAAGGGTTGACCTGTCTTGGGGCCTACAAGGGCATTTAGGGACAGATGGTCGCAAGGAGATTTGGGGATCGATGGTCGCACATGCGCACACACACACACACACACACCCCCAAGGGTATAGGCCAATCGATTCGCTCCTTACTAGGGCAGAGGCCGAGAAGGAAGGATCACGATTGGCCAAGAAGCATTGAACATACTGTGATGTGATTGGCTGAGGGACCGGTATAAAACCTGAAGACATAGAAAGCTCAGTCTCTCTTGTTGCGCGGACCTCGACCTGATCCTGTTTGTATCCTGTGTAAACCTGATGACCTGATCCTGTCCTTTTTTGAATAAATAGTCTTAAAACTTTGTTCAGGACCTTTTTCATCTTTTACAATCACCAAACAAAGAAAATATTCTACAGCACCATCTTTGATTTTTTTGGGGGTTGGCCGACCAATGGTATGGAAATTCGGCGTTGAAACCGGACATGACACATTCTCCAGTTGGAGAAAACTGGATGTGACTTAGGCCGTGTTTACCGTCTCGAAAAAAAATTTGTGGCATCGTATAGCATGCAAAGTTGTGAAAAAAATGTGATATCGATGAAGAGAATTGATCGAGGTAAACTCTTTATATCACTTCGGATCCACCTGTGGGTCCGTTGGCTCCTATGTTAAAAGACGTTGACTCTCGCGCTTCCCGCGTGTGTCCCCGTGTCTCGCGCTTCCCCGTGTGTCTTGTTCTCATAAGACCTCAGTCCAAGCGTAGTTATTCCGTCTGTCATGAAAAACGAAACTTTTTAATAACATTCAGCCTTCAGTAAATAGACTATGGGGCTACTTCTGTTTGTCAGACATGGGGGAGACGACGAGAGGCGTGAAAGACAACGGCAAAGCTGAGGAAAGTTGAGGAGTTAAACACATAGGTTAGGTAGTTAGTTAGATCCATATAGCAGGTCTGCTAGCAGGTGTGCTGACCGAAGGTAAGGGCGTCATTAGCGCGTTTAGTTGAAGCCAACGGCCGTTTTATTTCTCTGTTTGACTGTTGACTTGATCATATATTGTGTATTGTTGGTATTATATATTCAACAGCTCTGTTATTAGGCTACTTGATAATATAGGCTATTGTGTATTGTTGGTATTATATTCACTCTTCTGTTGGTGTTGGATAGTCTCTGTTGAGAGGCAGCTCATAGTAGGCTGTTAATAACCTTTAAAAGTTTGCCCACCCCTGCTCTATACCAAGTCTCTTGGCTTGGTTTTTCTACCACAGCTATGCAGACGACACCCTTAGTCAATCAACATTGAAATAACTTTAAATATTGTCCAATATAAATGTCCGATAATGAGTTGCAGTGTACTGTACTAATCCCCACTACTCTACACTAACTAGGTGGTCATGGGGAGTACTCACCGTATCCATTGCACTGCAATATTTTCGTTTGACTAGCGAGTGTGTCATTGATTTTCAACTACGATTTTTCAGAATAAGAGTCCGAACATTTGGTCGGTGCTGACTTGTTCCAGCTTTCACCAGCTGCTGTCACAAATAGTCTCTAGTGCAGGTAGTGCTGCTGGGCAGCTAGGGGTGACCGTTCTAAAGTATTATGGTCTGGAGATAGACGCTGTCTTGGAACCTGTTGGTCTGAGACCAAATGTTCTGGTACCGCCTGCTGGAGGATAGTGGAGAGAACAGGGCGTGAAACCCAAACATTGTTTGTGCCACAATAATAGAAAAAATCGACCACAAAGCCACGAAGGAAATTATTTTTAATCAATGCTCAGAATTTCACCATGAAAATCATATTTTATGTTTTCACAATTGGTGCACCACAGGGTGTGGTCTTGTTTATTCAGCCTCTTTGGCCTGTGAAAAGAGAGAAAGAAAATAATGGATAAATATGAATGAACCTCTTACCTGTGATCACTTCAAAGAACACAATAGACTAGGAAAAGCAATTATTTGGCTCTGGGCTTAGCTTTGAGTTTAAGTTTGAATGTAAGCTTGGTTTGTATTAATCTGTCATTAACAGGAGGACTCTAATGCATTGTGTAATGCCGAAAATAAGGTTTTTCCCCCTCCCCCCACCTATATTGACTTATGTGTACAATGAACCTGATGTGATGATATCATATTTGGACAGGAGTCAGGTATAGGTTTGATAGCAGCTTTGTACCTTTCCAGAATCGCGGCTCTTAGCCCTGAGCTTGTTGACCTGGGTCTCAGCGATGTCAGCACGCTCCTCTGCCTCCTCCATCTCATGCTGAACCTTACGCAGTTTACCCATGTGGGAGTTGGCTTGTTCCTCCTGGGAGAGAAAGAGAGGTAGAGAATGAGAGAGGGAGACAATAACACTCAGCCTACACTGTTGTCAAAACAAATTAACCAAAATTATATTAGTTATATTGATTGTATACTTACTTATTTCTTATAGGGCCGGTTTCACAGACAAGGCTTAAGCCTAATCTTAGACTAAAAAACATCTTCAATGGAGATTTTACATTGAAAGTGTGATTTAGTCCAGGACTAGGCTTAAGCCTTGTCTCTGAAACCGGCCCATAGTGATGGTAATATAGAAACATTATTTCCTTTACAGTTACTTGCGATGTTCATTGTGGATACCAAATTTGGTCATGTATGTTGACTATGAACAAAACAATGTGTCTTATATGCTGTAAGAATATTTGACTGGTAGTATGTGACTCACCGCTTCCTCAGCCTGCCTCTTGTAAGCCTTCACTTTAAGCTGCAGCTTGTCTACCAGGTCCTGAAGTCTGCCAACATTCTTCTTATCCTCCTCAGTCTGTGGGAGAAAGTCAAAGAAACCAAAGAAAGTCAATGCCCATTTCAATTGCATTACGGTGCTGTACCAAGATGTTTGATGGTGTTTCTGTTACCCTTACCTGGTAAGTGAGCTCCTTGACTCTGCGCTCGTACTTGCGGACACCCTTGATTGCGTCTCCACCCCTTTTCTGCTCGCCGTCCAATTCAGTCTCAAGCTCACGCACCTGTATGGAGGGAACACAGCTGTGTGTTTAAGGTGGTGAAATAAGTGGTGAGTTATTGGAAAGAAGTAGAGTTTGATTCTACTAAGCTAATATAGATAGACTGTGTGAACAAAGGTTTATTGAATGCCATAAGTTCTATAAAGTTACCCTGGACTCCAGTTTCTGGAGCTGTTTCTTGCCACCCTTCATGGCCAGGTTCTCAGCCTCATCCAGACGGTGCTGCAGGTCCTTGATTGTGACCTCCAGGTTCTTCTTCATCCTCTCCAGGTGAGAGCTGGTGTCCTGCTCCTTCTTTAGCTCCTCTGCCATCATGGCCGCCTGAAAAGGTAGTGTATGTAATAATTTTATTCACACACACGGTCACAGATCCTGTGCTCAGCCCAACTACAATTGGACCATGGCATAGAGGTCTTTATGGGTCAAAAGACATGGACCTGTTTCAAAATGGACCCCTGGATTTCCGACTCCAACCAGAAAGAAGCCTAACTATCTGTTTTTGTCTACCTCGGTAAATAAGGCCTCCTCAGTGTGCCAGGGTGCTCTCCGATGCTTGGAGAGGTAATTGATGCACGCACCCATAAAGTTGGAGTGAATGATTGAATGCGACATGATGAACATCACTGTGCGAATACTAATTATTATGTACATGATGATACATGATGGTTTTGAAATGTGTGATGTTATGATGTGGAACATATCTTCTAGCATTGTTGGTATTGTGACAAATAGCCAAAATGTGTGCGTGTGTTCACCCTACTCCATCTCTTATTCCATCACTCTCTCTCATTATGTGCTGTCACTTTGTGTGATGGTACACATGGCCAGAGGCACCTAGACTGTAGTGCAAGTTTTGATGAGTTGGGATTGATGGTGACAACTGTATATGCAACTGTTTATCAGGTCTGCTCCGTTAAATCTGTCATATAGCGTGGTCTCAAGTTTTTGGGTTCGGGTTGATCTGTAAAGACCTCTACTTTGGAGACAAATAACATTTATTGTATTGTTTTGTTTTGAATATGGGGACTTACATCAGTGATGGCCTTCTTTGCCTTCTCCTCTGCGTTTCTGGCCTCCTGCACAGTGTCGTCCACCTCTCCCTGCACTTGAACCAGGTCAGTCTCCAGCTTCTTCTTAGAGTTCAGAAGGCTAGTGTTCTGTATGAGGAAACTCAATGATTAGTTGGAACTGTATTTCAAGAAAGCATACAAAAGTCACACTGTGGGTAAGATGAGACTGCCTAGAAATCACCTATACCTGGGAGTTAAGCAGTCCCAAACGCTCGCTGGCATCCACCAGCTCCCCCTCAGCCACTTTGCGGCCTCTCTCTGTCTGCTCCAGAGCAACCCTGAGCTCCTCAATCTCAGCCACCATCAGACCGTTCCTGCGCTCTATCATGGCTGCCTGCTCCTTCAAATCTTCTGCGGCGCGAACAGCATCATCAAGGTGCAATTGGGCATCCTGGGATTCACAAAGACATAGTAGAGTATTAAAACGTGTTTGTGTAGGCGGATAGGATCGGTAAGGGATGCATTCATTGTGTTCACTGATAACCCTTCTATTCTTTTATACACCAGTCTACTTTATTCCTGTGTTCTATTTTATTGACAAATAGACAAAACCCTCTCTTCATTTTCACTTTTGTTCACCAGACCCAGGAAGTTTCCCCTGATACAATACAAGATTATTTTATTTTTTATAGTTAAGATTGGGTTGTATTATCTGATCTGAAATTCATGGTTAGGGGTAATGTTGACATTGAGTGACTGACTTCCCAGCCCCTTACCTTGAGCTGTCCCTGGACGTTCCTCAGCTGCTTCTGGGACTCAGCTGCCTGCCTGTTGGCGTGGCTCAGCTGGACCTCCATCTCGTTCAGGTCTCCCTCCATCTTCTTCTTCACCCTCAGGGCGTCGTTCCTGCTCCTCACCTCTGAGTCCAAGGTGCTCTGCATGGAGTCTGTCACCCTCTGGCTGTTCCTCTTGATCTGCTCCATCTCCTCATCCTTCTCAGCCAGCTTCCTGTCCACTTCACCCTTGATCTGGTTTAGCTCCAGCTGCACACGCAGAATCTTGGCCTCCTCATGCTCCAGTGTACCCTGTACAAAACAAAAATATTTGACAGACGTTGATTGTGGGGGAGAGTAGTGGACTGGCACTTATTAACTATGGCTTGTCTTGGAAAGGGGCCTGCTATTGTATGCAATGGAAATGTGTTTATTTAGGATAGGAGGGCCAGGTCTGAAAAATGAAATTTTATCTCAATGAGACTAACCTGGACAGAAAAGCTTAAAAGCAAAGCTTAAATGAAAGGTATATGTATACATGAGTATGGGCCGGTTTCACAGACAAGGCTTAAGCCTAATCCTAGACTAAAAAACATCTTCAATGGAGATTTTGGGCCAGTTTCACAGACAAGGCTTAAGCCTAATCCTGGACTAAAAAGCATCTTCAATGGAGATTTTACATTGAAAGTGTGATTTAGTCCAGGACTAGGCTTAAGCCTTGTCTGTGAAACCGGCCCTATATGTTGCAAAGGAACAGGATTAAACTGCATTCGTTTCTACCTCAGCCTCCTCAAGCGCAGTCTGGATCTCAGACTTCTCTGTCTCCACAGTCTTCTTGGCCTTCTCCATCTCATGGATGCTCTTGCCAGTTTCACCGATCTGCTCAGTCAAGTCAGAGATCTCCTCTGCAAACAGAAATACAGACGTGATTCAGAACAGGGAGATGTTCTTTGATCATTGGAACACACTGAACTTCATATTGAATTATGACTAGAATACATTTAATAATAATAATAATAATAATTCATTATATTTATATAGCACTTTTCAAAGACGCTGACAATATGGGAAAAACAGAAAACACAAAAAGAACAAGCAACAGATAACATGAGCACATAGAACACAGAGTTTACGAACAGGGAACACAGTAATGCAGCAATGTCCGGGCGGGAGGGGGGTTAGCAGGGTTAGGGGAGATGGTTAGGGGTATGGGAGGTTTTATGCATGGGAGAACAGGTAGGTTTTGAGGTGGGATTTAAAAGTGGAGAGTGAGTGTGATTTAAATGTTTGTTCTGTGGCAAAGCTTAGGGTCTGCAAAGGTTTTAGACAATTTGAACATTGTGAAGAATACGTAGCTTGATGAAATAAGACATGTGTCATGAGCCAAATAAAACTACCGGTACTGGTGTTTGACTCACGTTGCAGGTTCTTGTTCTCTCTCTTCAGAGTCTCCAGCTGATCCAAAGCCTCCTCATAGGAGTTCTTCATTTTGAAGAGCTCTGTGCTCAGAGAACGAGCCTCTTTCAGAGCTCCTTCCAGCTCTGCCTGGCCCTCCTCAAACTTCTGCTTCCACTCTGCCAAGACCTAGGGAAATAAATGTGATTGTAATATTTAGCTTTCTTCTTTTACCTGTCTGTTAGCTAATTGATGTGGCTTTTGTAATGAGAAATATAACTTAACAATACACCCTATTAGTCGATATGGTGCTAGAATGAATAAAAAAATATTTGATTTGATTTGTAGTTATTGCACACCTTGTCAAAGTTCCTCTGTTTCTTGTCGAGGTTAGCAGCAAGAGCGTTGGCTCTCTCCACGTCAATCATGAGGTCCTCCACCTCTCCCTGCAGCCTCTGCTTGGTCTTCTCCAGAGAGGCACACTTTGAGTTGGTCGCCTCGATTGTCTCCTCTGCCTCCTGCAGACGCTGAGCCAGCTTCTTCCTGTTAGACAGATGAGGGATTATAAAGCTTCACCTCTGAGGGACTGTGTCAGAGAATGTCTGTATATCTGGCTGTTACAGGTGATGGGAGAAACAGTGTACAGTAACTCAGATGTGGCGTTCTGATGATAATTTAACTTTAAGAAGCCCTGCTCAGGAGCTTCTACATTTCTACTTCTGGTTTCCTTTCTTTGTCAACCTGCATCAAAAAGCGGGATAGACTGTTTTTGCTGTTGTGTTACTCACTTGGCTTCCTTGAAATATATATATCTGGGAAATAACTACATTTCTATTTAGGATTAATTTAGATGATTAAAATGTGTCAACTCATCTCCAGCATGAACAGAATAGAAATGACATATCCCCCAACCCTGGTGAATAAGGGTGTTGTGTGTGACTCACTTGGCCTCCTCCAGCTCCTCAGTGCGCTGGACGGCATCAGTCTCGTACTTGGTCCTCCACTGAGCCACCTCACTGTTGGCCTTGGACATGCCGCGTTGCAGCTCTGCCTTGGCCTCCTGCTCCTCCTCAAACTGCTCCCTCAGGAGGTCACAGTCATGGCGGGCAGACTGGACACCGTGGGCCAGTGCGTTCTTAGCCTAGAGAGAGAAATAGAAGAGGTGAGGGACAAATAGAGGTGGAAGGGAGTAGAGAGAAAGAAAGAGGTAGAAGGGAGTAGAGAGAAAGAAAGTACAATCACTGTCAACATGACGCTGTCATTCAAACTATGTGTTCGTTGGTTTCTATTTTGAGTTCCTTACCTTGACCTCCTCCTCAACATGTCTCTTCAGCTCCTCAATCTGCTGGGTGAAGGCCTGTTTGCCTCTGGTCAGCTGGGACACAAGGGCCTCCTTCTCCTCAAGCTGGCGACCAAACTCACCTGTGGGGAACAGAGCATCTTGTTAATGGGGTGTAATGGTGGTTAATGTTCATTGTTGTTGGAGTAAGGTCAGTTATATTTCTGAGTTTATAGGATATATAAATTTTCTGTATAGTAATAGCATTTTTTTTATCTTGCCAATGCTATTCTAATTTGTGTCAAGTTTGATTCATGATCAGTTTGTTAAGTAATGTTCATGGGTAGGATTCGGGGTGGGTAAGCTGATACTACATGAACTTCTACAGGATGTGGAGTATCATTGGTACCGTTCTCAGTCAGGAGTCTGGCCCTCTGTCCGCTCATGTCATTGACCTGGCGCACATTCTCATCATTCTTAGTCTTGATCTCGCTTAGCTGATCCTCAACAGTACGGCACATCTTCTCCAGATTGCCCTGGTTGTGAAACATAACCCATTATTACATGATTATCTTGTGCCAAGCTGTCCTTTTTTCCACTTTTACTTGAATTGACCCCCACATGCTGCTCCATCCAAACATTGCTACTGACCTTAGACTTAGCGACGGCCTCCATGTTGCTGGAGAGGTCATCAATCTCCATCTTGTATTCGCTCTTCTCCTTCTCCAGCTTCTGCTTGACGCGCTGCAGGTTGTCGATCTGCTCCCCGAGCTCTGCCACGCTGTCTGCCTGCTTCTTCCTCAGAGCGGAGGCTGTGGCCTCGTGCTGCAGGGTGGACTCCTCTAGGTCGCGTCTCAGTTTCTGAAACTCGGCCTCACGCTTCTTGTTCATCTCTATCTGAGAAGCGGTAGCACCTCCGGCCTCCTCCAGCCTCTCACTGATCTCCTCAAGTTCCCTGGAAAGATCGGCCCTCTGCTTCTCCACCTTAGCCCTGGCAGCACGCTCAGCCTCGATCTCCTCTTCCAGCTCCTCAATACGGGCCTACAATAGGGAGACACATACAGAGAGTTGAGTTGTCACAATCAAAGCAATGGAGCTCACAAAATAATTGTTAACAAATGATTATCTTATTATTAAGATGTGTTTATCAAAAGCAACTTCCAGTTAATATACAGAATGCACTGTATGGTGTTTAAGCATCATGCTTAAATCAGGTGAACCATTGCAAACCAAGACAGTGCTAATAGGAGGATGAATTGATCACTGTTTCCCATCGTGATCCTGGCAATGTTAACTGTAGTGTCGTTAGACACTGTACAGCCAACTGAGCCATCAGACGGTCCTGTTCTGTACCTGGAGTTCCTTGATCTTCTTCTGATTCTGAGCACCCAGAGACTGTTCATCCTCAATCTTGCTGAGAAGCTGGGCGGTCTCGAAGTCCTTCCTAAAGAACACAAACACATTGATTGCAGTTTGATAGTGTACATGGAAAGTCTATCATACCGTTCACTTTGATATATAAAGACATCTTTTCCGATTTGTCTATTTACGAATTCAATAAAAAGTTGTTTTTGTTTTGTTTCAACAGAATGATGATTCTGACTACTGCAACGATGTAAAGCAAAATGAATGTTCAATTTATATCAAATACAACTTTTTAGTCATTTGTTTGTGTTTACTTTTTGATCTTCTCATCAGACTGCTGCTTGTCATTCTCCAGGTCCATTATGGACTCCTGGGCCAGTTTCAAATCTCCCTCCATCTTTCTCTTAGTTCTCTCCAGGTCCATACGGAGCTTCTTCTCTTGCTCCAGCGAACCCTCAAGCTAGAAGATAAACACATATTTGTCATCAAAATCTAAATAATGAACAACAATGTTATTGATGAAAGTAAACTAGATGAATAAAGTAATGCCTTTGAGGTTCCTGATGATTGCTTGAAGTAAATGACTAACCTTGGCTTTCATAATATAACAGCCATCTAATAATTGCAACCTTATGGACTATTGCATGTTCTTGTGTGTTTTAACTTATGGAAAACAATGAGCTTTTCTCTTCTATTACAATCTTGGTTGATACTAGCTTTATTTATTTTGCCCACTCACATCATCCACTTGCTGTTCCAGCTTGGTCTTAGCCTTGGTCAGAGTGTTGACTTTGTCCTCCTCTGCCTGCAGGTCATCCAGTGTCTGCTGGTGGGCCTCTTGGAGGGCTTTCTTCTCCTTGCTGAGCTTTGCAACAGCCTCATCCTGAGACGCCATTTCCTCAGTCAGGTTTTTAACCTGAAAACAGCCACAACATAGACAGTCTTTTATCACTTCATCTCACTAAGGGAAATGCAGTTTAAATTGCATTTAATGTAACTTGCAAATGTTACCATATACTAAAAGTGATCCTCTACACAGCAGTGTATACAATGAATTTATATCAAATATAGAATGAAGAGTCCAGAATATGCTATGAATGAGGGGGGTACTTTGCTGCTGAGCTCTGCTCTGAACTCCTATTTAATGTCTTCTCGTTTCATCACTTGGATTTAGTTATTGTTTTTGCTATGGTTGGGTTCATTGATTGTTTGACATTGACAGTTTGATCAGATTGTAGTTTGCATGTGTTATGAGACCTTGTTTTCAGTGGCGTGTTTCTCCTTCTCCACTTTGGCCAGAGTTAGCTCCAGGTCATCAATGTCTTTCTTCAACTCAGAACACTCATCCTCCAGCTTCCTCTTCTTGGCTGTCAACTCAGCATTGATCTCCTCCTCATCTTCCAGCCTCTCGGTCGTCTCTTTGAGTTTGGCCTCCAGCTGGATCTTGCTCTTGATGAGCCCCTCACACCTCTCCTCAGCATCATTCAGACTGTCTCCTTCCTAGTTTCAGAAGGGATGAAAAAGCGAACGGCTTCAAAACTCAGTGTATGCAGCTATAAACTGATTCTCGTCCAAGGGTACACAGCAAATCAATACAAATATATGAAAAATGTGTCTGTGTGTGTGTGTGTGTGTGTGTGTGTGTGTGTGCCCGCCCGCCCTGGTCGCTCACTCACATTTGCAACTTGGAGGGCAAGGTCATTCTTCTCCTGCAAGAGGGATACCATCTTCTCCTCCAGCTCCTTCTTACGGGCCTCTGCCTTAGTCAGGGCAACTTTGCACTTCTCAAAGTCGTCCTTCATGCTGGCCAGCTCCTTCTCTGTCTCAGCGCTCTGCAGCAGGGGCTTAATCTTGTAGTAGACCTTCATCCATGGCCAATGTTTGACATTCATGAATGAGCGGATGTTGTACTGGATGGTGTAGACGGACTCTCTGGTTGACGGCAAGGAGGAAGGCAATTGTGGTGTAGTGAGTTTTATGCTTTTGAACAGCTCAATGATAACAAAGTTACAGTACCAGTTAAAAGTTTGGACAGACTTTCCCATTATTGGAAAGTGTGTCCAAACCTTTGACTGGTACTGTACAAGGCAAAGTAACTCAGGCTACATTATGATATGATTATATAATTTCCTGTAAGTGCATTCATAATGCATCACATATAGGTGGTTAATACATAGTGCTAGAGAGATTATCTTCCATCCCATACCTCCTCTCCATCATCTTTACAAACTCCCTCCTCATCAGGTATGCGCGGCAGAGAGCTTGAGTCATGGTTACCAAATTTGCCAGCTTCTCATCTCGCATCTCTTCCAAGACACCCAGCAGACCAGCTTTGAAGAACACCTTAGCACAGATAAACACATGTCAAATGGAGGAGCTAGACATTGACATTCATATACCATGAGATTTTGAAGAACAGATTGCTAATGGTATGGAACAGATTAGCTATAGACATACCACTCAAACACAAAGCACTCAAAAAGGAATTAAAGCTGTCTTAAGCCTGCGTTCTTACAACTTTGTAAATGTTCCAGTGTGGGCAATATAATCTATCACTGCTTTACCTCATTCAGTCACGTAATAATTCAGTAGTAATATTTTGTACCAGCAATATTTTCACCTTCATGTTCGGGTACCTTTGGGACACTACTACTACTACATCCCGTAGCATCTCTTTTAATGTTTTTGTCCTGTTATGTGGTACCATTTCCATGGGTGAATTTGAACCCTGACCTTGGTGTGTCCAAACTTGTACTCGTCCTGTGGAACATCAATCGACCCAAGCAGCTTCTCAGAAGCCTTCTTGTTGTCCATGAACTGACCCTCAGGGATGACACCGGCATTCAGTACTTTGTACCTGTATGGGGAGAGTTAAATATATTAGTCTCAAAGCTGTTGCCTATTTTTTCAAGAAAGGGCACTGTGTGTGTGTGTGTGTGTGTGTGTGTGTGTGTGTGTGTGTGTGTATGTGTGTGTGTGTGTTTGTGTGTGTACTCTACCTCTGCTTGAAGTCAGCATAGAGGATTCTGCTGGGGAAGCCCTTTCTGCAGATCCTGATACCTTCCAGAACACCGTTACACCTCAGCTGATGGATAACCAGGAAGTTCTCCATCAGACCTGGAAAACACAAAATGCATCTTAACCCCTAAATAAACCTGTACAATTGCATGCAATGTATATTTTATAGACTCAAGGATAGTAATGATAAGTACTTTAATCATGGGCTTAGTCTGTAATCTCTCTGTGTTGTACCTGGAGTCTTTGACTCGTTGGGGATCAGGCAGCGCACAAAGTGAGGGTGGGTGCTCCTCAAGTTGGTCATCAGCTTCTGCAAGTTCTCCTGTGTGGGGTTACAAACCATAGAGCTCTCACAATAGCTCAGACTTAATTTATACTTTTTCAAAACATAGTCATTTCAGTAGACACCGTGTTAGGCCGGACTATCAAAATCTCACCCTGAACTGGGAGGACACAGTCTGCATGGAACCTCCCTTCTTCTTGCCTCCTTTCTTTGTGGTATCTTTTTCAAAGAGTAAAACAGTGTTAGAAAATGATAGAAATCTCTAAAAGACTCCCTTCAATGTTTGTTCTTTGAAGTAGAAATGGCGCTCTTCACATAATAGTTAACACAATTATATTGTAGCCAATCTTTAACTTTTGATCCCAAACTGCACTTGTGTGTTGCCATTGTTTACAGAATCCTGGATTCCCATTGGTTGACTTTCTTATATCGCTCTGTAGCACCCCTCACTGCACGAGTAGAAAGGAGCCCCCAAACATTTCGGATTTCGTGTTTAAACATGTTCGAATTTAAATTGGACGTGATTGCGTCTTCGCTTCACGTCGTTGACCAACTCACAGTGTGCAGTTCAAGGTTCACTGCTGATGACCCACGTTTAAATTTGTGGCTGAAATCATGTAGTGTCTGCTGGCTTAATGCTAATTATCACACTAATGCTTTGTTATAATGCTTTATACATAATGCAAATGTTACCTTCAGGTGGAGGTTGAGGATAAAGGACAGGTAGCAGTTTGACTGAGGACTTCTGGTAGAGCTGCACCACAGAGTCATTCAGGGGGTCCTTGTTCTTGTCCAGCCAGCCAGTGATGTTGTAGTCCACAGTGCCAGCATAGTGCACCAGGGAGAAGTGGGCCTCAGCCTTGCCCTTGGCAGGCTTGGGCTTCTCAAACGCCTTGGTTTTGCCCAGATGGGTGTTGTTCAGCTTGTCCTTGAAGGTTGTGTCTGAAGCCTTGGGGAACATGCACTCCTCTTCAAGGATGGAGAAGATGCCCAATGGCTGTGCAAAAATAGTTGTGAATTAAATTAGTATGTTCATATTTGCATGTTCTTTACTTCAACAGTCACCGTTATATGATGACATGTTTGTTTGTTTGTTTGTTTAGATCCACCATTAGATACAGCAAATATGCAGTAGCTATTCTTCCTGGGGTCCTCATACCATACATTCCAAAAACATGTCATCTTAAACACAATACAGACAATACACTTCCGTTACATACATACATACATACAGTAGCTCTATTATTTACTTTTTAGTTGAAGACAACTTCATAACGAAATAAAGAAAAAGAATACAGAAAGAAAAGTGGAGGGACAAAAACATAACTCTCTTTACCTTTGGGATCACAAGATAGCTCAATTCACCAGTGAGAAACACTTAATTGTTTTCAGGGTATCCCATATGTAAACAGATACATCTTTAATGTTTTGTTAAAGCAACTTTTGTTATTATTTGAAACTGAAAAGCTTGGCAATGAATTCCATGCCACCGTTGCTCTGTAGTGAACCGTTCCTTTTGTTACATTTGTTACATTTGTTCTGTATGGAGGCAGATACTTCATGGATGTCGTGGAGGGCTATTAAGCGGGGGCACCGACTATGGCTGATCCTGTGCCTAGAGCAAACAATACCAAATTCCAATAATTGACTGACCAGTTGGTTGCATGTCAATCATTTTAAAACATTTTTAACATGTTGAGTTACTAACACCAAGATGCGTTGTACCACAATGAGGACATCTTACAGTAGTCTCAAAACACCTACCTCTATTAAGTTTGCTTTTGACACTGATAATTAGTATTACCCTCACAGGCTGCTTACCTTCTCAATAAGCTCAATGCAGGCAGCCAAGTCCATGCCGAAGTCAATGAACGCCCAGACGATTCCCTCCTTCTTGTACTCCTCTTGCTCCAGGACGAACATGGTGTGGTTGAAGAACTGTTGCAGTTTCTCATTGGTGAAGTTAATACACAGCTGCTCCATGCTGTTGTACTGGTGATTGAATTTCAAAATAAAGGCATCTTGTCGTCATACATGGCTGTAATCTTTAATAATTTCAAGTTATTTTCTCGTCCTGACAGTATACTCACATCAAAGATCTCAAAACCGGCAATGTCGAGCACCCCTATGTAGTACTGCCTTGCCTGCTTGGTGTCCAACTGTTCGTTGATACGGATGACCATCCACAAGAACATCCTCTCATAGATGGATTTAGCCAGAGCCATCACAGAATTATTCACCTGTAAAAAGTTATACTTTGAGTTAATACATCAGATCATGACCATGTGTAGTTTAGGTGATGCAGGTGGAGGGTGATATGGACATTAGAGGGTTTTTTAGGGTTAAAGGATTAGGGCACTGAATCAGAGAAACGATAAGTGTTGTGACTGCATATACTTGTGGGAGAGGGAGGGGTGCTGTTTGTTTGTCTTTATTTTTCTGTGTTGTTTCTGTGAGATTGATATTGGTTTTGACTGACTGATTGATTGATTGATTTGGGTATTTGTGTTTTAATGATTTGTCATCATTGTTGAACCACAGGATTGCACTTACATGCAAGCACTATAAAACCAAATGTTTTTCAAGATCGTTCACAATAAGAACAATATGGCAAAAAAGAAATGTTAAAAGAAGGATCATTATTTAAAGAATTATTGAGAGAGAAGAAAAATGTATGCCTTACCTGAGGCACTGTCTGTCCCTTGGTCACATACTCATTGCCGACCTTCACTCTGGGGTAGCACAAAGCTTTAAGCAAGTCAGCTGAGTTCAGGCCCAGGAGGTACGATATTTTATCAGCCACTGGAATGAGAAGGAGAAACAACAGACTCAAGGACAGTGCCATACAAGATTGTTTGTGCCTAATGACACAGATACTCAGTCGCTCAATCAGCCTGGCATTAACAGAATACCAGGGAGATATATATATATATATATACACACACACACACTGCGTGTATGTATGTATACAATGTTTGGCCCATTTTTTGTGCTAAGTGGGTCACTTACAAAAGTGGGCCTGCACACTCAAATGCTTCTGCATGTATGTTGTACTATTTCAAATAAGTTTACATTTAAATATAGTCTAAATATTGTCTCTGGCCTGAGTGAGCTATTCTGATGTTTCATGAGGAACAACTTCTAAATGTATTTTTTTTCCATGTTTGGGACCAGAGGTGGAACTCACCCTCTGTGCCGTCTGGCTCGGCCTGCTCCTCACGCTGCTTCTGCTTGAAATGCATGTTGCCATGTTGCATGACAGCACCTGTCAGTTTGTAGATGTATGCTTTCTCATCACCGACGAAGCCCAGGATGTCAATGGCGTCCTGAAAGAGAGGGATTTAATGTTAGATGGGAAGAAAACAGTGAGGAATTGAAGACAAACTCACTCTGAGTACGGCTCTGTACGCTCTAAATCTAGCACAATGGATGGAAATGTCAGACCTCTCTATTCCTCTAGTAGACTAGCAGCAGAATAGGATTTTAACAATGTTACACAGGACACTCTTGTGGATGCCGTATGCACCCCTATAAGAGGAGTCATTAACACTGGGTACTCCAGTGTTGTACAAAACAAATCATTGATACAAAGAGAAACCCTTCGTGTGACTCACATCTGTGGCGTCCAGCTCTACCGTGTCGTCGATGCTGGCCACAGTGATCTGCCCCTGGCTGATCATGGGGAAATCGTAGGGGTTGGTGGTGATGAGGCACATTTCTGTGGAGAACAGAGAATTAAGTTGTCTGTTAAATTAAATGCATGTAGATATATATTGTACTCAATACATAATTTACTCAATGACAGATGTGCTCAATAATCAGTGGATTGTTTTACCAATTCCCCCTGCCAGGCATATTTCAACAACTCAATCAAAGGCTAATTCTTATACCATCTCTGACTCTACTTAGTGCAGCAGCTACTGTATGGGTATTCACTTTCACAGCAGGGAGCTAGTTTTCCCAGATCTCTGCTTTGGCGTACCAACTATCTCAGGTTTGTGGTTGGTCATCATCTGGTAGAAGATGTGGTAACCCCTCTCATCAGGAAGCTGGAAAGCCACCCTGGACTTCTCCAGCAGATCTGATAGTGAGCACAGGAGAGGCAAATGTAAAGTATTGCAAAACGTTTTTGTAGAATAAGTATGGAGAAAAGACTAATACTAACTTACAGGTCTCAATGTCAGCACTAGCCAGTTTGCCGGTCGTAGCGAAGTGAATCCTGATGAATTTACCCTACAGTAGTGCAAGGCAGTTAGAAATCAGTCATCAAAAAACGACAACTGCCAAAGTGTTTCCCTCATACTTACAAAGCGAGATGAGTTGTCATTCCTCACAGTCTTGGCATTACCGTAAGCCTCCAGCAGGGGGTTAGCTGCAATGATCTGATCCTCAAGAGACCCCTGAATGAGACAAAGTTGCTAAAGCGTTAGTAACTGAAAATCTCTCTTATTTCATTTTTCTTTCAACAACATCTGTTCCGTTTAGCTGATAAGGTGGATGTAGTGAGGTACAGACCTCATGAAAAATATTTGACTGAAATGTGATGTGTTTTCAATAATTCCCCCTCAATTTACTCTAAATTGTGACACACAAGCAAAACAGACCTTTATTTTACCACTCCCAACTACTGCTCCCTCCTTCTTCGGGCCAGCCACAGCAATGGTGGCAAAGTACTGGATGACACGCTTGGTGTTGACAGTCTTTCCTGCACCGGATTCTCCACTGGTTTATAGATATAGAAAGAGGGGTTTAGGGTTAGCCATTGCTTCAACTTTTGTTTCATAACCAAGTTAATATTCTCAAATATTCTCACTCAGTTAATCACAAATCATTGATACAAAGAATTTCACTTTTTAAAAATCACTTTTTGAAAAGTCAGATCTTAGTGAACAACTTACGTAATCAGGACGGACTGATTCTCTCTATCTGCAAGCAACGAAACATATTGTTCATACCCATTCATTGGATTTTGGTACATTATTGCATTCAAGGCATCATCATAAAGTCACACATCTAACTATCCATCCATCCATGAGTCTACTTACCAACCATCATGAACTGAAAGGCGTTGTCAGAGACAGAGAAGATATGGGGTGGAGCCTCCATACGCTTCTTCCCTCTGTAGGCGTTCACACATGACTGGTCGTACACGGGGAGCCACTTGTAGGGGTTCACCGTGGCGCAGAAGAGCCCAGAGTAGGTCTGGATAGAGTGGATCAAATATGGGAATTAGCCAAATCAGATTAGCTGGAATGTGGAAGTTTAGGTATGTTTGAATACACTGTTGTACTGTATGATTTTGTTTTATGCGTTTGCCCATGCATGCAAGGTTTCTGGTGTTCACTGATGTGTATGTGTCTCTTACGTAGATCATCCATGCTGCGTAACGCTCTTTGAGGTTATACAGCACAGAGGCTTCATTCAGGTAGGTCATCATGGCCATGTCCTCAATCTTGTCATACTTTGGGGGATTTATTTGCAAGATGTCTTCTTCTTTGAATTCTTTAGTCTGAAACAGTGAGATATTTAGATAATACTCAAATCAACACTATATGGATAACTTTTTACTGATAAACAAATAGAATATTTATCATTTAATTTGTTTTTCATTGTTGTTACAAGCATAATCCATGAAATCGATTTGTTTGTCAATACCAGTGTTGTGCTATGCTCCACTGTACTTGACTATTAAAGGGGAAATTAAGTAAAAAATAAAAATTCCTATTCCTAAAAGATTCTATTTTATTTGTTTTTCAACTATTTGTGTTGAAAGGTTTATCCTGCTTATGGAAGCTGCAGTTTGGTTATAGTCTTACCTCCTGAGTGTCCAGAATTTTCACAGATATTTTTGCCCCATCCCTGGCAACAACTAGACCCTTGAGGTACAGTTCCTTCTTGTCAGTCACATAGCAGGAGTTCTTAGCATCAAAGGGTTTGCTCTGAGCTTCGATCCTCTCCCTCTCTGGCTTACGAAGGTATATGGCAGCTGCGCCATAAATGGCCATCTCCGCATCCGTACTCATGGTGGCGGCTCACTAGGAAAGAAAGAATAAAAAACAAACATGTTTGAGTCTGTACTACTAACCCCTCCCCAGTCAACAGAGTTAGAGGCAGTATATTTAACAGAATGTATTCTAATAATGTGAATACTCAAACCATGTCTCACCTTCTTTTCCCCACCCAGATGAAATTGTATCTTTCTGGTAACCCAACGTCCTACAACGACAGTCAGCTGAAAGAGGAATTAAACAAGAATGATATAAGGGGTGAATACAGAGTTCAATAATTATTGGGACACTGAAGCATTTTTTCTTTAATAAGTATGGAGTCTCAGGCATTATTTGAGCGTTATTTCATAACCACCGTTTTGGACAGTTTTTGATCGTTGTTGATGTTCAGTAGACCTCATTTACAAACATTTTCCTGAATGAATTGTATAGGCCCTATTGTATTATTCAAAACTGAAACTGTAAATTTCAAGCTCAATAACGATTCCCGCAAAATGTGCTGAAGCTGTAATAACCCATTTGGAAATGTGTAACATTGATAACGAGTTACACACAATGTGTTAGGCTCACATTTGATTAATTAGGCTCATTATTACTATGCTTCCCCTCCTCCAAAAGCACCTGTGGACGTTAGGAATATCAACGCTCCTGATATGTCATTTTCTCATATGAAACAAAAATGCACATGACCAAATTGATGAACAGTTATTGGTTTGTGTTCAAATGAATTCTTCCATCTAGTTGGTGTGTCTTCCAAACAGATAAACGAGGCTAGAGAACAGTGTGGTTTGATATAATCTATTTCAATCACTTTGTATGCAGACTATTTAAATAACATAAAAACCCTTTTATGATACTTTTGAAAGGACAGTTTTTATGAAAATTGCAAATTGATACCATTATTCAAACTCTTCCTATAGCCTATATTTTTTCCAAAGTCTTTGTATTACATAAGGCGAAGTAATCCCATACCGTGTCCCTCTATTGAGATATATTAGATATGTGTTAATATTTGGAATGTTGCACACAACCTCCCGACTGGTTTACAAAGCCACAGTTGTGCCTCTATTCCAATGGTATGTGTTAATGTTTGGAAAGAAAGCTGCACATGGCCTCATGCAGAGTATGCAATGTACTCGTCCATTCTGTTCAGTCTTTATTTCGCGGTTTTAACGGTCACTCGACTAGGCATCCGCTGAGCGGCCCATACTCAAAAAGGCCCACGCTGTAATCTCGACAAACTGGTACATGCGGTAACACACTGTAAACTGTTTTTAGATCTTTTTTTTGCTGTTACTGTAACCTGATCATCCTGTTTTTGAGTATAACTAGTGGTTTGCACCTTGTAGTGTTATGTGTGTGTGTTATGTGTTAAATGTAATGTGAAGGTAATTTGACCAGAAAGGTTTTAGGATTGCACCTTAAATGTCCATTTGGTATAAACATGCCCACTTGCTTTCAAAATATGCAAAGTAAAACATATTTTAAATTATCCATCACAATTTAAAAACTATATGACTATATTTATTGTCAAATTGAATGCAGGACTTAATGCAGGACAATAAAGCGAATCAAGTGAAATGTAGAAACATCTAGCACAACTCTCACAATGCATCAGATAACCCAGCTCATAGAAATCATGTAAGGAGGTAGAGGGTCTTACCACAGTGGTTGAATCTGCCTGAGGATGTTGTGGTCTCAGACTCCTTATATCTGGTTCCAGAGTGCTACCGAAGCAGAAGTTAATTATGGACCACACTGCTAGAGGAGATGGATTGGATGAGAGACATAGCTGTATCCCTATGCCCTTTTCTGATTTTCCAATGTGATATTCATCTCAGCCACGTCCAGACAACTCCAATCGCTCTGATTTCAGTTGTTCACAAAATCTTCTTCAAAAAAAGTCTTTTTTGTAGCAGTCATGGGAGGAATAAGAAAACTGGATAACCAACCGTTATTGGCAGATGCTAATCAACAACGATGTGATGAAAGCTCCTTCTCTGTGAAATAAATCAGAGCCATTCAGACTCAGGACAGGTCCTTGTATTTTCAGATAAAGGTCAGCAGACAGAGCAATAATATATATATATATTTTAAAGAATGTCCCTTTAATAAATTGTTGCTTCTCTTGCATACATATTATTATTCTCTTAATGTTTCCACTGCTACTCCTCCTTCAATTTTGAAGCTATAAATACGAATCCAACTTTACAACGTGTAGAGAGGTCTTATTGAAGTTGCTATAAGTTTTGGTTTTTAATAACTGTTCGACTTTCTTTTTAAGTGCAAATATTAACATGGAGGTCGATGAAATCTTCATATTAAATGTTTGTTCCACTGCTGCTCCTACACCTTTCAAACTATTTACATCAATGCAACTTTACAGTGTGCAGAAAGCTCCAAATTACGAGCTCTGATAAAACGCTATCTAATATACTTTTTTTTTTTTTTTTTTCTTTTTTCTGAGTGGGGCAGTCCCACTCATACTTTTCATTTTTATTGACAGTTACAGTGAAGATTTAGACAGGAAGGATGGGTGAGAGAGAGAGAGAGGAGGGATGACATGCAGGATATGTCCCCGGCCGGAGACCCTGCGGTTACATGGTCAGCGCTTAACCCGCTACGCCACCTAAGCGCCCCCTAATATACTTTTTAAAGCTTTTTGTAACTCCAAAAACTCCCACCTGCATGGTAGAGTGTTGAGTTAGGTCAGCATTCTGTGATCTCCATTGTTTCTGCAGGTGCCATGGAGCTTTCAGAACTCTTCAATAAAAGGGAGTAGCTCCTGGACTGTACCAGAGCTTTTATATCTGGGGTATATGGAAGGCCAAGAGGCTAGTATCGTCTCATTTTAAACACTTTTCTTTATTCACCTGGCAAAAACAGTGAGTAGTGGTAGAGAAATACACAGAGGAAATAAACAGGAAAAAGAGGAAACTATTTCATTTCTGTAGCCCCTCTCACAAACATACACATGGTCAGAAGGTTTGCGTGGAGCTAAGCACACACGTGTTGGGGTCCATTCAATGTGCAGTGGTTATAAATGAGGCTCCAGAGGCCCAGAAGGGAACAGCTGGAGAGTCCCGTCTATTGTATTATCAGAACTGTTGCTGCTGCTGTTGACACCAGGAGGGATATACAATGCTGTGGTGTGCTTACCTGGGTTTCTACATTGGTCAGCTTAGCCCTGCAAGGGGTTCAGTATCTCCCATCAAATGTGTACTAAACTATTTAAATGATTGTCTAGCAGCCAGCTATTTTGCACAACCTCATTCTTGAATCTATTCAGAATCTAATCTATTTCAGCCACTGTAAGGGCTCAGAGAAAATGCACTTGGCTTGTTTGTGTGTGGAGAGCATTCGCACCATGCAGACATTCAAATGGAAAATCTGCCATTAACATAATTTCTCTGAGGGTGCATTGCAATCAGGCAGCTACACCCTGCACCAGGCACTGCACTGGAATTAAATAAACCCCTCAACGTTCGGAAACGTTATTTTGGTTGATTAATCCTCCCCTTTAATAATACCAATTGGTATTGTATTTTATATCGTTGGAAATCCTGATTAGTCACCTTTACAACGAGGTACAACTTGTAAGGATCATGCATTCGTGGAATGAGCAACACAGCTAAACGTGTGGGTAGCGGCCCAAAAATATTTGCCAAAATCCCCTATATTCTTCTGTTGGTATTCACTCTCGTTTTGAGTTGCTTGGTGGATTGGATGATTGCACTCTCCCACAGTAATAAGGAAAAAACAACACATGTTGGCCATTTTTACACTTTATTCATTTTACACTGTCAGGGACCTCAGTAGCGTGTGGAAGATCCATACGCAGTCACAACAGCTTGGCACCTCCTCCTCATGCTGGTCACCAGCCTGGTCACACACTGCTGTGGGATGGCATCCCATTCCTCAACCAGGATTTGCCGCAAGTCAGCCAACATGGTTGCGTTGGTCACTCCGGCACGTACAGCACACCCAAGCTGATCCCACAAGTGTTCAATTGGGTTGAGGTCTGGATTCACGGCAGGCCATTCCACCCTCTTCACTCCCAAATTCTGGAGGTGCTCTGTGATGATCCTGGCTCTGTGGGGGAGCGTTGTCATCTTAGAGGATGGAGTTAGGTCCCAGATTCTGGAGATATGGAATCGCCACTGGCCCCAGAATATAATTCCTGACAATTAGGTGCCATTCAGGTGCCAGTCACACACCTGTGACTGACATACACCTGCCAGCACTTGAAGCTCAAAACGAGAGTGAATACCAACAGAAGAATATTGCAGGGGATTTTGGCAATTTTTGGGGGGCTGCTTCCCACACGTTTAGCTGTGTTACTCATTCCACGAATGCATGATCATTTTATCAGTTTATATTAGTTTACCAACTGTTATTGAGTATATTTGAGTTATTTTGGCAGTAGGATCTTTGGGGATCGCTTAGTAAGTCTTCATCATAGTTTTAAACGGCACTGTGGTCAAGGCCATTTGGCCCACATCAGCATTTTGTAACATGATTAAACCATTAAAGTGCCCCCGCAGTTAAAATCTAATTTGGGATGTGATATGTCACAAGCAGTGGCAGGGCTCCATTTTGGATTGCTATCTGACTATCGCATATAAAGTTGAGTATCAAAACAGATCTGCTGCCATTTGAGCTGTGCACCAGTGAATGGCCATTTAGGGATCAGCCCTGAGGTTATGGGCCTGGAGCTGGTTAGAGCGTGTGTGTCCAGCCCTGGTTAGACAGGAGTGATGGAGTCCAGCCATCCCTTCCCTCCACGGTGGATTCTATTCATAGCTGGTCCATAATATCTGAAACCTCCACTATGTTTGTTGCATATTGGTCATACTTTACATGGCTGTTTAATGGCTGATGATTAAATACAAGTTGACAAAGTGCTAAAGCTTTAAGTCAGTGCAGCTTGAAACTGGTAACTGTGGGTAATGTGGGTGACCTGACAGTCTTAAACAATTATAGGCCCATCTCCAATTTGTCTGCCCTGGTTAACGTTCTGGAATCCCTTGTAAATGAAGAACTCAAACAGTTTTTAACTACAAACAATATCAGTGGTGATGTTTGTAGTTGGCCCATAATGTCTTAAGCTATGTGTGTTGCATGGTGGACATACTTTATCTGGCTGTTTAATGACTGATGATGAAATACATGCTGACAAAGTGCTAAAGTCTTAAGTCGGTGCAACTTGAAGCTGCTGGAAACTGTGTGTAAGGGTAACGCTGCTGAATTATGCAATACTTGTTTTTCTTCTTCAGTCACTACCTTACGTCTGTTACAGAATTAGTGTGGAAAGGTTTTTCCTTAAATGGTCATTCCAGCTAAAACTGTGATTTATAACAAACTTTATTCACATTTCAACCAAGGCAGATTAAATTCTCATCACCAAAGTTTGAAAACTCA
Organism: Nansenia antarctica; assembly: GCF_963989245.1. Lineage (NCBI taxonomy): Eukaryota > Metazoa > Chordata > Actinopteri > Argentiniformes > Microstomatidae > Nansenia > Nansenia antarctica. The sequence goes on along the minus strand of NC_137693.1, from coordinate 11,949,554 downwards.
AATCGTATATTTGTTAGTATTGTTTATATTAGCTATGTCTGTTGACCTTTATCTGAAATCCATCTTCGCTCATTAACAGCTACAATATGTCCAAAACTAGCTGCTAGGATCCTCACCTGTACTAAACCCTGGGAGTACATCACCCCTGACCTAAAACAACTTCACTGGCTCCCCATAAAATATAGAATCACCTTTAAGACACTCCATGACCTGGTCCCTGCCTACCTCACCGACCTACTCCAACCCTCCAACCCTGCACTGGTCTCCGATCCTCCGATGCTGATCTCCTCATCATACCCCACCCTAGGCTTTGCACACTTGGCGACTGTGCCTTTTTTGTTGCTGCACTCCCTTCCACCAGCCATCCGTCAGTTAATGTATGGGATGTGTCCGACTGGTTGCTTGTTTGTGTTAGCTAATGTTGACAAGTCACTATACACAATAATGAGAATAAACTATGGAATTAAGTCATTTTTACCATGCAATAGCATGGGCCTCTGCTGCCAGAGAGCTGCTCTAACCAAGTTAGTCTAACCAAGAAGTATTTTTGCATTAGACTCTAGATATTTTTAGGGGTGCTTTTTAAGTGTGCTTTAAAAGCCAAGTTATCCTTAACATCAGGGGTGTTAGAGAGGCCTCATCTGTTGGCTCACAACAGCATTTTTTGTAACCTGATTTAATCCACTTTACTGAATCTAATTTGGGAGGGTGAAATGTCAAATGCAGTGGCAGGACTCCACCAAACAAGGGTCAACTAATATGAATTATTTGCTGCCCTACACCTGATCTTTCCCACTCTGCAGCACAGTACAATATACAGTGCTACTTGAAAGTTTGTGAACCCTCCAGACATTGTTTTTGTATTAAAAAAAAAAAAAAAAACTAATTAAATGTATATCCAAACACCAATTAAATCACACATTAAATGTAAAACAGACTTTCCAAATAATGGACACAGAAAAAAGTATTTTCATTATGTATCTAAACTGATAATTTGACCTGTGCAAAAGTATGTGATCCCTTTTAGTTAGTAGCTTGTGGCACCTCCTTTTACAGCCATTACTTCTGTAACCACTGATCAGTCTCGCATCTGCTGTTGTTTTTTTTCCCACTCCTCCTTGCAGAACTCTGCCAGTTGAGAGAGGTTGGAGGGACATCTGGCATGTACCGCCCGCTTCAGGTCTAGCCACAACATTTCTATTGGATTGAGTTCCGGACTTTGACTAGGCCAATCTAGAGTACGAATCCTCTTTCTTCATCACTGTATATTTTCATCTGAGTGTATGGAGGGCTGAACATGGCCATGTTCAGGAACTGAGGTGTCAGAAACACATCTATCCATCACAGCACAGACATGGGTCATTTGGGAGTGGTATATGACCCTCATAGAGATGAGTATCAAATCAGATCTGCTTCCATTTGACCTGTGCATCAGGGAATATGGCCTTTTAGGGTTCAGCCCTGAGGCAAATAGCGTCTCCTTTTTTATCAACGATAATTGTAGTTTTTTTCAGATTTACTGACACCACAGGCTGTGGAACAGAGAGGAAGTGTAGGAGAAGACAAATACATTAGATAAGAATAGATTAGATTAGATTTATTACTTTATTGTCATTGCAGAGTACAAGTACCAGACAACAAAATGCAGTTTAGCATCTAACCAGAAGTGCAAATAGTGATCTAGTGCAAAACATGATAGTGGGAGTTAAAACATAAGTCTGAGTCTAAAATTACACAGATATTTCTAACCTGATCTTTACATTGTACGGAGTGGGGTTTTAGGTGTGCAGCAATCACTAGCCTCTTCTTTTTGGCTGCAAAGATAATAGTCTCAAGTCTTGTATTTGTTTAATTGTAAAAAGTTCTGACACATCCAGTTATTAATTCGATCAATGCAGTCCATAAGGGAGTCTATTCCCTAACAAGGTCATCTTGAGAGAGGGCTACGTAAATGTGTTATCAGCATACATGTTATGAGCAACCTTGTTATTCTGAATGAGTTTGCCTAAGAGGAGCATGTATAAGTATAAGTTGAACAAAAGAGGCCGTAAAATGGAACCTTAGGGAACTCAACACGCCATGATTGTGCGGTCAGATATATAGTTACCAACTGAGACAAAGTAGTCCCTGTCCTGTAGATAGGATCTGAACCATTGTAAGACTGTATCAGATAAGCCTACCCAGTTTTCTAGCCTGTATAGGAGTGTATCATGGTCAACAGTATCAAATGCTGCACCAAGGTCCAGTAGCACTAGGACTGAGACATTTCTCGCATTCAGAGTAAAATAATTTTCCTGCTTTTAAAAAATGTTCTATCCAAAAGCACTCCCCTATAAAATCAGCAATTCTAGAATGAATATTAATTGATTAATGAATTCTTTCCAAATAGAGTTATTCAAATCATCTGGTGAAAATTCCTGTATTTATTAATATCTCAATGTATATCGCAGTAAAAGAAATGCCGCAATGTAATTTTTTTCTCCAATAAAAAAACATTTTAAAAATATGGGAATGTTCAACAATGTTAGTGTTAACAATAATCATGCAATAATATCTATGGCTCTTCCTTCTACAAACACATCTACTAGGATGACCCCCAGTTTCCTAAAATGCTCAGACACACATAAACATAGTGACAACACAGAACAGGCTGTAAATCAGGCCATGAATACAAACTACCAAGGGAATCCCTCACTGCATTCTGACAGCCAGGGGTAAAGGTTATTTGGCAGTTTGTCCTGGCAGTGTTCCACGCTCCTCCAATTCCAGTTTCTCAAACAGATCTCTTTAAGGCCTCTCCATCAACCTCTTCATCATACTACAGTTTAGGTTTGGGTTTGGGTAAGGTTTGGGGTTGGGAGGTTGGATTTGGGGTTTAAGGTTAGTTATAAGATTAGGGTTAGGTTTAGGATTACCATACCTGTCCCTAGCTCTAGGAATTCAATGTACATTTGAATTTGTCTATCCTTAATCTAAAGGCCCTCAGACGAAAGACTGGCACCCTGGCCTGTTGTAGTGACTAACGCATATGCACACACACACACACACACACACACACACACACACACACACACACACACACACACACTGTGGCATTCCCTCACCTCGGCCAGAGAGCAGAGCGGATGTTATATTGGTCGAGGCGAGTGCCTGCCACGGCACACGCGCACACAGACACACACACACCCCCTCTCTAAAAATAGAATGAAGCACTATGACACTGTGGTTGGCTGTGTCCCTGTTGTGCACAGGGAGGACTTTCTCCTTCTGCGATCACCTTCTGTGACCAAATAGAAAAATAATTTGGCCGCCATTTGGATACTATCGTACTAACTTTTATTGATATAAGACACCTTTACTCCAAACTAGGCTAAGACAAAATATTTTCACAGCCAATATTTCCGTCAGTCATGCTACTTACAGCTTTGCATTGATTTCTCATTATTCCCATTTTTTTAAATTTCCAAATACCCCAAAACAATTTCCAACAGTATTATAACATGAATGAATAATTTAATTGTAAATACTAACTAACTAACAAAAAAGCACAATATGTTGCAATACACAGGAAAACATTTCACTTTGTAGATTCTCTTTCTGTATGTGTGTGTGCGTCTGCATAGTCACTTCACCTTCTCCACCATCCACCTCTGCTTCTCAGTCTCATAAAAGGCAGACTGTTGGAACTCCATCCAGGTCATGTCTTTTACCATGCCCTGTGCCTGGTACAAAGAAAACACTTTGGCAGGGCAGTAGATTCCCACTCCAGGGAATCCAGCGTGTTTGTGAGGACTGTTGGGACCCTGCTGGTGGAAGAACCTGCCTTTTCTCCGGTTCCCTTGTTGTCTTCTGCAACACTGCCACCCTCTGCTTTGAAAGCTCCGCGTCCGATTTGAATAATTAATTGACGGGGGTGTGAATGGGACACTGTCTGTTTCACTGTCACAGCTGCTGCGTCTCCAGGAGCTTCTCTGGGCTGGTGTTAAGAGCAGAGCTGGTATCTTTGTGTTTGGCCAGATGATTAACATACTTAGATAATTTTGCCCTGTGGTAGCGTGCAGGAGGCTGTTTGGGTCACTGCACAAACTCTGTACCAGAGCAGCATAGTCCCATTCCACCCACTTCATGATGTCTTGGGCTCTCATGAGCTCTGTCCATCGGCCATGGTCCAAGACAAAGATGAGACCTTCTGTCGAAGATGACCTCACTGCACGTCACAGACACACTGCTGAGGTAGATGTAGCCAGTGTGTCCCAAGAATAAGCCTTTTGAGGCAGGAGAAACCCTGGTAGGGTCAGGCTATGCAGAACTCGTTATGCAGAACTGTTTGTAGACTATCATTGCAGTAGTATCTAAAAAAGTAGCAGGGAGTTTATCAATAACTCGCAAGACGGAGCATTTGGTGGCGTAACGCACTAAGCGTCGACCATGTAACTGCAGGGTTCCCGGTTTGATTCTGGCCGCGGACATATCCTGCATGTCATCCCTTCTCTCTCTCTCACCCATCCTTCCTGTCTAATCTCTACTGTCTATCGCAGTAAAAAGAAAAATATGAGTGGGACTGCCATAATAATTAATTATTTAAAAAAAATAACTCGCAAGACCTAGCCACATTCGCAAAATCAATCAGACACTGTTATAAAACTGTTTTGAGACAGCTAACACAAGCTATTCCACTGGAACTATTTGCTGGTCCCTCACTGTCTCTTTTCCAAGTCGAGACACTGGATCGTACAGTAGCTTGGTAAATCAACATTGAAATAACTTAAAATATTGTCCAATATAAATGTCCGACAATGAGTTGCAGTGTTCTGTACTAGTCCCAACTACTCTACAATAACTAGGTAGTCGTAGGGATTACTCACTGTATCCATTGCATTGCAATATTTTGGTTTGACTAGCGAGTGTGTCATTGATTTTCAACGACGTTGACATTCATTACATTTTTTCAGAATAAAAGGAGGATAGTGAACAGAGGATAGTGGAGAGAACAGGGCGTGAAACTCAAGGGTGTTGATACTCAAGGTGAGGACTGATGTATTGAGAGGAAAATCAATGTATGTTTTTTTCCAGTGCCCTTTACAGATCTTCTGAAACATTGTTTGTGCCACAATAATAGAAACAATAATAGAAAAAACAACCACAAAGTCACAAAGGAAATCATTTTTAATCAATGCTCAGAATTTCACCATGAAAATCATATTTTATGTTTTCACAATTGGTGCACCACAGGGTGTGGTCTTGTTTATTCAGCCTCTTTGGCCTGTGAAAAGAGAGAAAGAAAATAATGGATAAATATATGAATGAACCTCTTATGTGTGATCACTTCAATGAACAGAATAGACTAGGAAAAGCAATTCTTTGGCTCTAGGCTTAGCTTTGAGTTTAAGTTTGAGAGTCAGCTTGGTTTGTATTAATCTGTCATTAACAGGAGGACTCTAATGCATTGTGTAATGCCGAAAAGGAGCCCCCCCCCCCCACCCCGAAGGATACGTTTCTCAGAGACTTCCAAGACAGTTGTGAATGTAAAAGTCAATATTGACCGCTATGTGTACACTGAACCTGAAATGGTGTTGTTGATGAGGTCATATTGGGACATGAGTCAGGTATAGGTTTGATAGCAGCTTTGTACCTTTCCAGAATCGCGGCCCTTAGCCCTGAGCTTGTTGACCTGGGTCTCAGCGATGTCAGCACGCTCCTCTGCCTCCTCCATCTCATGCTGAACCTTACGCAGTTTACCCATGTGGGAGTTGGCTTGTTCCTCCTGGGAGATAAAAAAAGAGAGGTAGAGAATGAGAGAGGGAGACAATAACACTCAGCCTACACTGTTGTCAAAACAAATTAACCAAAAGGATATTAGTTATATTGATTATATACTTACTTATTTCTTATAATGATGGTAATATAGAAAGAAAGGAAGTGCTGTGTGTATTATTTCCTTTACAGTTACTTGCGATGTACATTATAGATACCAAATTTGGTCATGTATGATAACTATGAACAAAACCATGTGTCTTATATGCTGTAAGAATATTTGACTGGTAGTATGTGACTCACCGCTTCCTCAGCCTGCCTCTTGTAAGCCTTCACTTTAAGCTGCAGCTTGTCAACCAGGTCCTGAAGTCTGTGAACATTCTTCTTATCCTCCTCAGTCTGTGGGAGAAAGTCAAGAAACCAAAGAAAGTCAATGCCCATTTCAATTGCATTCCGGTGCTGTACCAGGATGTTTGATGGTGTTTCTGTTACCTGGTAAGTGAGTTCCTTGACTCTGCGCTCGTACTTGCGGACACCCTTGATTGCGTCTCCACCCCTTTTCTGCTCGCCGTCCAATTCAGTCTCAAGCTCACGCACCTGTATGGAGGGAACACAGCTGTGTGTTTAAGGTGGTGAAATCAGTGGTGAGTTATTGGAAAGAAGTAGAGGTTGATTCTACTGTGTGAACAAAGGTTTATTGAATAAATCAAGTTCTGCAAAGTTACCCTGGACTCCAGTTTCTGGAGCTGTTTCTTGCCACCCTTCATTGCCAGGTTCTCAGCCTCATCCAGACGGTGCTGCAGGTCCTTGATTGTGACCTCAAGGTTCTTCTTCATCCTCTCCAGGTGAGAGCTGGTGTCCTGCTCCTTCTTTAGCTCCTCTGCCATCATGGCCGCCTGAAATGGTAGGGTGTGGAAGCATTTAATTAATCCACAATGTGTCACAGATCCTGTGCTCAGCCCAGCTACAACTGAACCATGGCATAGAGGTCCTTACGGGTCAAAAGACATGGACCCGTGGATTTCCGACTCCAACCAGGGAGGTTAGTGCAGGATTTGATGAGTTGGGATTGATGGTGACAACTGTATATGCAATGCTGTCATGATCAGAACTGTTTATCAGGTCCGGTAAATCTGTCATTTATCGTGGTCTCAAGTTTTTGGGTTCAGATTCATCTGTAAAGACCTCTACTCGAGACAAATAACGTTTATTGTTTTGTTTTGAATATGGGGACTTACATCAGTGATGGCCTTCTTTGCCTTCTCCTCTGCGTTTCTGGCCTCCTGCACAGTGTCGTCCACCTCTCCCTGCACTTGAACCAGGTCAGTCTCCAGCTTCTTCTTAGAGTTCAGAAGGCTAGTGTTCTGTATGAGGAAACCCACTGATTAGTTGGAACTGTATTTCAAGAAAGCATACAAAAGTCACACAGTGGGTAAGATGAGACTGCATAGAAATCACCTATACCTGGGAGGTAAGCAGTCCCAAACGCTCGCTGGCATCCACCAGCTCCCCCTCAGCCACTTTGCGGCCTCTCTCTGTCTGCTCCAGAGCAACCCTAAGCTCCTCAATCTCAGCCACCATCAGACCGTTCCTGCGCTCCACCATGGCTGCCTGCTCCTTCAAATCTTCTGCGGCGCGAACAGCATCATCAAGGTGCAATTGGGCATCCTGGGATTCACAAAGACATAGTACCGTATTAAAACTTGTTGTTGAAGGCCGATTGGATCGGTACAGGATGCATTCTTTCTGTTAACTGATAACCCTTCTATTCTTTTATACACCTGTCTACTTTATTCCTGTGTTCTATTTTATTGACAAATAGACAAAACCCTCTCTTCATTTTCACTTTTGTTCACCAGAACAAGTTTCCCCTGATACAGGCTGAGATTATAATATATATTTTTTCTAATAGTTAATGTTGGGTTGTAATATCTGATCTGAAATTCATGGTTAGGGGTAATGTTGACATTGACTGACTGATTTCCCAGCCCCTTACCTTGAGCTGTCCCTGGACGTTCCTCAGCTGCTTCTGGGACTCAGCCGCCTGCCTGTTGGCGTGGCTCAGCTGGACCTCCATCTCGTTCAGGTCTCCCTCCATCTTCTTCTTTACCCTCAGGGCGTCGTTCCTGCTCCTCACCTCTGAGTCCAAGGTGCCCTGCATGGAATCAACAATCCTTTGGCTGTTCCTCTTGATCTGCTCCATCTCCTCATCCTTCTCCGCCAGCTTCCTGTCCACCTCACCCTTGATCTGGTTTAGCTCCAGCTGCACACGCAGAATCTTGGACTCCTCGTGCTCCAGTGTACCCTGTACAAAACAAAATATTTGTCAGACGTTGATTGTGGGGGAGAGTAGTGGACTGGCACTCATTAACTAAGGCTTGTCTTGGAAAGGGGCCTGCTACTGTATGCAATGGAAATGTGGTTATTTAGGATAGGAGGGCAAGGTCTAAAAAAAAATATTTTATCTCAATGAGATTAACCTGGACAGCAAAGCTTAAATGAAAGTATGAGTATATGTTGCAAAGGAACAGGATTAAACTGCATTAGTTTCTACCTCAGCCTCCTCAAGCGCAGTCTGGATCTCAGACTTCTCTGTCTCCACAGTCTTCTTGGCCTTCTCCAGCTCATGGATGCTCTTGCCAGTCTCACCGATCTGCTCAGTCAAGTCAGAGATCTCCTCTGCAAACAGAAATACAGAAGTCATTCAGAACAGGGAGATTTTCTTTGATCATTGGAACACACTGAAGTTCATATTGAATTATGACTAGAATACATTTAAATGTTTGTTCTGTCCGGCAAAGCTTAGGGTCTGAAAAGGTTTTAGACAATTTGAACATTGTTCTGAAAAATACGTAGCATGATGAAATAAGACATGAGTGTCATAAGCCAAATAAAACTGCTGGTGTTTGACTCACGTTGCAGGTTCTTGTTCTCTCTCTTCAGAGTCTCCAGCTGATCCAAAGCCTCCTCATAGGAGTTCTTCATTTTGAAGAGCTCCGTGCTCATAGAACGAGCCTCCTTCTGAGCTCCTTCCAGCTCTGCCTGGCCCTCCTCAAACTTCTGCTTCCACTCTGACAAGACCTAGAGAAATACATGTGATTTTAATATTTAGCTTTCTTCTTTTACCTGTCTGTTAGCTAATTGTTGTGGCTTTTGTAATAAGAAATATTATTTAACAAGACACTCTATTGGTCAATTTAAAGAGGTCGATATGGTGCTAGAATGAATAAAACAAGATTTGATTTGATGTATTTAGTTATTGCACACCTTGTCAAAGTTCCTCTGCTTCTTGTCGAGGTTGGCAGCAAGAGCATTGGCTCTCTCCACGTCAACCATGAGGTCCTCCACCTCTCCCTGCAGCCTCAGCTTGGTCTTCTCCAGAGAGGCACACTTTGAGTTGGTCGCCTCGATTGTCTCCTCTGCCTCCTGCAGACGCTGGGCCAGCTTCTTCCTGTTAGACAGATGAGGGATTTTAAAGCTTCACCTCTGAGGGACTGTGTCAGAGAATGTCTGCACATCTGGCTCTTACAGGTGATGGGAGAAACAGTAAACAGTAACTCAGATGTGGCGTTCTGATGATAATTTAACTTTAAGAAGCCCTGCTCAGGAGCTTCTACATTTCTACTTCTGGTTTCCTTTCTTTGTCAACCTGCATCAAACAGCTGGATAGACTGTTTTTGCTGTTGTGTTACTCACTTGGCTTCCTTGAAATATATATATCTGGGAAATAACTACATTTCTATTTAGGATTGAATAGAGTGGAAAAATCCTTTTGTAATAAATGTCCCTCTTAAATTAGTTGATTAAAATGTGTAAACCCATCTCCAGCATGAACAGAATAGAAATGACATACCTCCCAACCCTGGTGAATAAGGGTGTTGTGTGTGACTCACTTGGCCTCCTCCAGCTCCTCAGTGCGCTGGACGGCATCAGTCTCGTACTTGGTCCTCCACTGAGCCACCTCACTGTTGGCCTTGGACATGCCGCGTTGCAGCTCTGCCTTGGCCTCCTGCTCCTCCTCAAACTGCTCCCTCAGGAGGTCACAGTCATGGCGGGCAGACTGGACACCGTGGGCCAGTGCGCTCTTAGCCTAGAGAGAGAAATAGAAGAGGTGAGGGACAAATAGAGGTGGAAGGGAGTAGAGAGAAAGAAAGAGGTAGAAGGGAGTAGAGAGAAAGAAAGTACAATCACTGTCAACATGACGCTGTCATTCAAACTATGTGTTCGTTGGTTTCTATTTTGAGTTCCTTACCTTGACCTCCTCCTCAACATGTCTCTTCAGCTCCTCAATCTGCTGGGTGAAGGCCTGTTTGCCTCTGGTCAGCTGGGACACAAGGGCCTCCTTCTCCTCAAGCTGGCGACCAAACTCACCTGTGGGGAACAGAGCATCTTGTTAATGGGGTGTAATGGTGGTTAATGTTCATTGTTGTTGTTGGAGTAAGGTCAGTTATATTTCTGAGTTTATAGGATATATACATTTTCTGTATAGTAATAGAAATTGTTTTATCTTGCCAATGCTATTCTAATTTGTGTCAAGTTTGATTCATGATCAGTTTGTTAAGTAATGTTCATGGGTAGGATTCGGGGTGGGTAAGCTGATACTACATGAACTTCTACAGGATGTGGAGTATCATTGTTACCGTTCTCAGTCAGGAGTCTGGCCCTCTGTCCGCTCATGTCATTGACCTGGCGCACATTCTCATCATTCTTAGTCTTGATCTCGCTTAGCTGATCCTCAACAGTACGGCACATCTTCTCCAGATTGCCCTGGTTGTGAAACATAACCCATTATTACATGATTATCTTGTGCCAAGCTTTCCTTTTTTCCACTTTTATTTGAATTGACCCCCACATGCTGCTCCATCCAAACATTGCTACTGACCTTAGACTTAGCGACGGCCTCCATGTTGCTGGAGAGGTCATCAATCTCCATCTTGTATTCGCTCTTCTCCTTCTCCAGCTTCTGCTTGACGCGCTGCAGGTTGTCGATCTGCTCCCCGAGCTCTGCCACGCTGTCTGCCTGCTTCTTCCTCAGAGCGGAGGCTGTGGCCTCGTGCTGCAGGGTGGACTCCTCTAGGTCGCGTCTCAGTTTCTGAAACTCGGCCTCACGCTTCTTGTTCATCTCTATCTGAGAAGCGGTAGCACCTCCTGCCTCCTCCAGCCTCTCACTGATCTCCTCAAGTTCCCTGGAAAGATCGGCCCTCTGCTTCTCCACCTTAGCCCTGGCAGCACGCTCAGCCTCGATCTCCTCTTCCAGCTCCTCAATACGGGCCTACAATAGGGAGACACATACAGAGAGTTGAGTTGTCACAATCAAAACAATGGAGCTCACAAAATAATTGTTAACAAATGATTATCTTATTATTAAGATGTGTTTATCAAAAGCAACTTCCAGTTAATATACAGAATGTACTGTATGGTGTTTAAGCATCATGCTTAAATCAGGTGAACCATTGCAAACCAAGACAGTGCTAATAGGAGGATGAATTGATCACTGTTTCCAATCGTGATCCTGGCAATGTTAACTGTAGTGTCGTTAGACACTGTACAGCCAACTGAGCCATCAGACGGTCCTGTTCTGTACCTGGAGTTCCTTGATCTTCTTCTGATTCTGAGCACCCAGAGACTGTTCATCCTCAATCTTGCTGAGAAGCTGGGCGGTCTCGAAGTCCTTCCTAAAGAACACAAACACATTGATTGCAGTTTGATAGTGTAAATGGGAAGGCTATCATACCGTTCACTTTGATATATAAAGACATCTTTTCCGATTTGTCTATTTACGAATTCAATAAAAAGTTGTTTTTGTTTTGTTTCAACAGAATGATGATTCTGACTACTGCAACGATGTAAAGCAAAATGAATGTTCAATTTATATCAAATACAACTTTTTAGTCATTTGTTTGCGTTTACTTTTTGATCTTCTCATCAGACTGCTGCTTGTCATTCTCCAGGTCCATTATGGACTCCTGGGCCAGTTTCAAATCTCCCTCCATCTTTCTCTTAGTTCTCTCCAGGTCCATACGGAGCTTCTTCTCTTGCTCCAGAGAACCCTCAAGCTAGAAGATAAACACATATTTGTCATCAAAATCTAAATAATGAACAACAATGTTATTGATGAAAGTAAACTAGATGAATAAAGTAATGCCTTTGAGGTTCCTGATGATTGCTTGAAGTAAATGACTAACCTTGGCTTTCATAATATAACAGCCATCTAATAATTGCAACCTTATGGACTATTGCATGTTCTTGTGTGTTTTAACTTATGGAAAACAATGAGCTTTTCTCTTCTATTACAATCTTGGTTGATACTAGCTTTATTTCTTTTGCCCACTCACATCATCCACTTGCTGTTCCAGCTTGGTCTTAGCCTTGGTCAGAGTGTTGACTTTGTCCTCCTCTGCCTGCAGGTCGTCCAGTGTCTGCTGGTGGGCCTCTTGGAGGGCTTTCTTCTCCTTGGTGAGCTTTGCAACAGCCTCATCCTGAGACGCCATTTCCTCAGTCAGGTTTTTAACCTGAAAACAGCCACAACATAGACAGTCTTTTATCACTTCATCTCACTAAGGGAAATGCAGTTTAAATTGCATTTAATGTAACTTGCAAATGTTACCATATACTAAAAGTGATCCTCTACACAGCAGTGTATACAATGAATTTATATCAAATATAGAATGAAGAGTCCAGAATATGCTATGAATGAGGGGGGTACTTTGCTGCTGAGCTCTGCTCTGAACTCCTATTTAATGTCTTCTCGTTTCATCACTTGGATTTAGTTATTGTTTTTGCTATGGTTGGGTTCATTGATTGTTTGACATTGACAGTTTGATCAGATTGTAGTTTGTATGTGTTATGAGACCTTGTTTTCAGTGGCGTGTTTCTCCTTCTCCACTTTGGCCAGAGTTAGCTCCAGGTCATCGATGTCTTTCTTCAACTCAGAACACTCATCCTCCAGCTTCCTCTTCTTTGCTGTCAACTCAGCATTGATCTCCTCCTCATCTTCCAGCCTCTCGGTCGTCTCTTTGAGTTTGGCCTCCAGCTGGATCTTGCTCTTGATGAGCCCCTCACACCTCTCCTCAGCATCATTCAGACAGTCTCCTTCCTAGTTTCAGAAGGGATGAAAAAGCGAACGGCTTCAAAACTCAGTGTATGCAGCTATAAACTGATTCTCGTCCAAGGGTACACAGCAAATCAATACAAATCTATGATTTTTTTTGTGTGTGTGTGTGTGTGTGTGTGCCCGCCCGCCCTGGTCGCTCACTCACATTTGCAACTTGGAGGGCAAGGTCATTCTTCTCCTGCAAGAGGGATATCATCTTTTCCTCCAGCTCCTTCTTACGGGCCTCTGCCTTAGTCAGGGCAACTTTGCACTTTTCAAAGTCGTCCTTCATGCTGGCCAGCTCTTTCTCTGTCTCAGCGCTCTGCAGCAGGGGCTTGATTTTGTAGTAAACCTTCATCCATGGCCAATGTTTGACATTCATGAATGACCGGATGTTGTACTGGATGGTGTAGATGGACTCTCTGGTTGACGCCAAGGAGGAAGGCAATTGTGGTGTAGTGAGTTTTATGCTTTTGAACAGCTCAATGATAACAAAGTTACAGTACCAGTTAAAAGTTTGGACATACTTTCCCATTATTGGAAAGTGTGTCCAAACCTTTGACTGGTACTGTACAAGGCAAAGTAACTCAGGCTACATTATGATATGATTATATAATTTCCTGTAAGTGCATTCATAATGCATCACATATAGGTGGTTAATACATAGTGCTAGAGAGATTATCTTCCATCCCATACCTCCTCTCCATCATCTTTACAAACTCCCTCCTCATCAGGTATGCGCGGCAGAGAGCTTGAGTCATGGTTACCAAATTTGCCAGCTTCTCATCTCGCATCTCTTCCAAGACACCCAGCAGACCAGCTTTGAAGAACACCTTAGCACAGATAAACACACATGTCAAATGGAGGAGCTAGACATTGACATTCATATGATTTCACCATGAGATTTTGAAGAACAGATCGCTAATGGTATGGAACAGATTAGTTATAGACATACCACTCAAACACAAAGCACTGAAAAAGGAATTAAAGCCGTCTAAAGACGTTCTTACAACTTTGTAAATGTTCCAGTGTGGGCAATATTTTTCTCCTCTTAATGAAAGAGAAATTAAGAGATGAGCGAGATTTCTATGGATAGTTTACATTAAAGAGATGCTCTGCGGGGTCTCCGCGGCGACAGTTTTCTGTATTTTTTAAACCTTATTTTGGACATAAATGGTCAATGTTTAGTTTGTACAAATATAATCTATCACTGCTTTACCTCATTCAGTCATGTAATAATTCAGTAGTAATATTTTGTACCAGCAATATTTTCACCTTCATGTTCGGCTAGCGTGCCTGCTACCTTTAGGACACTACTACTACTACATCCCGTAGCATCTCTTTTAATGTTTTTGTCCTGTTATGTGGTACCATTTCCATGGGTGAATTTGAAAACTGACCTTGGTGTGTCCAAACTTGTACTCGTCCTGTGGAACATCAATCGACCCAAGCAGCTTCTCAGAAGCTTTCTTGTTGTCCATGAACTGACCCTCAGGGATGACACCGGCATTTAGTACTTTGTACCTGTATGGGGAGAATTGTTAAATATGTTAGTCTCAAAGCTGTTGCCTATTTTTTCAAGAAAGGGCACTGTGTGTGTGTGTGTGTGTGTGTGTGTGTGTGTGTGTGTGTGTGTATGTGTGTGTGTGTGTGTGTGTGTGTGTGTGTGTGTGTTTGTGTGTGTGTGTGTGTGTGTGTGTGTTTGTGTGTGTACCTCTGCTTGAAGTCAGCATAGAGGATTCTGCTGGGGAAGCCCTTTCTGCAGATCCTGATACCTTCCAGTACACCGTTACACCTCAGCTGATGGATAACCAGGAAGTTCTCCATCAGACCTGGAAAACACAAAATGCATCTTATCCCCTAAATAAACCTGTACAATTGCATGCAATGTATATTTTATAGACTCAAGGATAGTAATGATAAGTACTTTAATCATGGGCTTAGTCTGTAATCTCTCTGTGTTGTACCTGGAGTCTTTGACTCGTTGGGGATCAGGCAGCGCACAAAGTGAGGGTGGGTGCTCCTCAAGTTGGTCATCAGCTTCTGCAAGTTCTCCTGTGTGGGGTTACAAACCATAGAGCTCTCAGAATAGCTCAGACTTAATTTATACTTTTTCAAAACATAGTCATTTCAGTAGACACCGTGTTAGGCCGGACTATCAAAATCTCACCCTGAACTGGGAGGACACAGTCTGCATGGAACCTCCCTTCTTCTTGCCTCCTTTCTTTGTGGTATCTTTTTCAAAGAGTAAAAAAGTGTTAGAAAATGATAGAAATCTCTAAAAGGCTCCCTTCAATGTTTGTTCATTGAAGTAGAAATGGCGCTCTTCACATAATAGTTAACACAATTATATTGTAGCCAATCTTTAACTTTTGATCCCAAACTGCACTTGTGTGTTGCCATTGTTTACAGCATCCTGGATTCCCATTGGTTGACTTTCTTATATCGCTCTGTAGCACCCCTCACTGCACGAGTAGAAAGGAGCCCCCAAACATTTCGGATTTCGTGTTTAAACATGTTCGAATTTAAATTGGACGTGATTGCGTCTTCTCTTCACGTCGTTGACCAACTCACAGTGTGCAGTTCAAGGTTCACTGCAGATGACCCACGTTTACAGCATAAGACATGTCCATTTATTTTTGGGCAAATTCGTGGCCGAAATTATGTAGTGTCTGCTGGCTTAATGCTAATTATCACACTAATGCTTTGTTATAATGCTTTATACATAATGCAAATGTTACCTTCAGGTGGAGGTTGAGGATAAAGGACAGGTAGCAGTTTGACTGAGGACTTCTGGTAGAGCTGCACCACAGAGTCATTCAGGGGGTCCTTGTTCTTGTCCAGCCAGCCAGTGATGTTGTAGTCCACAGTGCCAGCATAGTGCACCAGGGAGAAGTGGGCCTCAGCCTTGCCCTTGGCAGGCTTGGGCTTCTCAAACGCCTTGGTTTTGCCCAGATGGGTGTTGTTTAGCTTGTCCTTGAAGGTTGTGTCTGAAGCCTTGGGGAACATGCACTCCTCTTCAAGGATGGAGAAGATGCCCAATGGCTGTGCAAACATAGTTGTGAATTAAATTAGTATGTTCATATTTGCATGTTCTTTACTTCAACAGTCACCGTTATATGATGACATGTTTGTTTGTTTGTTTGTTTGTTTAGATCCACCATTAGATAGCTCAACTCACCAGTGAGAAACACTTAATTGTTTTCAGGGTATCCCATATGTAAACAGATACATCTTTAATGTTTTGTTAAAGCAACTTTTGTTATTATTTGAAACTGAAAAGCTTGGCAATGAATTCCATGCCACCATTGCTCTGTAGTGAACCGTTCCTTTTGTTACATTTGTTACATTTGTTCTGTATGGAGGCAGATACTTCATGGATGTCGTGGAGGGCTATTAAGCGGGGGCACCGACTATGGCTGATCCTGTGCCTAGAGCAAACAATACCAAATTCCAACAATTGACTGACCAGTTGGTTGCATGTCAATCATTTTAAAACATTTTTAACATTTTTAGTTACTAACACCAAGATGCGTTGTACCACAATGAGGACATCTTACAGTAGTCTCAAAACACCTACCTCTATTAAGTTTGCTTTTGACACTGATAATTAGTATTACCCTCACAGGCTGCTTACCTTCTCAATAAGCTCAATGCAGGCAGCCAAGTCCATGCCGAAGTCAATGAACGCCCAGACGATTCCCTCCTTCTTGTACTCCTCTTGCTCCAGGACGAACATGGTGTGGTTGAAGAACTGTTGCAGTTTCTCATTGGTGAAGTTAATACACAGCTGCTCCATGCTGTTGTACTGGTGATTGAATTTCAAATTAAAGGCATCTTGTCGTCATACATGGCTGTAATCTTTAATAATTTCAAGTTATTTTCTCGTCCTGACAGTATACTCACATCAAAGATCTCAAAACCGGCAATGTCGAGCACCCCTATGTAGTACTGCCTTGCCTGCTTGGTGTCCAACTGTTCGTTGATACGGATGACCATCCACAAGAACATCCTCTCATAGATGGACTTAGCCAGAGCCATCACGGAATTATTCACCTGTAAGAAGTTATACTTTGAGTTAATACATCAGATCATGACCATGTGTAGTTTAGGTGATGCAGGTGGAGGGTGATATGGACATTAGAGGGTTTTTTTGGGTTAAAGGATTAGGGCACTGAATCAGAGAAACGATAAGTGTTGTGACTGCATATACTTGGGGGAGAGGGAGGGGTGCTGTTTGTTTGTCTTTATTTTTCTGTGTTGTTTCTGTGAGATTGATATTGGTGTTGTTGACTGACTGATTGATTGATTGATTTGGGTATTTGTGTTTTAATGATTTGTCATCATTGTTGAACCACAGGATTGCACTTACATGCAAGCACTATAAAACCAAATGTTTTTCAAGATCGTTCACAATAAGAACAATATGGCAAAAAAGAAATGTTAAAAGAACGATAATTATTTAAAGAATTATTGAGAGAGAAGAAAAATGTATGCCTTACCTGAGGCACTGTCTGTCCCTTGGTCACATACTCATTGCCGACCTTCACTCTGGGGTAGCACAAAGCTTTAAGCAAGTCAGCTGAGTTCAGGCCCAGGAGGTACGATATTTTATCAGCCACTGGAAAGAGAAGGAGAAACAACAGACTCAAGGACAGTGCCATACAAGATTGTTTGTGCCTAATGACACAGATACTCAGTCGCTCAATCAGCCTGGCATTAACAGAATACCAGAGAGATAGATATATATACTGTATATATACACACACACACACACTGCGTGTATGTATGTATACAATGTTTGGCCCATTTTTTGTGGGTCACTTACAAAAGTGGGCCTGCACACTCAAATGCTTCTGCATGCATGTTGTACTATTTCAAATAAGTTTACATTTAAATATAGTCTATATATTGTCTCTGGCCTGAGTGAGCTATTTTGATGTTTCATGAGGAACAACTTCTAAATGTAATTTTTTTCCATGTTTGGGACCAGAGGTGGAACTCACCCTCTGTGCCGTCTGGCTCGGCCTGCTCCTCACGCTGCTTCTGCTTGAAATGCATGTTGCCATGTTGCATGACAGCACCTGTCAGTTTGTAGATGTATGCTTTCTCATCACCGACGAAGCCCAGGATGTCAATGGCGTCCTGAAAGAGAGGGATTTAATGTTAGATGGGAAGAAAACCGAGGAATTGAAGACAAACTCACTCTGAGTATGGCTCTGTACGCTCTAAATCTAGCACAATGGATGGACATGTCAGACTTCTCTATTCCTCTAGTAGACTAGCAGCAGAATAGGATTTTAACAATGTTACACAGGACACTCTTGTGGATGCCGTATGCACCCCTATAAGAGGAGTCATTAACACTGGGTACTCCAGTGTTGTACAAAACAAATCATTGATACAAAGAGAAACCCTTCGTGTGACTCACATCTGTGGCGTCCAGCTCTACTGTGTCGTCGATGCTGGCCACAGTGATCTGCCCCTGGCTGATCATGGGGAAATCGTAGGGGTTGGTGGTGATGAGGCACATTTCTGTGGAGAACAGAGAATGAAGTTGTCTGTTAAATGAAATGCATGTAGATATATGGACCACTTGTACTCAATACATAATTTACTCAATGACAGATGTGCTCAATAATCAGTGGATTGTTTTACCTATTCCCCCTGCCAGGCATATTTCAACAACTCAATCAAAGGCAAATTTTTTTTTTTTTTTTTTTTTTTTTTTCTTTTTTCAGATTTTATCCCTTTTTCACCCAATTTGGTAGCCAATTTAACCCAACTTAGCATCCAATTATCCCCTGCCTATTGCATAGGATCCGCCGCACGACCCCGTGGCCGGCAGTCCCAGAGGAGGGCGCCAGGCAGACTAGGCTGACTGGCTCCTCGAGCCCAGTACCGTTATTCCGGCACCCAGGGGGCGGTGTTGCGCGACGGATCCTAGTCCAGAAATACTCCTATACCTCCCTCGGAAGCGGCCGGCCAATATGCCGCTTCCCGTGTGCCTCGGCCATATCTGGATCTGGCGAGCCGGGATACGAACCCCGGCCCCGGTGGGCAGCATGCACTAGCGGCCAGTGCGTAGACCGCTACACCACCGCGGGGCTCAAAGGCTAATTCTTATACCATCTCTGACTCTACTTAGTGCAGCAGCTACTGTATGGGTATTCACTTTCACAGCAGGGAGCTAGTTTTCCCAGATCTCTGCTTTGGCGTACCAACTATCTCAGGTTTGTGGTTGGTCATCATCTGGTAGAAGATGTGGTAACCCCTCTCATCAGGAAGCTGGAAAGCCACCCTGGACTTCTCCAGCAGATCTGATAGTGAGCACAGGAGAGGCAAATGTAAAGTATTGCAAAACGTTTTTGTAGAATAAGTATGGAGAAATGACTAATACCAACTTACAGGTCTCAATGTCAGCACTAGCCAGTTTGCCGGTCGTAGCGAAGTGAATCCTGATGAATTTACCCTACAGTGGTGCAAGGCAGTTAGAAATCAGTCATCAAAAAACGACAACTGCCAAAGGGTTTCCCTCATACTTACAAAGCGAGATGAGTTGTCATTCCTCACAGTCTTGGCATTACCGTAAGCCTCCAGCAGGGGGTTAGCTGCAATGATCTGATCCTCAAGAGACCCCTGAATGAGACAAAGTTGCTAAAGCGTTAGTAACTGAAAATCTCTCATATTTCATTTTTCTTTCAACAACATCTGTTCCGTTTAGCTGATAAGGTGGCTGTAGTGAGGTACAGACCTCATGAAAAATCTTTGACTGAAATGTGATGTGTTTTCAATAATTCACCTCAATTTACTCTAAATTGTGACACACAAGCAAAACATACCTTTATTTTACCGCTCCCAACTACTGCTCCCTCCTTCTTCGGGCCAGCCACAGCAATGGTGGCAAAGTACTGGATGACACGCTTGGTGTTGACAGTCTTTCCTGCACCGGATTCTCCACTGGTTTATAGATATAGAAAGAGGGGTTTAGGGTTAGCCATTGCTTCAACTTTTGTTTCATAACCAAGTTAATATTCTCAAATATTCTCACTCAGTTAATCACAAATCATTGATACAAAGAATTTCACTTTTTAAAAATCACTATTTGAAAAGTAAGATGTTAGTGAACAACTTACGTAATCAGGACGGACTGATTCTCTCTATCTGCAAGCAACGAAACATATTGTTCATACCCATTCATTGGATTTTGGTACATTATTGCATTCAAGGCATCATCATAAAGTCACACATCTAACTATCCATCCATCCATGAGTCTACTTACCAACCATCATGAACTGAAAGGCGTTGTCAGAGACAGAGAAGATATGGGGTGGAGCCTCCATACGCTTCTTCCCTCTGTAGGCGTTCACACATGACTGGTCGTACACGGGGAGCCACTTGTAGGGGTTCACCGTGGCGCAGAAGAGCCCAGAGTAGGTCTGGATAAAGTGGATCAAATATGGGAGTTAGCCAAATCAGATTAGCTGGAATGTGGAAGTTTAGAATACACTGTTGTACTGTATGATTTTGTTTTATGCATTTGCCAATGCGTGCAAGGTTTCTGGTGTTCACTGATGTGTATGTGTCTCTTACGTAGATCATCCATGCTGCGTAACGCTCTTTGAGGTTATACAGCACAGAGGCTTCATTCAGGTAGGTCATCATGGCCATGTCCTCAATCTTGTCATACTTTGGGGGATTTATTTGCAAGATCTCTTCTTCTTTGAATTCTTTAGTCTGAAACAGTGAGATATTTAGATAATACTCAAATCAACACTATATGGATAACTTTTTACTGATAAACAAATAGAATATTTATCATTTAATTTGTTTTTCATTGTTGTTACAAGCATAATCCATGAAATCGATTTGTTTGTCAATACCAGTGTTGTGCTATGCTCCACTGTACTTGATTATTAAAGGGGAAATTAAGTAAAAAATAAAAATTCCTATTCCTAAAAGATTCTATTTTATTTGTTTTTCAACTATTTGTGTTGAAAGGTTTATCCTGCTTATGGAAGCTGCAGTTTGGTTTTATGTTAGACTTACCTCCTGAGTGTCCAGAATTTTCACAGATATTTTTGCCCCATCCCTGGCAACAACTAGACCCTTGAGGTACAGTTCCTTCTTGTCAGTCACATAGCAGGAGTTCTTAGCATCAAAGGGTTTGCTCTGAGCTTCGATCCTCTCCCTCTCTGGCTTACGAAGGTATATGGCAGCTGCGCCATAAATGGCCATCTCCGCATCCGTACTCATGGTGGCGGCTCACTAGGAAAGAAAGAATAAAAAACAAACATGTTTGAGTCAGTACTACTAACCCCTCCCCAGTCAACAGAGTTAGAGGCAGTATATTTAACAGAATGTATTCTAATAATGTGAATACTCAAACCATGTCTCACCTTCTTTTCCCCACCCAGATGAAATCGTATCTTTCTGGTAACCCAACGTCCTACAACGACAGTCAGCTGAAAGAGGAATTAAACAAGAATTATATAAGGGGTGATAACAGAGTTCAATAAT
Source organism: Nansenia antarctica (assembly GCF_963989245.1). Taxonomy (NCBI): domain Eukaryota; kingdom Metazoa; phylum Chordata; class Actinopteri; order Argentiniformes; family Microstomatidae; genus Nansenia; species Nansenia antarctica. The sequence goes on along the minus strand of NC_137693.1, from coordinate 11,928,186 downwards.
TATTGGGACACTGAAGCATTTTTTCTTTAATAAGTATGGAGTCTCAGGCATTATTTGAGCGTTATTTCATAACCACCGTTTTGGACAGTTTTTGATCGTTGTTGATGTTCAGTAGACCTCATTTACAAACATTTTCCTGAATGAATTGTATAGGCCCTATTGTATTATTCAAAACTGAAACTGTAAATTTCAAGCTCAATAACGATTCCCGCAAAATGTGCTGAAGCTGTAATAACACATTTGGAAATGTGTAACATTGATAACGAGTTACACACAATGTGTTAGGCTCACATTTGATTAATTAGGCTCATTATTACTATGATTCCCTTCCTCCAAAAGTACCTGTGGACGTTAGGAATATCAACGCTCCTGATTTCTCATATGAAACAAAAATGCACATGACCAAATTGATGAACAGTTATTGGTTTGTGTTCAAATTAATTCTTCCATCCAGTTGGTGTGTCTTCCAAACAGATAAACTAACAGATAAACGAGGCTAGAGAACAGTGCATCCCATGTGGCTTGATATAATCTATTTCAATCACTTTGTATGCAGACTATTTAAATAACATAAAAACCCTTTTATGATACTTTTGAAAGGACAGTTTTTATGGATATATACCGTTATTCACACTCTTCCTATAGCCTATATTTTTTCCAAAGTCTTTGTATTACATAAGGCGAAGTAATCCCATACCGTGTCCCTCTTTTGAGATATATTTGATATATGTTAATATTTGGAAAAATAAAAAAATTCTGAAAAAATCAGGTGTAGTGCTGAGGCACAACCATGTACATTTCAAGCCTGCAAACTGTGACACTTTAAATAACGTGAAACAATACTATTGTGCAATATGACAACCCTAGTCGTCTATCTGTACAGTATAGTACAGTGGATTGTGTACATAGCCTTTATTTATGTAAACCAGCTCCTTCCCTTCTTGTGATTTTTTTTTAAAAGTGTTTTTTTTTTCCTTTCCTAACACCAGGGGAGCCACCCCTCCTAAATTTCGTTGTTTGGTACCTGTACTGTAGCAATGACAATAAAGTCCATTCATTCATTCATTCATTCATTCATTCAAAGCCACAGTTGTGCCTCTATTCCAATGGTATGTGTTAATGTTTGGAAAGAAAGCTGCACATGGCCTCATGCAGAGTATGCAATGTACTCATCCATTCTGTTCAGTCTTTATTTCGCGGTTTTAACGGTCACTCGACTAGGCATCCGCTGAGCGGCCCATACTCAAAAAGGCCCACACTGTAATCTCTATATGACAAACTGGTACATGCGGTAACACACTGTAAACTGTTTTTAGATTATTCTTTTTTTGCTGTAACTAACTTGACCATCCTGTTTTTGAGTATAACTAGTGGTTTGCACCTTGTAGCGTAATGTGAAGGTAATTTGACCAGAAAGGTTTCAGGATTGCACCTTAAATGTCCAATTGGTATAAACATGCCCACTTGCTTTCAAAATACGCGAAGTAAAACATATTTTGAATTAACCATCACCAATTAAAAACAATATCACTATATTTATTGTCAAATTGAATGCAGGACTTAATGCAGGACAATAAAGCGAATCAAGTGAAATGTAGAAACATCTAGCACAACTCTCACAATGCATCAGATAACCCAGCTCATAGACAAGTGAAATCATGTAAGGAGGTAGAGGGTCTTACCACAGTGGTTGAATCTGCCTGTGGATGTTGTGGTCTCAGACTCCTTATATCTGGTTCCAGAGTGCTACCCAAGCAGAAGTTAATTATGGACCACACTGCTAGAGGAGATGGATTGGATGAGAGACATAGCTGTATCCCTATGCCCTTTTCTGATTTTCCAATGTGATATTCATGTCAGCCACGTCCAGACAACTCCAACCGCTCTGATTTCAGTTGTTCACACAATCCTGGCTTTTTTGTAGCAGTCTTTGAAGGAATAAGAAAACTGGATAACCAACCGTTATTGGCAGATGCTAATCAACAACGATGTGATGAAAGCTCCTTCTCTGTGAAATAAATCCAAGCCATTCAGACTCAGGACAGGTCCTTGTATTTTCAGATAAAGGTCAGAAGACAGAGCAATAATATATATATATTTTAAAGAATGTCCCTTTAATAAATTGTTGCTTCTCTTGCATACATATCATTATTCTCAATGTTTCCACTGCTACTTCTCCTTAAATTTTGAAGCTATAAATATGAATCCAACTTTACAACGTATGGAGAGGTCTTATTGAAGTTGCTATAACTTTTGGTTTTTAATAATTGTTAGACTTCTTTTTAAAGTGCAAATGTTAACATGGATATGGATGAAAACCTTAATATTACATGTTTGTTCCACTGCTGCTCCTACACCTTTCAAGATATTTATATCAATGCAACTTTACAGTGTGCAGAAACCTCCAAATGATGAGCTGTGATAAAATGCTCTCTGATGTCTAATATACTTTTTAAAGCTTTTTGTAACTCCAAAAACTCCCACCTGCGTGGTAGAGTGTTTAGTTAGGTCAGCATTCTGTGAGCTCCATTGTTGCTGCAGGTGCCATGGAGCTTTCAGAACTCTTCTATAAAAGGGAGTAGCTCCTGGACTGTACCAGAGCTTTTATATCTGGGGTATATGGAAGGCCAAGAGGCTGGTATCGTCTCATTTTAAACACTTTTCTTTATTCACCCGGCAAAAACAGTGGTAGAGAAATACACAGAGGAAATAAACAGGAAAAAGAGGAAACAATTTCATTTCTGTAGCCCCTCTCACAAATGTACACATGGGCAGAGGTTTGCGTGGAGCTAAGCACACACGTGTTGGGGTCCATTCAGTGTGCAGTGGTTATAAATGAGGCTCCAGAGGCCCAGAAGGGAACAGCTGGAGAGACCCCTCTATTGAGGGATGTGGTGTGCTAACCTGGGTTTCTACATTGGCCAGCTTAGCCCTGCAAGGGTTTCAGTATCTCCCATCAAATGTGTACTAAACTATTTGAATGATTGTCTAGCAGCCAGCTATTTTGCACAACCTCATTCTTCAATCTATTCAGAATCTAATCCAGGGCTTAAAGTTCTCCGGCACGGTGCCGGATTTCCGGCGCGGGGGAATTTTGAGCAAAAAATAAATTTAAAAATCACATGCTATTTGTTTACATCGTAATTTAAAGAGTCATCTTCAGCAAAGAGACAGTTCCGCCTACCAATGGTATCACATTGCTCAAGCCAACCAATGACTTCTAGCCAATCGGAGGCAGAGTAGTGGGGCGGGCCGTAAGAAGTTTGAATGAGTGTAATGTTAGCTTGTAGAGACGTTCGCTTTTAGCAGCCCGCTATCTCGCTAACTTTAGTAAGAGTCTATTAAAATGGAAGCCAAATTTCTTAAACCTGGCGAAGACACAGCTATACTAGAACGAGGAGTAAGGAATAAATGGTGCTGGGCATGGATAGAGGAGAGTAGTGACGGGAAGCCTTATGGGACGTGGTGCCTCAAACTGAGCGAGCCGGGTGCTTGTTTCTGTACGCCGTGCTCAAAGAAACTCGTCTACGGCAGTATAGTATATACTATAGCATATATATATATAGTATAGTATATAGTATAGTAGTGGGAAGAAGGTTATTGCTCGACATGCCTCAGATCCCGGTCACCAAGCTTCGGTTCGAGCGCTTGCTCATACAACAACCTTGCCGGGAGCGACGGCTACAGGTAGCCTACCACTTCATCTTCAATGACCGACCGTGTTTGCGAGCAAAAGATCCGAGTGTGCGCGTTTATAGCTGAACATGATCTGTCTTTCACAATGGCTCAGCCACTCGTCGATTTGTGCAAGAAGCTATCAGAAGACAAAAATGCACTGACAAAACTGTCCGTTTCCCATCAGCACGCCAGCTATTTAAACACACATGGCCTTTGTCCCGGAATTTAAAAAACGGCTGTGTGAAAAGCTTTAAAAAAGCAACGTTTTCAATGAATATCGACGAAGCTACTAATCTTAACATGGACAAAATCCTCAATGTCCTTGTTCGGTTTTTTGATGATGATCAGGCCAAAATAACAACACAACACCTAGCCAGCAGGAAAGTAAACATCGCCAACTCGTCAGCCCTCATGCAGGAGCTCAAAAGATATCCTGTAGTCCAATGGTCTTGACTGGTCACTAGTCATCAGTATTCTACTTGATGTAGATCTATTGATCTATTGTTATAGTGATAGTGGCTTAATAAGTGATGCAATCAGTTTGGCCTTACGTGATTTTATCAGTTTGTTCTTTTAAAGACATCTAAATATATTATTTTATTTTGTATTGAGTATTAAACAGTATTAATGCATTTTAACATTGAGACATATCTTTTGTATTGACTATAAAATAGTATTAATGCATTTAAACATTGAGACAAGAAGCTGTCTTCTGTACCCGCTCTCCCAATATCTCAAACTGTGACCCCCCTCCCCAAGAAAAAGTTTCAGGCACAGGATTTTTTCCCACTTTAAGCCCTGCTAATCTATTTCAGCCACTGTAACTAGGGCTCAGAAAAATCACTTGGCTTGTTTGTATGTAGAGAACATTTGCACCTTCAGACATTCAAATGGGAAATCTGCTATTAACATCATTATCTGAGGGTGCATTCCAAGCAGGCAGCTACTCCCCGCACCAGGCACTGCACTGGAATGAAATATATTAGTTTACCAACTGTCGTTGAGTATATTTTAGTTATTTTGGCAGTAGGATCTTTGGGGATCGCTTATTAAGTATTCTTAATTATTAAAGGGCATTTGGCCCACATTAGCATTTTGTAAGATGACTAAACCACAAGTCCCCCGCAGTTAAAATCTAATTTGGGATGTGATATGTCCCAAGCAGTGGCAGGGCTCCATTTTGGATTGCTATCTGACTATCGGATATAAAGTTGAGTATCAAACCAGATCTGCTGCCATTTGAGCTGTGCACCAGTGAATGGCCATTTAGGGATCAGCCCTGAGGTTATGGGCCTGGAGCTGGTTAGAGCGTGTGTGTCCAGCCCTGGTTAGACAGGAGTGATGGACTCCAGCCATCCCTTCCCTCCACGGTGGATTCTATTCATAGCTGGTCCATAATATCTGAAGCATCCACTATGTTTGTTATATATTGGTCATACTTTACATGGCTGTTTAATGGCTGATGATTAAATACAAGTTGACAAAGTGCTAAAGCTTTAAGTCAGTGCAGCTTGAAACTGTAACTGTGGGTAATGTGGGTGACCTGACAGTCTTAAACAATTATAGGCCCATCTCCAATTTGTCTGCCCTGGTTAACGTTCTGGAATCCCTTTTAAATGAAGAACTCGAACAGTTTTTAACTACAAACAATATCAGTGGTGATGTTTGTAGTTGGCCCATAACGTCTTAAGCTATGTGTGTTGCATGGTGGACATACTTTATCTGGCTGTTTAATGACTGATGATGAAATACATGCTGACAAAGTGCTAAAGTCTTAAGTCGGTGCAACTTGAAGCTGCTGGAAACTGTGTGTAAGGGTAACACTGCTGAATTATGCAATACCTTACGTCTGTTACAGAATTAGTGTGGAAAGATTTTCCCTTAAATGGTCATTCCAGCTAAAACTGTGATTTATAACAAACTTTATTCACATTTCAACCAAGGCAGATTAAATTCTCATCACCAAAGTTTGAAAACTGAAATAGTATTGCTGTCTGGTGACCTTTATCTGAAATATATCATCGCTCTATAACGGCTACAATATTATGTCCAAAACTAGCTGCCAGGATCCTCACCTGTACTAAACCCTGGGAGAACATCACCCTTGCCCTACAACAACTTCACTGGCTCCCCATAAAACACAGAATCTCCTCCTCACCTTTAAGACACTCCATGACCTGGTCCCTGCCTACCTCACTGACCTACTCCAACCCTACACACCTGCACGTGGTCTCCGATCCTCCGATGCGGATCTCCTCATCATACCCCACCCTAGGCGTTGCACACTTGGCCACTGTGCCTTTTCTGTTGCTGCACCCAAGCTGTGGAACTCCCTTCCAACAGCCATTCAATGCTCGGATACTCTCAACACATTCAAGACTAGACTCAAGACGCATCTGCCCTATATTATAATAATAATAATAATAATAATATCTGCCAATACCATGTTGATCTTGTAACACACAGAAAAGCTAGGATTTTCTCCACATGTGTCCACACAACTTTCGTTCGCTAGCTACTTGTAAACTACATGAGAAATACATCCAAAACAGCCACTGAGGTTAAAACAAGTAAACAAGGTGCTTTGAAAAGAAGCACATAGCCATATCGCCATGTAACCAGTGAAATTGTGATGTTATCAACTCATCAGTAGCTTGTGTCACAGCTCAGTTCAGTTAGTTACTGGAAGGCTTGAACTTTTGTAATGTTTAATGTTTCCACTCCAGGGATTAGTCAGGGCCATATTAACAATCCAAAACATGCCATCTGTGTATTTAAAAATATGCAATGGTAATAGATTGATGCTTTTGCAGGAGAGAGTGTTAAAGGTAGGATTCATGGAAATTAATAGCTATCAATCCTCTTCAATGGTTGATTTGAGGAGAGAAGCACTGTGTTTGCCTAAAATGATTGAATCTTTTAAAGTTAATGTATAGGTGTGTCCGACTGGTTGCTTGTTTGTGCTACCTAATGTTGACAAGTCTGTATACACAATAATAATAATAATAATAATAATAATAATAATAATAATAATAATAATAATAAACTATGGAATTAAGTCATCCTGCCAGAGAGCTGCTGTAAACGAGCTAGTCTCCTGCATAGTGGACAGACGACTCAATCAGAATGAGAGATGGTAGCTATTTCAGTGCTGTGTGTAGTCTAGGCTAAGGCTACCATGCTACAGTAGGCCATGGTTTAAATCAATCAGAGATCAGATTGTTGTGAGCTTTTATTATGAATGTATTTGTAATATTCATTACCAAAACACCTCAACACCCTTAACTGCATGCTAGAATTATATGGTAGATGTTGTAGGCTGTGACACGAGTTAACAAATTAAACTGTCATTAAGTATTTTTACATTAGACTCTAGATATTTTTATGGTTGCTTTTTAAGTGTGCTTTAAAAGCCAAGTTATCCTTAACAGCATCAGTTTGTTAAAGAGGCCTCGTCAGCATTTTTTGTAACCTGATTTAATCCACTGTACTGAATCTAATTTGGGAGGGTGAAATGTAAAATGCAGTGGCAGGGCTCCACCAAACAAATCCCTTGGAGAGGTTAATTTAGATCTTATTTTCCAAGCCACATACCAGGACCAACTAATATGAATAATGTGCTGCCCTACACCTGATCTTTCCCACTCTGCAGTGCAGTACAGTTTGTTTTCATCTGAGTGTGTGGAGGGCTGAACATGGCCATGTTCAGAAACTGAGGTGTCAGGAATACATCTATCCTTGTGACCCTCATAGAGATGAGTATCAAAGCAGATCTACTTCCATTTGACCTGTGAATCAGGGGAAATGGCCATTTAGGGTTCAGCCCTGAGGCAAATAGTGTCTCCTTTTTTTATCAACGATAATTGTAGCTTTTTCAGATTAACTGCCACCACAGGGGATGGAACAGAGACAAAGTGTAGGAGAGGACAAATACGTTAGATTAGAATAGATTAGATTAGATTCAACTTTATTGACATTGCAGAGTATAAGTACCAGACAACAAAATGCAGTTTAGCTTCTAACCAGAAGCGCAAATAGTGATATAGTGCAAAACATGATAGTGATAAGTGATACAGTAGGGTTGTTTGGTTCATGATCCATTTGATGAATAAGAGAACCAGGAAAGGAGAGAGCAAGCAGCCCTATCTCACTCCGGTGAACACTTAAAACTTTTCTTGTGCACATCCCTGATGGATGTTCTTAATGATGTTTATGTATTTTGGGGGGATTCCATAGTGTGCCATGAGTTTCCATAGCAGTTCACGGTAGACAGGTGTGTGCCATTCTATGGAATGCTGGATGATGATCCCTGTCACTGCACAACCTTCCATGCCTGAAACCAGCCTGGTTTTTCATCCACCCCCTTCCTCAGTCTCTCCAAGATAATGAGGTTGAACACTTTGTCCGGTGTTGATAGCAGCATGATACCTCGGTAGTTATTGCAATCCCTCAGGTCTCCTTTCTTGGGTATAATAGTAATGAGCCGGTCTCTCCAGTCTGTTGGTTTGTTTGTTTCCTTCCTCCCATATGTTTTGTATCAGCTGGTATAGCATGGTGGTTGAGGTCTCAACATCGGCCTGTAACGCCTCTGCAGGTATCTTATCTGGTCCTTCTGCAAAATTCCATGAAACCTAGGCTGATACATACAGCATGTGACATTTTAAACTGATGAATATTTACTAAAATACAAGGTAATAGTCGTTTATTTTTTTTTATTTCGACTGGGTTTTTACATACAGCTAAAAACACATGACGCAGCTTGCATCAGATTCAAGACCTGGTGCTCGCCTACCAGGCCAAGGGAACAACACCTTCTTCCCTGCAAGCAATGGTCACCCTCCAAACACCTGCCCGTTCACTTCGCTCTTCCACCTCTGTTGGCCGAGTGGCACCACTGCCTCTACAGTCACGCCACTCGGTCACAGCTTTTCACTGTCCTGAGACCCCGCTGGAGGAATGAGCTTCCCACTGCTGTCAGGAGTGCAGAGTTACTCCCTATCTTCCGCCATAGAATGAAGACCCATCTCTTCAGGGTGCAACTTACCTGTCCCTCCTGGGACCTCTCCATCGCCTCTACCCCCCTGTACAGTTTCTCTACTGCAAATAATAATAACAAATACATAATATTCCTTCTTCTTTCTAGTATTATGACTGCCCTGGCCCAAGCATAGATTCCGATTATAGATCTTGTGATGCCTGATGGTTAGATGACTTCACTTACTTAGACAAATTAATTTATTTTAAGTCACTTTGGATAAAGGTGTCTGCTAAATGCCAACAATGTAAATGTAAATGTCTTGCAATCCAGCCCATCAACAGGTCCATATCTTGACCATATCTCTATATAGGTGTAGTATGTAGTATGTAATAGGCTGTGAAATTGAAGTGATGATTACTTGTTGGCTCCAGGTTAAAATGTTACTGCACAGCAATCTTTGGCTGCTTTGGCTTCTTTGGCTTCTTTGGCGTCTTTGGCTTCTTCATGAGCTGTCCAGCAGTAGCTTCTAACACTCGTGTCATGTGGTTTTGACTGGGACTCTCTGCCTTCTCCCCAGGCCTCCCTTCCCGCCACAGTGGATTTTATTTATAGTTGGCTCATAAATGTTGAGGCATGGTGGGCATGCTGGAAATCTGAGATCAGATGTTTAAATGGTTATTTAAAAGGCTGATAAATGAATGCACACTCACATAAGTCTGTGCAGCTTGAAGCCACTGGTAACTGTGGGCAAGTGTAACATTGCTGAATATATGAATATACAGTACATTGTTTATACCGTATATGAACTTGGTTAGGTTCTCTGACATTTACTTTTGATACTGTGTAATGTTACAGCACACAGCCCCACTTATTACAACTTAGGACGGCTTAATGAAACCTTTATAAGGCCTACATAGGATCCTAGGTACATTTCGTTATTTCGGGTCCTTCCATCTTCTCTTTTGCCCACCTTCATATACCGTAGCATGATATTTGTGAAGCATAAGCCTTATTATAGGTAATGAAGGTTTCTTAAAGCCTTTAAAGTTTATTAAAGGGGATAGTATTTTAAAGACTTGTTAATTATACGTTTTCCCTGGTTAGGTTACATGGTCTAAACAAAGTCCTGCCCATAACTATTATTATTATTAATGCTCAGTAGTGACAGAGTGACAACAACACAGAACAGGCTGTAAATCAGGCCATGACCGCAAACTACCAGGGGAATCCTTCAGTGCATTCTGACTCACAGTCAGGGGTTAAGGTTATTAGGCAGTATGTTCGGTATGACTGGGGCAAAACCAGATCTGAATACCATCCAAAGCCAAAGCAAAAAACTATTTTAGGTGCCTTTCAGTGTTACACCATAGTAAACGAGAAAGGTTCCAAACGGCAGAGAGATATCACTGATAACTTTTCACCTCCCGAAAGACATGGTACCAATTTACACAGTTACCAAAGACGGTTTTAGAAACATGATCCGGTTGCTTGACAAGCGTTATGTAATACCATCACGCACCTATTTTTCTCACGTTGGGTTAGGGTCATTTTTTCCCCAAAAAACTATTGGAATGTTCAACAATGCATGGGTTAGTGTTAACAATATCATGCAATAATATCTATGGCTCTTCCTTCTACAAACACATCTACTAGTATTACCTGCAGTTTCATAAAATGCTCAGACACACATAAACATAGTGACACAGGCTGTGAATACAAACTACCAAGGGAATCCCTCACTGCATTCTGACTCACAGTCCGGGGTAATAATATATATAGGTTATTTGGCAGTTTGTTCTGGCAGTGTTCCACGCTCCTCCAGTTGCAGTTTCTCAAACAGATCTCTTTAAGGCCTCTCCATCAATCTCTTCATTATTCTCTTCATTATACTACAGTTTAGGTTTGGGTTTGGGTAAGGTTTGGGGTTGGGAGGTTGGATTTGGGGTTTAGCGTTAAGTATAGGTTAGAATTAGGGTTAGGTTTAGGATTAGGCATAATATGTCCCTAGCTCTAGGAAATCAATGAACATTTGAATTTGTCTATATTCTTAATCTAAAGGCCCTCAGATGAAAGTCTGGCACCTAGGCCTGTTGTACTGTCTAGTGACATGTGCGCGCACACACACACACACACACACACACACACACACACACACACACACACACACTGGCATTCCCTCACGGAGAGCAGCGCGGGTGTGTTTATATTGGTCGAGGCGAGGGGCCTGCCACAACACGCGCACACACACACACACACACACACACACACACACACACTAAAAATCAACAAAAAAAACACGTCTAAAAATAGAATGAAGCACTATGACACTGTGGTTGGCTAGGCCAATATCCCTTCTCCTCTGCCTCCAATCAACAACACCTGGTCCTCTTTTGGCCAGGTCTTTCTCTCCTCCAAGCCTGTAGAGGGTGACACAGACATACTGACAAGAAAATTCATCGGCTTCTACAACCCCAAAACAATTTCCAACAGTGTGACAACATGAATGAAGAATTTCATTGTAAATAATAAATAACTAACAAAAAAGCACAATATGTTGCAATACACAGGAAAATATTTCACTTTGTAGATTTCTGTGTGTGTATCTGCATAGTCACTTCCCCTTTTCCACCATCCACCTCTGCTTCTCAGTCTCATAAAAGACAGACTGTTGTTGGAACTCCATCCAGGTCATGTCTTTTACCATGCCCTGTGCCTGGTACAAAGAAAACACTTTGGCAGGGCAGTAGATTCCCACTCCAGGGAATCCAGCGTGTTTGTGAGGACTGTTGGGACCCTGCTGGTGGAAGAACCTGCCTTTTCTCCGGTTCCCTTGTTGTCTTCTGCAACACTGCCACCCTCTGCTTCGAAAGCTCCACGTCCGATTTGAATAATTAATTGACGGGGGGGTGAATGGGACACTGACTGTTTCACTGTCACAGCTGCTGCGTCTCCAGGAGCTTCTCTGGGCTGGTGTTAAGAGCAGAGCTGGTATCTTTGTGTTTGGCCAGATGATTAACATACTTAGATAATTTTGCCCTGTGGTAGCGTGCAGGAGGCTGTTTGGGTCACTGCACAAACTCTGTACCAGAGCAGCATAGTCCCCATCCACCCACTTCATGATGTCTTGGGCTCTCATGAGCTCTGTCCATCGGCCATGGTCCAAGACAAAGATGAGACCTTCTGTCGAAGATGACCTCACTGCACGTCACAGACACACTGCTGAGGTAGATGTAGCCAGTGTGGCCCAAGAATAAGCCTTTTGAGGCAGGAGAAACCCTGATAGGGTCAGGCTATGCAGAACTCGTTATGCAGAACTGTTTGTAGACTATCATTGCAGTAGTATCTAAAAAAACTAGCAGGGACTTTATCAATAACTCTCAAGACGGAGCATTTGGTGGCGTAACGCACTAAGCGTCGACCATGTTACTGCAGGGTTCCCGGTTTGATTCTGGCCGCGGACATATCCTGCATGTCATCCCTTCTCTCTCTCTCACCCATCCTTCCTGTCAAATCTCTACTGTCTCTATCGCAGTAAAAAGAAAAATATGAGTGGGACTGCCCCACTCAGTAAACATTTATTATTAAAAAAAATAACTGGCAAGACCTAGCCACATTCGCAAAATCAATCAGACACTGTTATAAAACTGTTTTGAGACAGCTAACACAAGCTATTCCACTGGAACTATTTGCTGGTCCCTCACCGTCTCTTTTCCAAGTCGAGACACTGGATCGTACAGTAGCTTGGTAAATCAACATTGAAATAACTTAAAATATTGTCCAATATAAATGTCCGACAATGAGTTGCAGTGTTCTGTACTAATCCCAACTACTCTACAATAACTAGGTAGTCGTAGGGATTACTCACTGTATCCATTGCATTGCAATATTTTGGTTTGACTAGCGAGTGGGGAGCCACCCCTCCTAAATGATGACCAGGGGAGCCACCCCTCCTAAATTTCGTTGTTTGGTACCTGTACTGTAGCAATGACAATAAAGTCCATTCATTCATTCATTCATTCATTCATTCATTCATTCGAGTGTGTCATTTTTTCAGAATAAAAGGAGGATAGTGGAGAACAGAGGATAGTGGAGAGAACAGGGCGTGAAACTCAAGCCTCAAGGTGAGGACTGATGTATCATAGAGAGGAAAATCAATGTATGTTTTTTTCCAGTGCCCTTTACAGATCTTCTGAAACATTGTTTGTGCCACAATAATAGAAACAATAATAGAAAAAACGACCACAAAGTCACAAAGGAAATCATTTTTAATCAGTGCTCAGAATTTCACCATGAAAATCATATTTTATGTTTTCACAATTGGTGCACCACAGGGTGTGGTCTTGTTTATTCAGCCTCTTTGGCCTGTGAAAAGAGAGAAAGAAAATAATGGATACATATGAATGAACCTCTTAAGTGTGACCACTTCAATGAACAGAATAGACTAGGAAAAGCAATTATTTGGCTCTAGGCTTAGCTTTGAGTTTAAGTTTGAGAGTCAGCTTGGTTTGTATTAATCTGTCATTAACAGGAGGACTCTAATGCATTGTGTAATGCCGAAAAGGAGCCCCCCCCCCCACCCCGAAGGATACGTCTCTCAGAGACTTCCAAGACAGTTGTGAATGTAAAAGTCAATATTGACCTCTATGTGTACACTGAACCTGAAATGGTGTTGTTGATGAGGTCATATTTGGACATGAGTCAGGTATAGGTTTGATAGCAGCTTTGTACCTTTCCAGAATCGCGGCCCTTAGCCCTGAGCTTGTTGACCTGGGTCTCAGCGATGTCAGCACGCTCCTCTGCCTCCTCCATCTCATGCTGAACCTTACGCAGTTTACCCATGTGGGAGTTGGCTTGTTCCTCCTGGGAGATAAAAAAAGAGAGGTAGAGAATGAGAGAGGGAGACAATAACACTCAGCCTACACTGTTGTCAAAACAAATTAACCAAAAGGATATTAGTTATATTGATTATATACTTACTTATTTCTTATAATGATGGTAATATAGAAACAAAGGAAGTGCTGTGTGTATTATTTCCTTTACAGTTACTTGCGATGTACATTATAGATACCAAATTTGGTCATGTATGATAACTATGAACAAAACCATGTGTCTTATATGCTGTAAGAATATTTGACTGGTAGTATGTGACTCACCGCTTCCTCAGCCTGTCTCTTGTAAGCCTTCACTTTAAGCTGCAGCTTGTCAACCAGGTCCTGAAGTCTGTGAACATTCTTCTTATCCTCCTCAGTCTGTGGGAGAAAGTCAAGAAACCAAAGAAAGTCAATGCCCATTTCAATTGCATTCCGGTGCTGTACCAGGATGTTTGATGGTGTTTCTGTTACCTGGTAAGTGAGTTCCTTGACTCTGCGCTCGTACTTGCGGACACCCTTGATTGCGTCTCCACCCCTTTTCTGCTCACCGTCCAATTCAGTCTCAAGCTCACGCACCTGTATGGAGGGAACACAGCTGTGTGTTTAAGGTGGTGAAATCAGTGGTGAGTTATTGGAAAGAAGTAGAGGTTGATTCTACTGTGTGAACAAAGGTTTATTGAATAAATCAAGTTCTGCAAAGTTACCCTGGACTCCAGTTTCTGGAGCTGTTTCTTGCCACCCTTCATTGCCAGGTTCTCAGCCTCATCCAGACGGTGCTGCAGGTCCTTGATTGTGACCTCAAGGTTCTTCTTCATCCTCTCCAGGTGAGAGCTGGTGTCCTGCTCCTTCTTTAGCTCCTCTGCCATCATGGCCGCCTGAAATGGTAGGGTGTGGAAGCATTTAATTAATCCACAATGTGTCACAGATCCTGTGCTCAGCCCAGCTACAACTGGACCATGGCATAGAGGTCCTTACGGGTCAAAATACATGGTCCCGTGGATTTCCGACTCCAACCAGGGAGGTTAGTGCAGGATTTGATTAGTTGGGATTGATGGTGACAACTGTATATGCAATGCTGTCATGATCAGAACTGTTTAAGGTCCGGTAAATCTGTCATTTATCGTGGTCTCAAGTTTTTGGGTTCAGATTCATCTGTAAAGACCTCTACTCGAGACAAATAACGTTTATTGTTTTGTTTTGAATATGGGGACTTACATCAGTGATGGCCTTCTTTGCCTTCTCCTCTGCGTTTCTGGCCTCCTGCACAGTGTCGTCCACCTCTCCCTGCACTTGAACCAGGTCAGTCTCCAGCTTCTTCTTAGAGTTCAGAAGGCTAGTGTTCTGTATGAGGAAACCCAGTGATTAGTTTGAACTGTATTTCAAGAAAGCATACAAAAGTCATACAGTGGGTAAGATGAGACTGCATAGAAATCACCTATACCTGGGAGGTAAGCAGTCCCAAACGCTCGCTGGCATCCACCAGCTCCCCCTCAGCCACTTTGCGGCCTCTCTCTGTCTGCTCCAGAGCAACCCTAAGCTCCTCAATCTCAGCCACCATCAGACCGTTCCTGCGCTCCACCATGGCTGCCTGCTCCTTCAAATCTTCTGCGGCGCGAACAGCATCATCAAGGTGCAATTGGGCATCCTGGGATTCACAAAGACATAGTAGCGTATTAAAACTTGTTGTTGAAGGCCGATTGGATCGGTACAGGATGCATTCTTTCTGTTAACTGATTACCCTTCTATTCTTTTATACACCTGTCTACTTTATTCCTGTGTTCTATTTTATTGACAAATAGACAAAACCCTCTCTTCATTTTCACTTTTGTTCACCAGAACAAGTTTCCCCTGATACAGGCTGAGATTATTATATATTTTTTTCCTAATAGTTAATATTGGGTTGTAATATCTGATCTGAAATTCATGGTTAGGGGTAATGTTGACATTGACTGACTGATTTCCCAGCCCCTTACCTTGAGCTGTCCCTGGACGTTCCTCAGCTGCTTCTGGGACTCAGCCGCCTGCCTGTTGGCGTGGCTCAGCTGGACCTCCATCTCGTTCAGGTCTCCCTCCATCTTCTTCTTTACCCTCAGGGCGTCGTTCCTGCTCCTCACCTCTGAGTCCAAGGTGCCCTGCATGGAATCAACAATCCTTTGGCTGTTCCTCTTGATCTGCTCCATCTCCTCATCCTTCTCCGCCAGCTTCCTGTCCACCTCACCCTTGATCTGGTTTAGCTCCAGCTGCACACGCAGAATCTTGGACTCCTCGTGCTCCAGTGTACCCTGTACAAAACAAAATATTTGTCAGACGTTGATTGTGGGGGAGAGTAGTGGACTGGCACTCATTAACTATGGCTTGTCTTGGAAAGGGGCCTGCTACTGTATGCAATGGAAATGTGGTTATTTAGGATAGGAGGGCAAGGTCTAAAAATATATATTTTATCTCAATGAGATTAACCTGGACAGCAAAGCTTAAATGAAAGTATGAGTATATGTTGCCAAGGAACAGGATTAAACTGCATTAGTTTCTACCTCAGCCTCCTCAAGCGCAGTCTGGATCTCAGACTTCTCTGTCTCCACAGTCTTCTTGGCCTTCTCCAGCTCATGGATGCTCTTGCCAGTCTCACCGATCTGCTCAGTCAAGTCAGAGATCTCCTCTGCAAACAGAAATACAGAAGTCATTCAGAACAGGGAGATTTTCTTTGATCATTGGAACACACTGAAGTTCATATTGAATTATGACTAGAATACATTTAAATGTTTGTTCTGTCCGGCAAAGCTTAGGGTCTGAAAAGGTTTTAGACAATTTGAACATTGTTCTGAAAAATACGTAGCATGATGAAATAAGACATGAGTGTCATAAGCCAAATAAAACTGCTGGTGTTTGACTCACGTTGCAGGTTCTTGTTCTCTCTCTTCAGAGTCTCCAGCTGATCCAAAGCCTCCTCATAGGAGTTCTTCATTTTGAAGAGCTCTGTGCTCATAGAACGAGCCTCCTTCTGAGTTCCTTCCAGCTCTGCCTGGCCCTCCTCAAACTTCTGCTTCCACTCTGCCAAGACCTAGGGAAATACATGTGATTTTAATATTTTGCTTTCTTCTTTTACCTGTCTGTTAGCTAATTGATGTGGCTTTTGTAATAAGAAATATTATTTAACAATACACTCTATTGGTCAATTTAAAGAGGTCGATATGGTGCTAGAATGAATAAAACAATATTTGATTTGATGTATTTAGTTATTGCACACCTTGTCAAAGTTCCTCTGCTTCTTGTCGAGGTTGGCAGCAAGAGCATTGGCTCTCTCCACGTCAACCATGAGGTCCTCCACCTCTCCCTGCAGCCTCAGCTTGGTCTTCTCCAGAGAGGCACACTTTGAGTTGGTCGCCTCGATTGTCTCCTCTGCCTCCTGCAGACGCTGGGCCAGCTTCTTCCTGTTAGACAGATGAGGGATTATAAAGCATCACCTCTGAGGGACTGTGTCAGAGAATGTCTGCACATCTGGCTCTTACAGGTGATGGGAAAAACAGTATACAGTAACTCAGATGTAGCGTTCTGATGATAATTTAACTTTAAGAAGCCCTGCTCAGGAGCTTCTACATTTCTACTTCTGGTTTCCTTTCTTTGTCAACCTGCATCAAAAAGCAGGATAGACCGTTTTTGCTGTTGTGTTACTCACTTGGCTTCCTTGAAATATATATATCTGGGAAATAACTACATTTCTATTTAGGATTAGATTAGATGATTAAAATGTGTCAACTCATCTCCAGCATGAACAGAATAGAAATGACATATCCCCCAACCCTGGTGAATAAGGGTGTTGTGTGTAACTCACTTCGCTTCCTCCAGCTCCTCAGTGCGCTGGACGGCATCAGTCTCGTACTTGGTCCTCCACTGAGCCACCTCACTGTTGGCCTTGGACATGCCGCGTTGCAGCTCTGCCTTGGCCTCCTGCTCCTCCTCAAACTGCTCCCTCAGGAGGTCACAGTCATGGCGGGCAGACTGGACACCGTGGGCCAGTGCGCTCTTAGCCTAGAGAGAGAAATAGAAGAGGTGAGGGACAAATAGAGGTGGAAGGTAGTAGAGAGAAAGAAAGAGGTGGAAGGGAGTAGAGACTGTCATTCAAACTATTTGTTCGTTGGTTTCTATTTTGAGTTCCTTACCTTGACCTCTTCCTCAACATGTCTCTTCAGCTCCTCAATCTGCTGGGTGAAGGCCTGTTTGCCTCTGGTCAGCTGGGACACAAGGGCCTCCTTCTCCTCAAGCTGGCGACCAAACTCACCTGTGGGGAACAGAGCATCTTGTTAATGGGGTCTAATGGTGGTTAATGTTCATTGTTGTTGTTGGAGTAAGGTCAGTTATATTTCTGAGTTTATAGGATATATACATTTTCTGTATATGCTGTTGTAATAGACAAAATGTTATCTTGCCAATGCTATTCTAATTTGTGTCAAGTTTGATTCATGATCAGTTTGTTAAGTAATGTTCATGGGTAGGATTCGGGGTGGGTAAGCTGATACTACATACTACTACTGACACTTCTACAGGATGTGGAGTATCATTGGTACCGTTCTCAGTCAGGAGTCTGGCCCTCTGTCCGCTTATGTCATTGAGCTGGCGCACATTCTCATCATTCTTAGTCTTGATCTCGCTTAGCTGATCCTCAACAGTACGGCACATCTTCTCCAGATTGCCCTGGTTGTGAAACATAACCCATTATTACATGATTATCTTGTGCCAAGCTTTTCTTTTTTCCACTTTTATTTGAATTGACCCCCACATGCTGCTCCATCCAAACATTGCTACTGACCTTAGACTTGGCGACGGCCTCCATGTTGCTGGAGAGGTCATCAATCTCCATCTTGTATTCGCTCTTCTCCTTCTCCAGCTTCTGCTTGACGCGCTGCAGGTTGTCGATCTGCTCTCCGAGCTCTGCCACGCTGTCTGCCTGCTTCTTCCTCAGAGCGGAGGCTGTGGCCTCGTGCTGCAGGGTGGACTCCTCTAGGTCGCGTCTCAGTTTCTGAAACTCGGCCTCACGCTTCTTGTTCATCTCTATCTGAGAAGCGGTAGCACCTCCTGCCTCCTCCAGCCTCTCACTGATCTCCTCAAGTTCCCTGGAAAGATCGGCCCTCTGCTTCTCCACCTTAGCCCTGGCAGCACGCTCAGCCTCGATCTCCTCTTCCAGCTCCTCAATACGGGCCTACAATAGGGAGACACATACAGAGAGTTGAGTTGTCACAATCAAAACAATGGAGCTCACAAAATAATTGTTAACAAATGATTATCTTATTATTAAGATGTGTTTATCAAAAGCAACTTCCAGTTAATATACAGAATGTACTGTATGGTGTTTAAGTGTTCATGCTTAAATCAGGTGAACCATTGCAAACCAAGACAGTGCTAATAGGAGGATGAATTGATCACTGTTTCCTATCGTGATCCTGGCAATGTTAACTGTAGTGTCGTTAGACACTATACAGCCAACTGAGCCATCAGACGGTCCTGTTCTGTACCTGGAGTTCCTTGATCTTCTTCTGATTCTGAGCACCCAGAGACTGTTCATCCTCAATCTTGCTGAGAAGCTGGGAGGTCTCGAAGTCCTTCCTAAAGAACACAAACACATTGATTGCAGTTTGATAGTGTAAATGGAAAGGCTATCATACCGTTCACTTTGATATATAAAGACATCTTTTCCGATTTGTCTATTTACGAATTCAATAAAAAGTTGTTTTTGTTTTGTTTCAACAGAATGATGATTCTGACTACTGCAACGATGTAAAGCAAAATGAGTGTACAAATGATCTAATACAACTTTTTAGTCATTTGTTTGCGTTTACTTTTTGATCTTCTCATCAGACTGCTGCTTGTCGTTCTCCAGGTCCATTATGGACTCCTGGGCCAGTTTCAAATCTCCCTCCATCTTTCTCTTAGTTCTCTCTAGGTCCATACGGAGCTTCTTCTCTTGCTCCAGAGAACCCTCAAGCTAGAAGATAAACACATATTTGTCATCAAAATCTAAATAACGAACAACAATGTTATTGATGAAAGTAAACTAGATTAATAAAGTAATGCCTTTGAGAGTATAAGCCAGGGTGCAGGTTCCTGATGATTGCTTGAAGTAAATGACTAACCTTGGCTTTCATAATATAACAGCCATCTAATAATTCCCACCTTATTGACTGTTGCATGTTCTTGTGTGTTTTAACGTATGTAAAACAGTACGTTTTTCTCTTCTATTACAATCTTGGTTGACACTAGCACATTTATTTGCATTGCCCACTCACATCGTCCACTTGCTGTTCCAGCTTGGTCTTAGCCTTGGTCAGAGTGTTGACTTTGTCCTCCTCTGCCTGCAGGTCGTCCAGTGTCTGCTGGTGGGCCTCTTGGAGGGCTTTCTTCTCCTTGGTGAGCTTTGCAACAGCCTCATCCTGAGACGCCATTTCCTCAGTCAGGTTTTTAACCTGAAAACAGCCACAACATAGACAGTCTTTTATCACTTCATCTCACTTGGGGAAATGCAGTTTAAATTGCATTTAATGTAACTTGCAAATGTTACCATATACTAAAAGTGATGCTCTACACAGCAGTGTATACAATGAATTTATATCAAATATAGAATGAAGAGTCCAGAATATGCTATGAATGAGGGGGGTACTTTGCTGCTGAACTCTGCTCTGAACTCCTATTTCATGTCTTCTCGTTTCATCACTTGGATTTAGTTATTGTTTTTGCTATGGTTGGGTTCATTGATTGTTTGACATTGACAGTTTGATCAGATTGTAGTTTGTATGTGTTATGAGACCTTGTTTTCAGTGGCGTGTTTCTCCTTCTCCACTTTGGCCAGAGTTAGCTCCAGGTCATCAATGTCTTTCTTCAACTCAGAACACTCATCCTCCAGCTTCCTCTTCTTTGCTGTCAACTCAGCATTGATCTCCTCCTCATCTTCCAGCCTCTCGGTCGTCTCTTTGAGTTTGGCCTCCAGCTGGATCTTGCTCTTGATGAGCCCCTCACACCTCTCCTCAGCATCGTTCAGAAAATCTCCTTCCTGTTTTCAGAAGGGATGAAAAAGAAAAAGGCTTCAGAACTCAATGTGTGTGCAACTATAAACTGATTCTCGTCCAAGGGCACACAGCAAATCAATACAAATCTATGAAAAATGTATGTGTGTGTGTGTGTGTGTCGCTCACTCACATTTGCAACTTGGAGGGCAAGGTCATTCTTCTCCTGCAAGAGGGATACCATCTTCTCCTCCAGCTCCTTCTTACGGGCCTCTGCCTTAGTCAGGGCAACTTTGCACTTCTCAAAGTCGTCCTTCATGCTGGCCAGCTCTTTCTCTGTCTCAGCGCTCTGCAGCAGGGGCTTGATCTTGTAGTAGACCTTCATCCATGGCCAATGTTTGACATTCATGAATGAGCGGATGTTGTACTGGATGGTGTAGACGGACTCT
Source organism: Nansenia antarctica (assembly GCF_963989245.1). Lineage (NCBI taxonomy): Eukaryota > Metazoa > Chordata > Actinopteri > Argentiniformes > Microstomatidae > Nansenia > Nansenia antarctica. The sequence continues at coordinate 11,907,218 of NC_137693.1, read as the reverse complement.
CTGGTTGACGCCAAGGAGGAAGGCAATTGTGGTGTAGTAAGTTTTATGCTTTTGAACAGCTCAATGATAACAAAGTTACAGTACCAGTTAAAAGTTTGGACAGACTTTCCCATTATTGGAAAGTGTGTCCAAACCTTTGACTGGTACTGTACAAGGCAAAGTAACTCAGGCTACATTATGATATGATTATATCATTTCCTGTAAGTGCATTCATAATGCATCACATATAGGTGGTTAATACATAGTGCTAGAGAGATTATCTTCCATCCCATACCTCCTCTCCATCATCTTTACAAACTCCCTCCTCATCAGGTATGCGCGGCAGAGAGCTTGAGTCATGGTTACCAAAGTTGCCAGCTTCTCATCTCGCATCTCTTCCAAGACACCCAGCAGACCAGCTTTGAAGAACACCTTAGCACAGATAAACACACATGTCAAATGGAGGAGCTATTGACATTCATATAATTGAAAATGAGATTTTGAAGAACAGATCGCTAATGGTATGGAACAGATTAGCTATAGACATACCACTCAAACACAAAGCACTCAAAAAGGAATTAAAGCTGTCTAAAGCCTGCGTTCTTACAACTTTGTAAATGTGTGGGCAATATTTTTCTCCTCTTAATGAAAGAGAAATTAAGAGATGAGCGAGATTTGTTTACATTAAAGAGATGCTTTGCGGGTCTCCGCGGCGACAGTTTTCTGTATTTTTTAAACCTCTTATTTTGGACATAAATTGTCTATGTTTAGTTTGTACAAATCTATCACTGCTTTACCTCATTCAGTCACGTAATAATTCAGTAGTAATATTTTGTACCAGCAATATTTTCACCTTCATGTTCGGCTAGCGTGCCTGCTACCTTTGGGACACTACTACTACTACATCCCGTAGCATCTCTTTTAATGTTTTTGTCCTGTTATGTGGTACCATTTCCTTGGGTGAATTTGAAAACTGACCTTGGTGTGTCCAAACTTGTACTCGTCCTGTGGAACATCAATCGACCCAAGCAGCTTCTCAGAAGCCTTCTTGTTGTCCATGAACTGACCCTCAGGGATGACAGCGGCATTCAGTACTTTGTACCTGTATGGGGAGAATTGTTAAATATGTTAGTCTCAAAGCTGTTGCCTATTTTTCAAGAAAGGGCACTGTGTGTGTGTGTGTGTGTGTGTGTGTGTGTGTGTGTGTATGTGTGTGTGTTTGTGTGTGTACTCTACCTCTGCTTGAAGTCAGCATAGAGGATTCTGCTGGGGAAGCCCTTTCTGCAGATCCTGATACCTTCCAGAACACCGTTACACCTCAGCTGATGGATAACCAGGAAGTTCTCCATCAGACCTGGAAAACACAAAATGCATCTTATCCCCTAAATAAACCTGTACAATTGCATGCAATGTATATTTTATAGACTCAAGGATAGTAATGATAAGTACTTTAATCATGGGCTTAGTCTGTAATCTCTCTGTGTTGTACCTGGAGTCTTTGACTCGTTGGGGATCAGGCAGCGCACAAAGTGAGGGTGGGTGCTCCTCAAGTTGGTCATCAGCTTCTGCAAGTTCTCCTGTGTGGGGTTACAAACCATAGAGCTCTCACAATAGCTCAGACTTAATTTATACTTTTTCAAAACATAGTCATTTCAGTAGACACCGTGTTAGGCCGGACTATCAAAATCTCACCCTGAACTGGGAGGACACAGTCTGCATGGAACCTCCCTTCTTCTTGCCTCCTTTCTTTGTGGTATCTTTTTCAAAGAGTAAAAAAGTGTTAGAAAATGATAGAAATCTCTAAAAGACTCCCTTCAATGTTTGTTCATTGAAGTAGAAATGGCGCTCTTCACATAATAGTTAACACAATTATATTGTAGCCAATCTTTAACTTTTGATCCCAAACTGCACTTGTGTGTTGCCATTGTTTACAGCATCCTGGATTCCCATTGGTTGACTTTCTTATATCGCTCTGTAGCACCCCTCACTGCACGAGTAGAAAGGAGCCCCCAAACATTTCGGATTTCGGGTTTAAACATGTTCGAATTTAAATTGGACGTGATTGCGTCTTCTCTTCACGTCGTTGACCAACTCACAGTGTGCAGTTCAAGGTTCACTGCAGATGACCCACGTTTACAGCATAAGACATGTCCATTTATTTTTGGGCAAATGCGTGGCTGAAATCATGTAGTGTCTGCTGGCTTAACGCTAATTATCACACTAATGCTTTGTTATAATGCTTTATACATCATGCAAATGTTACCTTCAGGTGGAGGTTGAGGATAAAGGACAGGTAGCAGTTTGACTGAGGACTTCTGGTAGAGCTGCACCACAGAGTCATTCAGGGGGTCCTTGTTCTTGTCCAGCCAGCCAGTGATGTTGTAGTCCACAGTGCCAGCGTAGTGCACCAGGGAGAAGTGGGCCTCAGCCTTGCCCTTGGCAGGCTTGGGCTTCTCAAACGCCTTGGTTTTGCCCAGATGGGTGTTGTTCAGCTTGTCCTTGAAGGTTGTGTCTGAAGCCTTGGGGAACATGCACTCCTCTTCAAGGATGGAGAAGATGCCCAATGGCTGTGCAAAAATAGTTGTGAATTAAATTAGTATGTTCATATTTGCATGTTCTTTACTTCAACAGTCACCGTTATATGATGACATGTTTGTTTGTTTGTTTGTTTGTTTGTTTGTTTAGATCCACCATTAGATAGCTCAATTCACCAGTGAGAAACACTTAATTGTTTTCAGGGTATCCCATATGTAAACAGATACATCTTTAATGTTTTGTTAAAGCAACTTTTGTTATTATTTGAAACTGAAAAGCTTGGCAATGAATTCCATGCCACCGTTGCTCTGTAGTGAACCGTTCCTTTTGTTACATTTGTTACATTTGTTCTGCATGGAGGCAGATACTTCATGGATGTCGTGGAGGGCTATTAAGCGGGGGCACCGACTATGGCTGATCCTGTGCCTAGAGCAAACAATACCAAATTCCAACAATTGACTGACCAGTTGGTTGCATGTCAATCAAAAAAAAAATAACATGTTGATTTACTAACACCAAGATGCGTTGTACCACAATGAGGACATCTTACAGTAGTCTCAAAACACCTACCTCTATTAAGTTTGCTTTTGACACTGATAATTAGTATTACCCTCACAGGCTGCTTACCTTCTCAATAAGCTCAATGCAGGCAGCCAAGTCCATGCCGAAGTCAATGAACGCCCAGACGATTCCCTCCTTCTTGTACTCCTCTTGCTCCAGGACGAACATGGTGTGGTTGAAGAACTGTTGCAGTTTCTCATTGGTGAAGTTAATACACAGCTGCTCCATGCTGTTGTACTGGTGATTGAATTTCAAAATAAAGGCATCTTGTCGTCATACATGGCTGTAATCTTTAATAATTTCAAGTTATTTTCTCGTCCTGACAGTATACTCACATCAAAGATCTCAAAACCGGCAATGTCGAGCACCCCTATGTAGTACTGCCTTGCCTGCTTGGTGTCCAACTGTTCGTTGATACGGATGACCATCCACAAGAACATCCTCTCATAGATGGACTTAGCCAGAGCCATCACAGAATTATTCACCTGTAAAAAGTTATACTTTGAGTTAATACATCAGATCATGACCATGTGTAGTTTAGGTGATGCAGGTGGAGGGTGATATGGACATTAGAGGGATTTTTAGGGTTAAAGGAATAGGGCACTGAATCAGAGAAACGATAAGTGTTGTGACTGCATATACTTGGGGGAGAGGGAGGGGTGCTGTTTGTTTGTCTTTATTTTTCTGTGTTGTTTCTGTGAGATTGATATTGGTGTTGACTGACTGATTGATTGATTGATTTGGGTATTTGTGTTTTAATGATTTGTCATCATTGTTGAACCACAGGATTGCACTTACATGCAAGCACTATAAAACCAAATGTTTTATTGAGAGAGAAGAAAAATGTATGCCTTACCTGAGGCACTGTCTGTCCCTTGGTCACATACTCATTGCCGACCTTCACTCTGGGGTAGCACAAAGCTTTAAGCAAGTCAGCTGAGTTCAGGCCCAGGAGGTACGATATTTTATCAGCCACTGGAAAGAGAAGGAGAAACAACAGACTCAAGGACAGTGCCATACAAGATTGTTTGTGCCTAATGACACAGATACTCAGTCGCTCAATCAGCCTGGCATTAACAGAATACCAGAGAGATAGATATATATACATACACACACACACACACACACACACACACTGCGTGTATGTATGTATACAATGTTTGGCCCATTTTTTGTGCTAAGTGGGTCACTTACAAAAGTGGGCCTGCACACTCAAATGCTTCTGCATGTATGTTGTACTATTTCAAATCAGTTTACATTTAAATATAGTCTAAATATTCTCTCTGGCCTGAGTGAGCTATTCTGATGTTTCATGAGGAACAACTTCTAAATGTATTTTTTTTTCTCCATGTTTGGGACCAGAGGTGGAACTCACCCTCTGTGCCGTCTGGCTCGGCCTGCTCCTCACGCTGCTTCTGCTTGAAATGCATGTTGCCATGTTGCATGACAGCACCTGTCAGTTTGTAGATGTATGCTTTCTCATCACCGACGAAGCCCAGGATGTCAATGGCGTCCTGAAAGAGAGGGATTTAATATTAGATGGGAAGAAAACAGTGAGGAATTGAAGACAAACTCACTCTGAGTACGGCTCTGTACGCTCTAAATCTAGCACAATGGATGGAAATGTCAGCCTTCTCTATTCCTCTAGTAGACTAGCAGCAGAATAGGATTTTAACAATGTTACACAGGACACTCTTGTGGATGCCGTATGCACCCCTATAAGAGGAGTCATTAACACTGGGTACTCCAGTGTTGTACAAAACAAATCATTGATACAAAGAGAAACCCTTTGCGTGACTCACATCTGTGGCGTCCAGCTCTACCGTGTCGTCGATGCTGGCCACAGTGATCTGCCCCTGGCTGATCATGGGGAAATCGTAGGGGTTGGTGGTGATGAGGCACATTTCTGTGGAGAACAGAGAATGAAGTTGTCTGTTAAATTAAATGCATGTAGATATATGGACCACTTGTACTCAATACATAATTTACTCAATGACAGATGTGCTCAATAATCAGTGGATTGTTTTACCAATTCCCCCTGCCAGGCATATTTCAACAACTCAATCAAAGGCTAATTCTTATACCATCTCTGACTCTACTTAGTGCAGCAGCTACTGTATGGGTATTCACTTTCACAGCAGGGAGCTAGTTTTCCCAGATCTCTGCTTTGGCGTACCAACTATCTCAGGTTTGTGGTTGGTCATCATCTGGTAGAAGATGTGGTAACCCCTCTCATCAGGAAGCTGGAAAGCCACCCTGGACTTCTCCAGCAGATCTGATAGTGAGCACAGGAGAGGCAAATGTAAAGTATTGCAAAACGTTTTGTAGAATAAGTATGGAGAAAAGACTAATACTAACTTACAGGTCTCAATGTCAGCACTAGCCAGTTTGCCGGTCGTAGCGAAGTGAATCCTGATGAATTTACCCTACAGTAGTGCAAGGCAGTTAGAAATCAGTCATCAAAAAACGACAACTGCCAAAGGGTTTCCCTCATACTTACAAAGCGAGATGAGTTGTCATTCCTCACAGTCTTGGCATTACCGTAAGCCTCCAGCAGGGGGTTAGCTGCAATGATCTGATCCTCAAGAGACCCCTGAATGAGACAAAGTTGCTAAAGCGTTAGTAACTGAAAATCTCTCTTATTTCATTTTTCTTTCAACAACATCTGTTCCGTTTAACTGATAAGGTGGCTGTAGTGAGGTACAGACCTCATGAAAAATCTTTGACTGAAATGTGATGTTTTCAATAATTCACCTCAATTTACTCTAAATTGTGACACACAAGCAAAACATACCTTTATTTTACCGCTCCCAACTACTGCTCCCTCCTTCTTCGGGCCAGCCACAGCAATGGTGGCAAAGTACTGGATGACACGCTTGGTGTTGACAGTCTTTCCTGCACCGGATTCTCCACTGGTTTATAGATATAGAAAGAGGGGTTTAGGGTTAGCCATTGCTTCAACTTTTGTTTCATAACCAAGTTAATATTCTCAAATATTCTCACTCAGTTAATCACAAATCATTGATACAAAGAATTTCACTTTTTAAAAATCACTTTTTGAAAAGTCAGATGTTAGTGAACAACTTACGTAATCAGGACGGACTGATTCTCTCTATCTGCAAGCAACGAAACATATTGTTCATACCCATTCATTGGATTTTGGTACATTATTGCATTCAAGGCATCATCATAAAGTCACACATCTAACTATCCATCCATCCATGAGTCTACTTACCAACCATCATGAACTGAAAGGCGTTGTCAGAGACAGAGAAGATATGGGGTGGAGCCTCCATACGCTTCTTCCCTCTGTAGGCGTTCACACATGACTGGTCGTACACGGGGAGCCACTTGTAGGGGTTCACCGTGGCGCAGAAGAGCCCAGAGTAGGTCTGGATAAAGTGGATCAAATATGGGAATTAGCCAAATCAGATTAGCTGGAATGTGGAAGTTTAGGTATGTTTGAATACACTGTTGTACTGTATGATTTTGTTTTATGCATTTGCCCATGCGTGCAAGGTTTCTGGTGTTCACTGATGTGTATGTGTCTCTTACGTAGATCATCCATGCTGCGTAACGCTCTTTGAGGTTATACAGCACAGAGGCTTCATTCAGGTAGGTCATCATGGCCATGTCCTCAATCTTGTCATACTTTGGGGGATTTATTTGCAAGATGTCTTCTTCTTTGAATTCTTTAGTCTGAAACAGTGAGATATTTAGATAATACTCAAATCAACACTATATGGATAACTTTTTACTGATAAACAAATAGAATATTTATCATTTAATTTGTTTGTCATTGTTGTTACAAGCATAATCCATGAAATCGATGTGTTTGTATTTCAATACCAGTGTTGTGCTATGCTCCAATTTACTTGATTATTAAAGGGGAAATTAAGTAAAAAATTAAAATTCCTATCCCTAAAAGATTCTATTTTATTTGTTTAAACTATTTGTGTTGAAAGGTTTATCCTGCTTATGGAAGCTGCAGTTTGGTAATAGTCTTACCTCCTGAGTGTCCAGAATTTTCACAGATATTTTTGCCCCATCCCTGGCAACAACTAGACCCTTGAGGTACAGTTCCTTCTTGTCAGTCACATAGCAGGAGTTCTTAGCATCAAAGGGTTTGCTCTGAGCTTCGATCCTCTCCCTCTCTGGCTTACGAAGGTATATGGCAGCTGAGCCATAAATGGCCATCTCCGCATCCGTACTCATGGTGGCGGCTCACTAGGAAAGAAAGAATAAAAAACAAACATGTTTGAGTCTGTACTACTAACCCCTCCCCAGTCAACAGAGTTAGAGGCAGTATATTTAACAGAATGTATTCTAATAATGTGAATACTCAAACCATGTCTCACCTTCTTTTCCCCACCCAGATGAAATTGTATCTTTCTGGTAACCCAACGTCCTACAACGACAGTCAGCTGAAAGAGGAATTAAACAAGAATTATATAAGGGGTGAATACAGAGTTCAATAATTATTGGGACACTGAAGCATTTTTTCTTTAATAAGTATGGAGTCTCAGGCATTATTTGAGCGTTATTTCATAACCACCGTTTTGGACCGTTTTTGATCGTTGTTGATGTTCAGTAGACCTCATTTACAAACATTTTCCTGAATGAATTGTATAGGCCCTATTGTATTATTCAAAACTGAAACTGTACATTTCAAGCTCAATAACGATTCCCGCAAAATGTGCTGAAGCTGTAATAACCCATTTGGAAATGTGTAACATTGATAACGAGTTACACACAATGTGTTAGGCTCACATTTGATTAATTAGGCTCATTATTACTATGATTCCCCTCCTCCAAAAGTACCTGTGGACGTTAGGAATATCAACGCTCCTGATATGTCATTTTCTCATATGAAACAAAAATGCACATGACCAAATTGATGAACAGTTATTGGTTTGTGTTCAAATTAATTCTTCCATCCAATTGGTGTGTCTTCCAAACAGATAAACGAGGCTAGAGAACAGTGCATCCCATGTGGTTTGATATAATCTATTTCAATCACTTTGTATGCAGACTATTTAAATAACATAAAAACCCTTTTATGATACTTTTGAAAGGACAGTTTTTATGAAAATTGCTAATTGATACCGTTATTCAAACTCTTCCTATAGCCTATATTTTTTCCAAAGTCTTTGTATTACATAAGGCGAAGTAATCCCATACTGTGTCCCTCTATTGAGATATATTAGATATGTGTTAATATTTGGAATGTTGCACACAACCTCCCGACCGGTTTACAAAGCCACAGTTGTGCCTCTATTCCAATGGTATGTGTTAATGTTTGGAAAGAAAGCTGCACATGGCCTCATGCAGAGTATGCAATGTACTCATCCATTCTGTTCAGTCTTTATTTCACGGTTTTAACGGTCGCTCGACTAGGCATCCGCTGAGCGGCCCATACTCAAAAAGGCCCACACTGTAATCTCTATATGACAAACTGGTACATGCGGTAACACACTGTAAACTGTTTTTAGATTATTATTTTTTTGCTGTAACTATAACCTGACCATCCTGTTTTTGAGTATAACTAGTGGTTTGCACCTTGTAGCGTAATGTGAAGGTAATTTGACCAGAAAGGTTTTAGGATTGCACCTTAAATCTCCAATTGGTATAAACATGCCCACTTGCTTTCAAAATACGCAAAGTAAAACATATTTTGAATTATCCATCACAATTTAAAAACAATAGCACTTTATTGTCAAATTGAATGCAGGACTTGCAATAAAGCGAATCAAGTGAAATGTAGAAACATCTAGCACAACTCTCACAATGCATCAGATAACCCAGCTCATAGACAAGTAAAATCATGTAAGGAGGTAGAGGGTCTTACCACAGTGGTTGAATCTGCCTGTGGATGTTGTGGTCTCAGACTCCTTATATCTGGTTCCAGAGTGCTACCGAAGCAGAAGTTAATTATGGACCACACTGCTAGAGGAGATGGATTGGATGAGAGACATAGCTGTATCCCTATGCCCTTTTCTGATTTTCCAATGTGATATTCATCTCAGCCACGTCCAGACAACTCCAACTGCTCTGATTTCAGTTGTTCACACAATCCTGGCTTTTTTGTAGCAGTCATGGAAGGAATAAGAAAACTGGATAACCAACCGTTATTGGCAGATGCTAATCAACAACGATGTGATGAAAGCTCCTTCTCTGTGAAATAAATCCAAGCCATTCAGACTCAGGACAGGTCCTTGTATTTTCAGATAAAGGTCAGCAGACAGAGCAATAATATATATATATATATTTTAAAGAATGTCCCTTTAATAAATTGTTGCTTTTCTTGCATACATATCATTATTCTCAATGTTTCCACTGCTACTTCTCCTTCAATTTTGAAGCTATAAATACGAATCCAACTTTACAACGTGTAGAGAGGTCTTATTGAAGTTAAATAACTTTTGGTTTTTAATAATTGTTAGACTTCTTTTTAAAGTGCAAATGTTAACATGGATATCGATGAAAACCTTAATATTAAATGTTTGTTCCACTGCTGCTCCTACACCTTTCAATATATTTATATCAATGCAACTTTACAGTGTTCAGAAACCTCCAAATTATGAGCTCTGATAAAAATGCTATCTGATGTCTAATATACTTTTTAAAGCTTTTTGTAACTCCAAAAACTCCCACCTGCGTGGTAGAGTGTTTAGTTAGGTCAGCAATCTGTGATCTCCATTGTTGCTGCAGGTGCCATGGAGCTTTCAGAACTCTTCTATAAAAGGGAGTAGTTCCTGGACTGTACCAGAGCTTTTATATCTGGGGTATATGGAAGGCCAAGTGGCTGGTATCGTCTCATTTTAAACACTTTCCTTTATTCACCCGGCAAAAACAGTGGTAGAGAAATACACAGAGGAAATAAACAGGAAAAAGAGGAAACTATTTCATTTCTGTAGCGGTGTAGCCCCTCTCACAAATGTACACATGGACAGAGGTTTGCGTGGAGCTAAGCACACACGTGTTGGGGTCCATTCAGTGTGCAGTGGTTATAAATGAGGCTCCAGAGGCCCAGAAGGGAACAGCTGGAGAGACCCCTCTATTGAGGGATGTGGTGTGCTAACCTGGGTTTCTACATTGGCCAGCTTAGCCCTGCAAGGGTTTCAGTATCTCCCATCAAATGTGTACTAAACAATTTGAATGATTGTCTAGCAGCCAGCTATTTTGCACAACCTCATTCTTCAATCTATTCAGAATCTAATCTATTTCATCCACTGTAACTAGGGCTCAGAGAAAATCCACTTGGCTTGTTTGTATGTAGATAACATTTGCACCTTGCAGACATTCAAATGGGAAATCTGCTATTAACATAATATCTCTGAGGGTGTATTCCAATTAGGCAGCTACTCCCCACACCAGGCACTGCACTGGAATGAAATATATTAGTTTACCAACTGTTGTTGAGTATATTTGAGTTATTTTGGCAGTAGGATCTTTGGGGATTGCTTATTAAGTATTCTTCATAGTTTTAAACGGCACTATGGTCAAGGGCATTTGGCCCACATCAGCATTTTGTAACATGATAAACCATTAAAGTCCCCCCGCAGTTAAAATCTAATTTGGGATGTGATATGTCCCAAGCAGTGGCAGGGCTCCATTTTGGATTGCTATCTGACTATCGCATATAAAGTTGAGTATCAAACCAGATCTGCTGCCATTTGAGCTGTGCACCAGTGAATGGCCATTTAGGGATCAGCCCTGAGGTTATCGGCCTGGAGCTGGTTAGAGCGTGTGTCCAGCCCTGGTTAGACAGGAGTGATGGACTCCAGCCATCCCTTCCCTCCACGGTGGATTCTATTCATAGCTGGTCCATAATATCTGAAGCCTCCACTATGTTTGTTATATATTGGTCATACTTTACATGGCTGTTTAATGGCTGATGATTAAATACAAGTTGACAAAGTGCTAAAGCTTTAAGTCAGTGCAGCTTGAAACTGGTAACTGTGGGTAATGTGGGTGACCTGACAGTCTTATAGGCCCATCTCCAATTTGTCTGCCCTGGTTAACGTTCTGGAATCCCTTGTAAATGAAGAACTCAAACAGTTTTTAACTACAAACAATATCAGGGGTGATGTTTGTAGTTGGCCCATAATGTCTTAAGCTATGTGTGTTGCATGGTGGACATACTTTATCTGGCTGTTTAATGACTGATGATGAAATACATGCTGACAAAGTGCTTAAGTCTTAAGTCGGTGCAACTTGAAGCTGCTGGAAATTGTGTGTAAGGGTAACGCTGCTGAATTATGCAATACTTGTTTTTCTTCTTCAGTCACTACCTTACGTCTGTTACAGAATTAGTGTGGAAAGGTTTTCCCTTAAATGGTCATTCCAGCTAAAACTGATTTATAACAAACTTTATTCACATTTCAACCAAGGCAGATTAAATGCTCATCACCAAAGTTTGAAAACTGAAATAGTATTGCTGTCTGGTGACCTTTATCTGAAATATATCATCGCTCATTAACGGCTACAATATGTCCAAAACTAGCTGCCAGGATCCTCACCTGTACTAAACCCTGGGAGAACATCACCCTTACCCTACAACAACTTCACTGGCTCCCCATAAAACACAGAATCTCCTCCTCACCTTTGAGACACTCCATGACCTGGTCCCTGCCTACCTCACTGACCTACTCCAACCCTACACACCTGCACGTGGTCTCCGATCCTCCGATGCTGATCTCCTCATCATACCCCACCCTAGGCGTTGCACACTTGGCCACTGTGCCTTTTCTGTTGCTGCACCCAAGCTGTGGAACTCCCTTCCAACAGCCATTCGATGCTCGGATACTCTCAACACATTCAAGACTAGACTCAAGACGCATCTGCCCTATATTATAATAATAATAATAATATCTGCCAATACCATGTTGATCTTGTAACACACAGAAAAGCTAGGATTTTCTCCACATGTGTCCACACAACTTTCGTTCGCTAGCTACTTGTAAACTACATGAGAAATACATCCAAAACAGCCACTGAGGTTAAAACAAGTAAACAAGGTGCTTTGAAAAGAAGCACATAGCCATATCGCCATGTAACCAGTGAAATTGTGATGTTATCAACTCATCAGTAGCTTGTGTCACAGCTCAGTTCAGTTAGTTACTGGAAGGCTTGAACTTTTGTAATGTTTAATGTTTCCACTCCAGGGATTAGTCAGGGCCATATTAACAATCCAAAACATGCTATCTGTGTATTTAAAAATATGCAATGGTAATAGATTGATGCTTTTGCAGTAGAGAGTGTTAAAGGTAGGATTCATGGAAATTAATAGCTATCAATCCTCTTCAATGGTTGATTTGAGGAGAGAAGCACTGTGTTTGCCTAAAATGATTGTATTTTTTTAAGTTAATGTATAGGTGTGTCCGACTGGTTGCTTGTTTGTGCTACCTAATGTTGACAAGTCTGTATACACAATAATAATAATAATAATAATAATAATAATAATAAACTATGGAATTAAGTCATCCTGCCAGAGAGCTGCTGTAAACTAGCTAGTCTCCTGCATAGTGGACAAACGACTCAATCAGAATGAGAGATGGTAGCTATTTCAGTGCTGTGTGTAGTCTAGGCTAAGGCTACCATGCTACAGTAGGCCATGGTTTAAATCAATCAGAGATCAGATTGTTGTGAGCTTTTATTATGAATGTATTTGTAATATTCATTACCAAAACACCTCAACACCCTTAACTGCATGCTAGAATTATATGGTAGATGTCGTAGGCTGTGACACGAGTTAACACATTAAACTGTCATTAAGTATTTTTACATTAGACTCTAGATATTTTTATGGGTGCTTTTTAAGTGTGCTTTAAAAGCCAAGTTATCCTTAACAGCATCAGTTTGTTAAAGAGGCCTTGTCAGCATTTTTTGTAACCTTAATCCACTGTACTGAATCTAATTTGGGAGGGTGAAATGTCAAATGCAGTGGCAGGGCTCCACCAAACAAATCCCTTGGAGAGGTTAATTTAGATCTTATTTTCCAAGCCACATACCAGGGCCAACTAATATGAATAATGTGCTGCCCTACACCTGCTCTTTCCCACTCTGCAGTGCAGTACAGTTTGTTTTCATCTGAGTGTATGGAGGGCTGAACATGGCCATGTTCAGAAACTGAGGTGTCAGGAATACATCTATCCACGTGACCCTCATAGAGATGAGTATCAAAGCAGATCTGCTTCCATTTGACCTGTGAATCAGGGAAAATGGCCATTTAGGGTTCAGCCCTGAGGCAAATAGTGTCTCCTTTTTTTATCAACGATAATTGTAGCTTTTTCAGATTAACTGCCACCACAGGGGATGGAACAGAGACAAAGTGTAGGAGAGGACAAATACGTTAGATTAGAATAGATTAGATTAGATTCAACTTTATTGACATTGCAGAGTAGGTAAGTGAAGAAGACTCCTCAATGTCGGTTCATAATATTTATTCAGACAAAGATGTCAACACCCTGTGGGTGGGAATACAGCGTATGAGTAAATACAATTACCAAAACAAGACATACATAACAAGATATAAACAAACATGAACGATTACTGTTAACCACAATCTGATAATAAGATACATATAACTAATAACAGACTTACGTATAACAGGCAAACACGTCCTAAAGAGAGAGGAGAAACAGCGTGTATCCTCGGACCACCTGGCATCCACAATGGCCGCCACCACTTCTCCTAACTCTAACCTCTTAACAGAGAGTACTAAACACATAAACCAATACTATCGCCCCCTAGCGGTCGGGAGTACACTCCACCCTGCATCCCCCCCAGACCGGGGAGCCACGAATCCACGTGGGTCCACGGGCTCAAATCCATTGGCCAGACTCAGCTTCATATCGCTTAGGTGGCCTCCTAGCACGGGCCGGCCGGGCGGGCCGCAGTGGCGACGGCGCAGGAAGAGGTGTAGCGGGAGCCACACCAGCGGGAACTAGGGGCGCGGGGAGAGACGACGCCCCGCCTGAAGGCCCTAGCAGAGAGGGGCCCAGAACAGCAACACGGGGCCCATCCGTCCCCAGCCGGGCGTCACCCTGGGGCACCACTGGACCAGAGGGGGTAGCTAGGGGCAGAGAGTCCAGGGAGGGAGGAGGCAGGGGAGGCGGCGACGGCAGCCGCTGGGTACATGGGGCGACTGGCGTGTAGCCACGGAGGAACCGCCGGTTGCGCAACGTCAGGCGTCCTGAGCCATCAACTCTCACCCGATACTGATCGTGGCCAAGCGACTCCACCACCACCCCAGACCTGTCCCACTTATTGGGGCTCGGGCCCTGCTGATTCTGGATGAACACCCTCCCACCGAGTGCCAGAGGGCGAAGTGGTCTTGAATGAACCCCCAGAGACTCGGTGGTACGGGACATCCGCGTACGAAGGGCATCCTCCTTCACAGCCCATGCCTGACGCCAGAGAGGACGGATATGCGGGTTCGAAAACTTCTCCAGCCTGTTAACGAATGAGAGCGAGCCTCGAAGGGGGTGACCGAAAATGATCTGTGCTGGTGAGAGGTTGCAGTCTGGGTCGGGTGTGTTACGCAACTGTATCATCGCGCGCAAGAAGCGATCCTGGTCGAGACTGCCCGCCGGGCCACTGTTGGACATCAGAAGCCGCTTCGCAGTCTTAACAGCGACCTCCGCTCTCCCGTTAGACTGTGGGAAACTGACGGAGGACACACGATGCCTGATCTGCCATAGGCGGAAGAAGTCCTGAGTGTGGCTTGCCATAAATTCCGGGCCGCCATCGCTTGAAAGCTCCTCAGGCACCCCAAAGGTCCGGAAGAATGAGCGGAGGTGGCGAACAAGGCCAGCTGCGCCTCCAGCATCAGTCCCGGCCGCAGCGCCCAGGACCTCCACCCAGCCTGAGAGCCGATCCCCGACGACCAGGTAGTGGCGGCCCCCGTAATCAAAGAAGTCAGCAAACACTGCCTCGAACGGGGTGGACGGTGGCGGAGATGACAGAGGGGGCGTAGCTGCCTGTGATGGAGCATTGCGGTTGCAGTCCGCGCACCCGGTCCTGACAGTGCGGATATCCCCAGACATCCCAGGCCAGTAGACTATGGCCCGGGCGTGCTGCTCCATCGCCGAAACCCCCTGGTGGGCAGCATGAAGGTGTCGAAGGACTCTCCCGCGGAGGGATAGGGGAATCACGACGCGATCCTGATACAGCAAGACCCCGTCCTGCGCATAGATGGAGTCACAGACCGGCGACAAACTCACCACGGCAGGGTCATGCGCGTCCACTCCGTCCCCGTGCTCAATCATGTCCAGCAGGCGGCCGAGGCATGCGTCAGCCGCTGTCTCTTGCGCGAGGAGGGGCCAGGAGACGGCGCCGAGCTCCTGAGCATCGACGCAGATGGAAGCCATGAGTGCCAACTCGACAGTGTCAGGCACGCCTGGCGGTTCCAGGGAGAGGCCGCTAGCCGAGCCCGAGGGGGAAGGGTGCCTTGAGGCAGCGTCAGCGGCATGGTTGCTCACGCCAGGGAGGTAAACAATCTCGAAACGCCATGGGAGGGTACGCTGTTTGAGCCTGAACAAGCGTGAGTTTGTGATCTCGTCGAGTGTGCGGTCCCCGAAGATCTTCACCAGGGGCTTGTGGTCGGTGACCACGACGAGATCGTCGCATCCCTGCGTGAAGTATCGTGCCTGCTCCAGACCCCAGGCCACGGCCAGGGCCTCCCCTTCGATAGCCGCATAACGCTGCTCCGCGGAGGACAGGAAGCGAGACCCAGCGAGTGTGATTCTCCAACCTCCCGGGCAGCAGTCCGGCACGCCCGAGGCACAGCTGCAATGCTGTTGGAGAAGGAAGTAGCCAATGCCTCGCCTGGACCAGTCGGGGCGGAGGCAGGTGCGCTTCTGCATGTCATAGATCTCTACACCTTCGCGAATGGCCCCAATTATGGCATGCTTAGACGCCTGGAAGGCCTCCTCCAGCTCGGTTGACCATGCGAACTTGCAGCGTGGGCTGAGGAAGGGCTTGAAAGGAGCCATAGTATCGCGCAACTGGGCGTAGTTAGTCACCTGATTTACAAGGCCAAACCAGCTTCTGATATCTGTCGTGGAGACCGGGCTGGGGAAGTCCCGGATGGCGTCCAGGTATTTGGGAAGTGGCTCGATGGTAGCGTCCGACACCCTGAAGCCAGCGAAGTCCACGCTCCTCTGCGCAAACTGAAACTTGCCCGGGTTCAACACGACCCCTGACCGCCCGACACGTGTCAGGAAATCGATGGTCCTCCACCAGTGCTGCTCCAAGTCGGTGTCGTAGTGGACCGTGTCATCCACACACCGTTCCTTGCGTTCAAAGTCTGAGAGGATAGCGTCAAAACGGCGGTTGTAGCCATCACCCGACGAGAGGAAACCCTGTGGTGCCCTGGTGTAACGCCACCGGCCAAAGGGAGTGATGAACGTTGTCAGATGACGGTCAGACTCGCGCAGTGGCACACTGTGATAACCATTCCAAGCGTCCGTGACTGTCTTCCAGGTGCCCTTCGGGACACGACGTGCGAGGTGGAATGGGGACTCAGTGGCGAACGTCTCACGCTGGCAGAACTTATTGAGAGGGGAAAGGTCCACGGTCCTGCGGGGGGACCCGTCGTGCTTCCGGGTAACCACCATCCGGTGGCACCATGTAACCGGTTCGCCGTACGGCACACGCTCGATGACACCAAGGGCCTCGTCCCGGAGAAGGTCGTCGTGGACCTTCTGCTGCCAGTGGAGAGGCACACCGGCTGCGGTGTGGCACGCTTTCGGCGCGGCAGCAGGGTCCACATGCATCTCGACGGGCGGCCCCTCCATGCACGGCAATGCCCGATGGGGGCACGTGTTAAATGTAGATGAGGCATACCTCTCAATCAACCACCCCTTCATCCGGCTATTGTTCTCAGGCTCGCAAGGGAATGGCAGCGCCGCGGGGCGTGACGGAGGGACTGCACGCTGTGGACACGAGCACCCG
This sequence comes from Nansenia antarctica, assembly GCF_963989245.1. Taxonomy (NCBI): domain Eukaryota; kingdom Metazoa; phylum Chordata; class Actinopteri; order Argentiniformes; family Microstomatidae; genus Nansenia; species Nansenia antarctica. Next base: position 11,890,184 of record NC_137693.1, on the reverse strand, counting down.
GCGTCATGGGGGTCGCTCGGGCCGTCGCAGCCGCCGTTGGCGGACCTCAATGCATTCACAGACAAGGGCCGACCCGGCGAAGAAGGGGGGGCAGGATCGTGCGTGTCCCTGGGTCGCCCCGCACCACCTGTTGGGAAGTCCTTAGGCAGGAGGCTGAGGTTGAGCAGCGACTCATAGGAGAGGTACATTCCCCGGACCGAGCTGCTCACATACACCATTGAGCGGCAGGACGACACCTCGCCGCCGTTGGAGACCGCCGAGAGTGTAGCAAAGAATGCGCCATCAATGGCTATGGGGGAGCGATTTGCAGCCGAGAGGCTGAGGCTAACAGGGCGCAGGTCGTCACGCGAGAATCCGCAGGACAGGTACTCCTCTAACGACCAAATGTCCGACTGCGCACCTGTGTCTGCGATGGCGGACACCTCCACCATGTTCCCCGAGGGCCGACAGCCGGCGCCGCCCCCCTGACCCACCGGATTGTCAATCGAGACGGAGATCAGTGCCCGGGGGTGTTCCCTCAGCCTGGCCCGCCTCCATTCGCCCTTGGAGAAGATATGGTGCTCGAGTCTGAGAGGTGCCGTTGTGCGGCGCCGACGATGGTTCCCGTAGTGTCGATCTGGGCGCGCCTCAGACTGAATGACCGAGAGCTGGGAGATTGGCTCCGACTCCAGGGCGGCCTGCTGACCGTTAGACGGCGTCCGCAGCCACACCTCGGATCCCATGGTAGCCTGCTGACCGTCAAATGGTGGCAGCCGCCGCTTGCGTCGACGGGCCTTGAAGCAGTCGACACAGAGCTGGTGAGGCCTGATGTTCCATCCGCGGGACCCCTCTGTAAAGACATGGAACGTGTTCTGACACCCTGGGCACACGGCTCGTTTTGCCACATCAGCTGGACTCGGGGCCAAGGAGGGGCTCCGCTGTGGGCTTGGCTGTGGGTCCTTCCTCAAGCGCTGGAATGAGGAGACAGCCGACAGGGCGGATGATGGAAGGGCGTTACGAGCCATCTCCTTGCCCTCGACGAGCGCGACCACATCATTAACGGGCTTCAGAAGAATGTCAGGCGTCCCTAACGCCTCGCGGCGTATGTCCGGGTCGTAGATCCCATTAACAAGGACATCGCGGATGATGTGATCAGTGTAGCTCACACTCTTGCCACACTCGCAGACAGCCACGTAAGAGCACGTCTCCGCCTTCCCACGCACTCTGGCAGTAAAGGCGCGGAATGTCTCATCGCGTTCCTGGCGCAGCTGAAGCAGCTCTGTGCGCAGGACGCATGTGGCGACCGGGACAACGGCCAGCAAGCGCATAGCAGCAAGTAGTTCCTCTAGAGCCCCAGAGGCGACGTCCGGGTCCGCTTTCAACAGGCTGTCTCCAAGTTCGATCCCCGCGCACTGAAACAGCTGGAACGGGGCCTGGGCCGCTCCAATGCCCGACCCCGCCCGGAAGACCTCCCACCGCCGGACGAACACGTTCCACTCCTCCGTTGAGATGCCGGTGTCAACCCTAGGCCGCTCCATCCTCGGGCCTCGGGGAGCTGGGGTCTGAACCGCCGCACCTCGATGGAAATGTCCATGGTTTGTCAGCAAGACGATGGCGAGTGCTTCGGACACGTCTCTGGTCTCGAAGTCGCAGCCGGGGAAGGGGCATTCCACCTTCATGGTGTTGACATGAAGAAGACTCCTCAATGTCGGTTCATAATATTTATTCAGACAAAGATGTCAACACCCTGTGGGTGGGAATACAGCGTATGAGTAAATACAATTACCAAAACAAGACATACATAACAAGATATAAACAAACATGAACGATTACTGTTAACCACAATCTGATAATAAGATACATATAACTAATAACAGACTTACGTATAACAGGCAAACACGTCCTAAAGAGAGAGGAGAAACAGCGTGTATCCTCGGACCACCTGGCATCCACAATGGCCGCCACCACTTCTCCTAACTCTAACCTCTTAACAGAGAGTACTAAACACATAAACCAATACTATCGCCCCCTAGCGGTCGGGAGTACACTCCACCCTGCAGTAAGTACCAGACAACAAAATGCAGTTTACCTTCTAACCAGAAGCGCAAATAGTGATATAGTGCAAAACATGATAGTGATAAGTGATACAGTAGGGTTGTTTGGTTCATGATCCATTTGATGAATAAGAGAACGAGGAAAGGAGAGAGCAAGCAGCCCTATCTCACTCCGGTGAACACTTAACACTTTTCTTGTGCACATCCCTGATGGATGTTCTTAATGATGTTTATGTATTTTGGGGGGATTCCATAGTGTGCCATGAGTTTCCATAGTAGTTCACGGTAGACAGGTGTGTGCCATTCTATGGAATGCTGGATGATGATCCCTGTCACTGCACAACCTTCCATGCCTGAAACCAGCCTGGTTTTTCATCCACCCCCTTCCTCAGTCTCTCCAAGATAATGAGGTTGAACACTTTGTCCGGTGTTGTTAGCAGCATGATACCTCGGTAGTTATTGCAATCCCTCAGGTCTCCTTTCTTGGGTATAATAGTAATGAGCCGGTCTCTCCAGTCTGTTGGTTTGTTTGTTTCCTTCCTCCCATATTTGTTGTATCAGCTGGTATAGCATGGTGGTTGAGGTCTCAACATCGGCCTGTAACGCCTCTGCAGGTATCTTATCTGGTCCTTCTGCAAAATTCCATGAAACCTAGGCTGATACATACAGCATGTGACATTTTAAACTGATGAATATTTACTAAAATACAAGGTAAAAGTTTTTTTTTTTCTCAATATTTCGACTTGGTTTTTTAAATGGAGGAAATTAACACATACAGCTAAAAACACATGACGCAGCTTGCATCAGATTCAAGACCTGGTGCTCGCCTACCAGGCCAAGGGAACAACACCTTCTTCCCTGCAAGCAATGGTCACCCTCCAAACACCTGCCCGTTCACTTGCTCTTCCACCTCTGTTGGCCGAGTGGCACCACTGCCTCTACAGTCACGCCACTCGGTCACAGCTTTTCACTGTCCTGAGACCCCGCTGGAGGAATGAGCTTCCCACTGCTGTCAGGAGTGCAGAGTTACTCCCTATCTTCCGCCATAGAATGAAGACCCATCTCTTCAGGGTGCAACTTACCTGTCCCTCCTGGGACCTCTCCATCGCCTCTACCCCCCTGTACAGTTTCTCTACTGCAAATAATAATAACAAATACATAATATTCCTTCTTCTTTCTAGTATTATGACTGCCCTGGCCCAAGCATAGATTATGATTATAGATCTTGTGATGGCTGATGGTTAGATGACTTCACTTACTTAGACAAATGTATTTATTTTAAGTCACTTTGGATAAAGGTGTCTGCTAAATGCCAACAATGTAAATGTAAATGTCTTGCAATCCAGCCCATCAACAGGTCCATATCTTGACCATATCTCTAGGAGTAGTATGTAGTAGGCTGTGAAATTGAAGTGATGATTACTTGTTGGCTCCAGGTTAAAATGTTACTGCACAGCAATCTTTGGCTGCTTTGGCTTCTTTGGCCTCTTTGGCTTCTTTGGCTTCTTCACGAGTTGTCTAGCAGTAGCTTCTAACACTCGTGTCATGTGGTTTTGACTGGGACTCTCTGCCTTCTCCCCAGGCCTCCCTTCCCGCCACAGTGGATTTTATTTATAGTTGGCTCATAAATGTTGAGGTATGGTGGGCATGCTGGAAATCTGAGATCAGATGTTTATATGGTTATTTAAAAGGCTGATAAATAAATACGCACTCACATAAGGCTGTGCAGCTTGAAGCCACTGGTAACTGTGGGCAAGTGTAACATTGCTGAATATATGAATATAAATTGTTTATATATGAACTTGGTTAGGTTCTCTGACATTTACTTTTGATACTGTGTAATGTTACAGCACACAGCCCCACTAATTACAACTTAGGACGGCTTAATGAAACCTTTATAAGGCCTACATAGGATCCTAGGTACATTTCGTTATTTCGGGTCCTTCCATCTTCTCTTTTGCCCACCTTCATATACCGTAGCATGATATTTGTGAAGCATAAGCCTTATTATAGGTAATGAAGGTTTCATTAGCCTTTAAAGTTTATTAAATGGGATAGTATTTTAAAGACTTGTTAATTATACGTTTCCCCTGGTTAGGTTACATGGTCTAAACAAAGTCCTGCCCATAACTATTATTATTATTAATGCTCAGTAGTGACATAGTGACAACAACACAGAACAGGCTGTAAATCAGGCCATGACCGCAAACTACCAGGGGAATCCTTCAGTGCATTCTGACTCACAGTCAGGGGTTATGGTTATTAGGCAGTATGTTCTGTATGACTGGGGCAAAGCCAGATCTGAATACCATCCAAAGCCAAAGCAAAAAACTATTTTAGATGCCTTTCAGTGTTACACCATAGTAAACGAGAATTCCAAACGGCAGAGAGATATCACTGATAACTTTTCACCTCCCGAACGTCATGGTACCAATTTACACAGTTACCAAAGACGGTTTTAGAAACATGATCCGGTTGCTTGACAAGCGTTATGTAATACCATCACGCACCTATTTTTCTCACGTTGGGTTAGGGTCATTTTTTCCCCAAAAACTATTGGAATGTTCAACAATGCATGGGTTAGTGTTAACAATATCATGCAATAATATCTATGGCTCTTCCTTCTACAAACACATCTACTAGTCTTACCTGCAGTTTCATAAAATGCTCAGACACACATAAACATAGTGACACAGGCTGTGAATACAAACTACCAAGGGAATCCCTCACTGCATTCTGACTCACAGTCCGGGGTAATAATATATATAGGTTATTTGGCAGTTTGTTCTGGCAGTGTTCCACGCTCCTCCAGTTGCAGTTTCTCAAACAGATCTCTTTAAGGCCTCTCCATCAATCTCTTCATTATTCTCTTCATTATACTACAGTTTAGGTTTGGGTTTGGGTAAGGTTTGGGGTTGGGAGGTTGGATTTGGTGTTTAGCGTTAAGTATAGGTTAGGATTAGGGTTAGGTTTAGGATTAGGCATAATCTGTCCCTAGCTCTAGGAAATCAATGAACTTAATCTAAAGGCCCTCAGATGAAAGTCTGGCACCTAGGCCTGTTGTAGTGTCTAGTGACATGTGCGCACACACACACACACACACACACACACACACACACACACACACACTGGCATTCCCTCACGGAGAGCAGCGAGGGTGTGTTTATATTGGTCGAGGCGAGGGGCCTGCCACAACACGCGCACACATACACACACACACACACACACACACACACACTAAAAATCACCAAAAAAACACGTCTAAAAATAGAATGAAGCACTATGACACTGTGGTTGGCTAGGCCAATATCCCTTCTCCTCTGCCTCCAATCAACAACACCTGGTCCTCTCTTGACCAGGTCTTTCTCTCCTCCAAGCCTGTAGAGGGTGACACAGACATACTGACAAGAAAATTCATCGGCTTCTACAACCCCAAAACAATTTCCAACAGTGTGACAACATGAATGAAGAATTTCATTGTAAATAATAAATAACTAACAAAAAAGCACAATATGTTGCAATACACAGGAACATTTTCCACTTTGTAGATTTCTGTGTGTGTATCTGCATAGTCACTTCCCCTTTTCCACCATCCACCTCTGCTTCTCAGTCTCATAAAAGGCAGATTGAGTCCATCCAGGTCATGTCTTTTACCATGCCCTGTGCCTGGTACAAAGAAAACTCTTTGGCAGGGCAGTAGATTCCCACTCCAGGGAATCCAGCGTGTTTGTGAGGACTGTTGGGACTGCTTCAGCAGTTCCTGGAAGAACCTGCCTTTTCTCCAGTTCCCTTGTTGTCTTCAACATCTGCTGGGTACTCAAACTTTACGCGCCGCAGCTGGCTGGCGTTTTTACTCACATACTCAATCTCTCCCTCTCCACAGGTATAGTTCCCTCCTGCTTCAAGTCATCCATCATTGTCCTTGTGCCGAAAAAGAACAAGTTATTATACCCAAATGAATATTGCCCTGTTGCTCTCACTCCCGAAGTGAACAAATGCTGTGAGAAGCTGGTCAAGGAGCTGGTCTGTGTCTCGCTATCACCTGAACTGGAGCCCCACCAATTTGCAAAAATCAGCAAAACTGATCTGCTGGAGGTTGATTGACTCATGATTTTTACTGATGACTTTCAAGTTCGGCTTAGAGTCCAAGATACTGGGAGCCTTCTTCAGAGGCACAACTGAGAGCATCCTGACAGGCTGTATCACTGCCTGGTACAGGAACTGCACTGCCCTAAACAGCAAAGCACTGCAAAGGGTAGTGCAGACAGCCGAGAAGATCAGCGGTTGTGTGCTACCCTCCATCCAGGACAACTACAGTGACTGATGTGTCAGTAAGACCCTCAGGCCTATCAAAGACCCCAGCTATCCGAATCAGAAACAGTTCGAACTACTGAAACGATACCGTAGCCTCTGGGCTAAATCCCAGAGGATGTCGAGCAGCTACAGTCGGGGAAATAATTATGTATTTGATCCCCTGATGATTTTGTAAGTTTGCCCACTGACAAAGAAATGAACGGTCTATCATTTTAATGGTAGGTTTATTTTAACAGTGCTTGTAAAACAAGTTGTAGAATATCCACAAGAAAAAATCCAGAAAAACACATTATATAAAAGTTATGAATTGATTTGCATTTGATCGAGGAAATACCTCAGTGTGAGGTAGAGGTAGCCAGTGTGGCCCAAGAGTAAGCCTTATTTTGAGGCAAGAAAACCCTGGTAGGGTCAGGCTATGCAGAACTCGTTATGCAGAACTGTGTAGACTATATCTGAATGAATGAATGAATGAATGAATGAATGAATGGTCTTTATTGTCATTGCTATAGTACAGGTACCAAACAACGAAATTTGGGAGGGGTGGCTCCCCTGGTGCTAGGAAAGAAAAAAACTAAAAAAAACAAGAAGGGAAAGGAGCTGGTTTACATAAATAAAGGCTATGTACACTATCCACTATACTATACTGTACAGATAAAACGACTAGGGTTGTCATATTGCACATAGTGTTATTGCACATTCATTTAAAGTGTCGCAGTTTGCAGGCTTGAAATGTACACATTTGTGCCTCAGCACTATACCTGATTTTTCAATCCAGCAGCTGCCATCAATCCGTCCAGACTGTCCAGGGCCCAGAACCTAGGTCTTTGCTGTGTTCAGGGCCTGGATGGCCCTGGGGTAGAAGCTGAGCTTCAGTCTGTTTGTCCTTGCGGCCATGGTCCTGTACTATACCGCCTTTTCGAGGGCAGCCGGGCAAAGTGTTCGTACCCAGGGTGGGATGGGTCTCTGGAGATCTTGGAGGCCTTCCTGAGGCAGCGTGTGTTGTACAGCTCTTCCAGAGAGGGGAGGGGGGCGCCGGTGATCTTCTGGGCTGTTCTCACGACTCTCTGTAGCGTGTTTCTCTCTGCGGCTGTGCAGCTGGAGAACCAGTTGCAGATGCAGTAGGTGAGGATGCTCTCCACTGCGCAGCGGTAGAAGGCCACCAGTAGTGCATAGAGCATACTACTGCAGTAGTATCTAAAAAACTAGCAGGGACTTTATCAATAACTCGCAAGACCTAGCCACATTCGCAAAATCAATCACACACTGTTATAAACAACTATTGAAAAAAGTATTGAGACATTGCTATGTCAATGTATGTTTTTTTTCACAGATCTTCTGAAACATTGTTTGTGCCACAATTCATAGACAAAACGACCACAAAGTCACAAAGGAAAAGTTTTTAATCAATGATCAGAATTTCACAATGAAAATCTTTTTTTTTTTTTTTTATGTTTTCACAATCGGTGCACCACAGACTGTGGTCTTGTTTATTCAGCCTCTTTGGCCTGTGAAGAGAGAAAGAAAATAAGGGATGAATATGAATGAACCTCTTAGGTATGATCACTTCAAATAACACTAGACTGTTTAGGAAAAGCAATTATTTGGCTCTGGGCTCAACTTTGAGTTTAAGCTTGAGTGTCAGTTTGGTTTGTATTAATCTGTCATTAACAGGAGGACATTGTGGAATGCCAAAAAGGAGGACCCCCCCCCCCCCACCCAACCCGAAGGATACATTTCTCAGAGACTTCCCAGACAGTTGTGAATGTAAAAGTCAATATTGACCTCTATGTGTACACTGAACCTGAAATGGTGTTGTTGATGAGGTCATATTGGGACATGAGTCAGGTACAGGTTTATTAGCAGCTTTGTACCTTTCCAGTATCGCGGCTCTTAGCCCGGAGCTTGTTGACCTGGGACTCAGCGATGTCAGCACGCTCCTCTGCCTCCTCCATCTCATGCTGAACCTTACGCAGTTTACCCATGTGGGAGTTGGCTTGTTCCTCCTGGGAGATAAAAAAAGAGAGGTAGAGAATGAGAGAGGGAGACAATAACACTCAGCCTACACTGTTGTCAAAACAAATGAACCAAAATGATATTAGTTATATTGATTACATATTTACTTTTTTCTTATAGTGATGATAAAATAGAAGCAAAGGAAGCACTGTATATATTATTTCCTTAACAGTTACTTGTGATGTACATTGTGGATACAAAATGTGGTCATGTATGTTGACTATGAACAAACCCATGTGTCGTATACAGTATTCAGTAAGAATATTTGACTGGTAGTATGTGACTCACCGCTTCCTCAGCCTGCCTCTTGTAAGCCTTCACTTTAAGCTGCAGCTTGTCAACCAGGTCCTGAAGTCTGGTAACATTCTTCTTATCCTCCTCAGTCTGTGGGAGAAAGTCAAAGGAATCAAAGTCAATGTTCATACTTGCTTTCAGGTGCCGGACTGGATCAGAATGTGTTACGGTGTTTCTGTTACTCTTACTTGGTAAGTGAGCTCCTTGACTCTGCGCTCGTACTTGCGAACACCCTTGATTGCGTCTGCACCCCTTCTCTGCTCGCCCTCCACCTCAGTCTCAAGCTCACGCACCTGTATCGAGTCAACACAGGTATGCGGTTAAGGTGGTGAAATCAGTCGTGAGTTATTGGAAAGAAGTAGAGATTAATATGGATAGACTGTGAACAAAAGTGTATTGAATGCCATAAGTACTGCAAAGTTACCCTGGACTCCAGTTTCTGGAGCTGTTTCTTGCCACCCTTCATTGCCAGGTTCTCAGCCTCATCCAGACGGTGCTGAAGGTCCTTGACTGTGACCTCAAGGTTCTTCTTCATCCTCTCCAGGTGAGAGCTGGTGTCCTGCTCCTTCTTCAGCTCCTCTGCCATCATGGCTGCCTAAGATGGTAGTGTGTGCAAGCATTTAGTTCATCCACAATGTGTCACAGATCCTGTGCTCAGCCCAGCTACAATTGGACCATGGCATAGAGATCCTTACGGGTCAAAAAACATGGACCTGTTCTAAAATAGACCCGTGGATTTCTGACTCCAACCAGGAAGAAGCCTAACTTTCTGTTTTGGGCTACCTTTGTAAATAAGGTCTCCTCAGTGTGCCAGAGTGCTCTCTGATGCTTGGAGAGGTAATTGATGCACGCACCCATGACGTTGGAGTGAATGATTGGATGTGACATGATGAACATGGTATTTAGTGCCATGATATATTTATGTGACATGATATTTAGTGCAAACACAACATATTATGACATGATGGTTATGACATGTGTGGTGTTATGATGTGGAACATATCATATCTTCATCAACGACGCACTCACTGGTCAAGCCAAAATATTGCAATGCAATGGATTCGGTGAGTAATCCCCACTATTAGCTAGTTAGTGTAGTAGTGGGGATTACTCAACGAATCCATTGCTTGACTAGCGAGTGTGTCATTGATTTTCAACAACGTTGTCATCAACATTTCAGAATAAAAGTCAGAACATTTTAATTGGTTCCCGGTTTCACAAGCTGCTGTCCCAAATAGCCAAAATGTGGTGAGAGTGTTCACCCTACTCCATCTAGCATTCCATTGCTATCTCTCTCTCTCACTATGTGCTATCATTTTGTGTGATGGTGCACGTGGCCAGAGGCAGCTAGACTATAGTGCAGGTTTTGATGAATTGGGATTGACGGTGACAACTGTATATGCAACACTCATGATCAGAGCTGCTCATCAGGTCCACCCCCGTAAATCTGTCATTTACCCTGGTCTTTAGTTTTCGGGTTCGGGTTGATCTGTAAAGACCTCTACTTTGGACACAAATTATGTTTCTTGTATGGTTTTGTTTTGAATATGGGGACTTACATCAGTGATGGCCTTCTTTGCCTTCTCCTCTGCGTTTCTGGCCTCCTGCACAGTGTCGTCCACCTCTCCCTGCACTTGAACCAGGTCAGTCTCCAGCTTCTTCTTAGAGTTCAGAAGGCTAGTGTTCTGTATGAGGAAACTCAATGATTAGATGGAACTGTATTTCAAGACATTTTACAAAAGTCACACAGCGGGTAAGATGAGTCTGCCTAGAAATCACCTATACCTGGGAGTGAAGCAGTCCAACACGCTCACTGGCATCCACCAGCTCCTGTTCAGCCACTTTGCGGCCTCTCTCTGTCTGCTCCAGAGCAACCCTGAGCTCCTCAATCTCAGCCATCATTAGACCACTCCTGCGCTCCACCATGGCTGTCTGCTCCTTCAAATCATCTGCTGCGCGAACAGCATCATCAAGGTGCAATTGGGCATCCTGGGATTCACAAAGACATTAAGCATTAAAACGTGTTGTTGTTGGCTGATAGGATCGGTAAGGGATGCATACATTGTGTTCCCTGATACCCATTCTATTATTTCATACACCAGTCTACTTTATTCCTGCGTTCTATTCTATTGGCAAATAGACAAAACCCTCTCTACATTTTCACTTTTGTTCACCAGACACATGAGAGTTCACCAGACACTGATATGGGCTGAGATTGTTATATATTTTTTCTAATCATTAAGGTTAGTAATAGGTTGTATTATCTCATCTAAAATGTATGGTTAGGGGTAATGTTTACTGTGACTGATTTCCCAGCCCCTTACCTTGAGCTGTCCCTGGATGTTCCTCAGCTGTTTTTGGGCCTCGGCTGCCTGTCTGTTGGCGTGGCTCAGCTGGACCTCCATCTCGTTCAGGTCTCCCTCCATCTTCTTCTTCACCCTCATGGCGTCGTTCCTGCTCCTCACCTCTGAGTCCAAGGTGCTCTGCATGGAGTCTGTCACCCTCTGGCTGTTCCTCTTGATCTGCTCCATCTCCTCATCCTTCTCCGCCAGCTTCCTGTCAACCTCTCCCTTGATCTGGTTTAGCTCCAGCTGCACACGCAGAATCTTTGATTCCTCATGCTCCAGTGTACCCTGAACAAAACAAAACAGTAGCCACGCGTTGAATGTGGGGGAGAGCAGTGGACTGGCACTTATTAACTATGGCTTGTCCTGGAAAGGGGCCTGCTACTGTATGCCATGGAAATGTCACAATCGGATAGGAAGAATTTTTTTTCATCTCGATGAGACTAAACTGGACAGTAACGCTTCAATGAAAGGATGAGTATATGAACAGGATTAAACGGTATTAGTTTCTACCTCAGCTTCCTCCAGGGCAGTCTGGATCTCAGACTTCTCTGTCTCCACAGTCTTCTTGGCCTTCTCCAGCTCATGGATGCTCTTGCCAGTCTCCCCAATCTGCTCAGTCAAGTCAGAGATCTCCTCTGCAAACAGAAACACAGAATTCATTCAGAACAGGTGGATTTTCTTATCTATGTAGGCAAATGTTTGTACTGTCTGGTGTAGCTAAGTGTCTTAAAATAACCTCTAAAAATAGTTGAATGACAATTTAAACATTGTTCTGTAGAATAGGGTCACTCATATAGCTTGATGAGACGCCAAATAAATCTGCTGCCATTTGACTCACGTTGCAGGTTCTTGTTCTCTCTCTTCAGAGTCTCCAGCTGATCCAAAGCCTCCTCATAGGAGTTCTTCATTTTGAAGAGCTCTGTGCTCAGAGAACGAGCCTCCTTCTGAGCTCCTTCCAGCTCTGCCTGGCCCTCCTCAAACTTCTGCTTCCAATCTGACAAGACCTAGGGAAATGAATGTGATTTTAATCTTTTTCTTTTTTCTTTTATCTGCCATGAACTAATTGATGTTACATAGTTATTTCACACCTTGTCAAAGTTCCTCTGCTTCTTGTCGAGGTTGGCAGCAAGAGCATTGGCTCTCTCCACGTCAATCATGAGGTCCTCCACCTCTCCCTGCAGCCTCTGCTTGGTCTTCTCCAGAGAGGCACACTTTGAGTTGGTCGCCTCGATTGTCTCCTCTGCCTCCTGCAGACGCTGGGCCAGCTTCTTCCTGTTAGACAGATGAGGCATTTTAAAGCTTCACCTCTGAGGGACTGTGTCAGAGAATGTCTGCACACCTGGCTCTTACAGGTGATGGGAGAAACATGCTACAGTATATTAGGCCTTTAAAGATTAATCCATTAATTGAACAGATTAATCTATTACTGCCTTAATTGACAACCCATGCTTTATTTATATGAATCAGATTTCTTTAAATCAGACCAAGGACAATAAGCTAGGGTGACATGTATTCAAGTAAACAAGGGTCTTTTGGTTTAGGCAAATAGCACTCTTTTGTCTTAATCTATGAGAACACTGTACATTTCTACTTCCACATTCTGGTTTCCTTTCATTGCCAACCTACTGTATATCAAAACAGATAGGACAGTGAGGTAGACTGTGTTTTTGCTGTTTTGTATGACTCACTTGACTTCCTTGAATAAATCCCCAAATATATATTAAAATGTTCCTGATAAATATAACTTTTTTAATTATTTAATTAAAATGTGTCAACTCATCTCCAGAATGAACAGAACATAAATGAAATACCCCCCAACCCTGAAATGAGGGTTGTGTGTGACTCACTTGGCCTCCTCCAGCTCCTCAGTGCGCTGGATGGCATCAGTCTCGTACTTGGTCCTCCACTGAGCGACCTCACTGTTGGCCTTGGACATGCCGCGTTGCAGCTCTGTCTTGGCCTCCTGCTCCTCCTCAAACTGCTCTCTCAGGAGGTCACAGTCATGGCGGGCAGACTGGACACCGTGGGCCAGTGCGTTCTTAGCCTGGGGAGAGAAATAGAAGAGGTGACAGGGGATAGGGGGAAGAGAGGTGAAAGGGAGTAGGAAAAATAGAGAGGGTGTAAAAGTGTCATTGAAAAAGAAAAAGACAAAGAGAGAGACATGAGTAGAGACTAAATATTACAGTTAGAACTGTAAGAACTGTCACTGGGTGGCATAATCATAGTCAACATGAAGCTGTAGTTCAAAACGTTGTGGCCGGTGGAGTCTATTTTGAGTTCCTTACCTTGACTTCCTCCTCAACATGTCTCTTCAGCTCCTCAATCTGCTGGGTGAAGGCCTGTTTGCCTCTGGTCAGCTGGGACACCAGGGCCTCCTTCTCCTCAAGCTGGCGACCATACTCACCTGTGGGGAACAGGGCATCTTAATAGGGTCTCTGGTCGCTAAGTTCTAATGATTAATGTTAATTGTTGTCACTGCTCAAAGGGGATCAAGTTTGAGTTATGGTCAGTCATTTGTTTCTGATGTTAAGGGTAGGATTTGGTGTGGGTAAGCTGGTCCTAGATGAAGTACATGAAGCACTTCTACAGTATCTGCAGTATGATTGGTACCGTTCTCAGTCAGGAGTCTGGCCCTCTGAGCGCTCATGTCATTGACCTGTCGCGCATTCTCATCATTCTTAGTCTTGATCTCGCTTAGCTGATCCTCAAGAGTACGGCACATCTTCTCGAGATTGCCCTGGTAGTGAAACATAAACCATTATTACTTTACATGATTATCTTGTGCCAAGCTTTCCTTTTTCTACTTTTATTTGAATTGATCCCTACACCCTGTTCCATTCAAACATTGCTACTGACCTTAGACTTAGCGACGGCCTCCATGTTGCTGGAGAGGTCATCAATCTCCATCTTGAACTCGCTCTTCTCCTTCTCCAGCTTCTGCTTGACGCGCTGCAGGTTGTCGATCTGCTCCCCGAGCTCTGCCACGCTGTCTGCCTGCTTCTTCCTCAGAGCGGAGGCTGTGGCCTCGTGCTGCAGGGTGGACTCCTCTAGGTCGCGTCTCAGTTTCTGAAACTCGGCCTCGCGCTTCTTGTTCATTTCTATCTGAGAAGCGGTTGCACCTCCGGCCTCCTCCAGCCTCTCACTGATCTCCTCAAGTTCCCTGGAAAGATCAGCCCTCTGCTTTTCCACCTTAGCCCTGGCAGCACGCTCAGCCTCGATCTCCTCCTCCAGCTCCTCAATACGGGCCTACAATAGGGAGACACAAACAGAGAGATTAAATCTGCAACACAGTCAAAGCAAAGGAGCTCACAAAATAATAGTACACAAATGATTATTTTATTATTAAAATGTCTTTATCCAAAGCAACTTATAGTTAACAAACAGAATGTACTGTATGGTGTTTAAGCATCATGCTTAAACCAACTAAACCATTGCAAACCAGGACAGTGCTAGAATGAAGTGATCACTGTTTCTCATGGCGATCCTGAAAATGTTAACTGTAATGTCGTTAGACACTATACAGCCAACTGAGCCATCAGACTGTCCTGTTCTGTACCTGAAGTTCCTTGATCTTTTTCTGCATCTGAGCACCCAGAGACTGTTCATCCTCAATCTTGCTGAGGAGCTGGGAGGTCTCGAAGTCCTTTCTAAAGAACACAAACACATTGATTGCAGTTTGATAGTGTAAATGGAAAGTCTATCATACCGTTCACTTTGATATATGAAGACATCTTTTCCGATTTGTCTATTTACGAATTCAATAAAAAGTTGTTTTTGTTTTGTTTCAACAGAATGATGATTCTGACTACTGCAACGATGTAAAGCAAAATGAGTGTTCAATTTATATCAAATACAACTTTTTTGTCATTTGTTTGCGTTTACTTTTTGATCTTCTCATCAGACTGCTGCTTGTCATTCTCCAGGTCCATTATGGACTCCTGGGCCAGTTTCAGATCTCCCTCCAGCTTTCTCTTAGATCTCTCTAGGTCCATACGGAGCTTCTTCTCTTGCTCCAGAGAACCCTCAAGCTTAAAGATAAACACACATTTGTCATCAAAATCTAAATAATGAACAACAATGTTGTTGATGAAGTAAACTAGATTATTGAAGTAATGCTTTTGAGAGTATAAGCCAGGGTGCAGGTTCATAATGGTTGCCTTAAATAAATTACTAATCCTGTCTTTCATACGATAATAGCCATCTAGTAATTCCCAGCTTGTATGTGACTGTTTGTCTGTTTTAACTTATGTAAAACAATAAGGTTTTCTCTTCCATTACAATATTGGTTGACACTAGCACAGCTTTATGTTTGTTGGCCACTCACATCATCCACTTGCTGTTCCAGCTTGGTCTTAGCCTTGGTCAGAGTGTTGACTTTGTCCTCCTCTGCCTGCAAGTCGTCCAGTGTCTGCTGGTGGGCCTCTTGGAGGGCTTTCTTCTCCTTGGTGAGCTTTGCAACAGCCTCATCCTGAGACGCCATTTCCTCGGTCAGGTTTTTAACCTGAACATAACCACAACAGAGATAGTCTTTTGTCATTTCACATCATGAAGGGAAATGCAGTTCATATTGCATCACATGCGGGATGACCTGACCTGGAAGGACAACACAAAAGGCACCATCAAGAGGGCATCAAGAGGGCACAACAGCGGCTATACACCCTGAGATGCCTCAGGAAAGAACACAACAAGCAGGAGATACTGGTGGCCTTCTACCGCGGCGCAGTGGAGAGCATCCTCACCTACGGCATCTGCAACTGGTTCTACAGCTGCACAACAGCGGAGAGAAATGCGCTACAGAGAGTCGTGAGAACACCACAGAAGATCACCGGCGCCCCCCTCCCCTCTCTGGAAGAGCTGTACAACACACGCTGTCTCAGGAAGGCCTCCAAGATCTCCAGGGACCCGACCCACCCTGGGCACGTACACTTTATCAGGCTGCCCTCGAAAAGGAGGTACAGGACCCCGGCCGCTAAGACAAACAGACTGAAGAACTGCTTCTACCACAGGGCCGTCCAGGCCCTGAACACAGCAAAGACCTAAGTTCTGGGCCCTGGACAGTCTGGACGGATTGTATGGCAGCTGCTGGACTGAAAAAAATCAGGTGTAGTGCTGAGGCACAAACATGTACATTTCAAGCCTGCAAACTGTGACACTTTAAATAACGTGAAAAAATACTATTGTGCAATATGACAACCCTAGTTGACTATCTGTGCAGTATAGTACAGTGGATTGTGTACATAGCCTTTATTTATGTAAACCAGCTCCTTACCTTCTTGTGATTTTATTCTTTTTCTAAAAGTTTTTTTTTTTTTTTCCTTTCCTAACACCAGGGGAGCCACCCCTCCTAAATTTCGTTGTTTGGTACCTGTACTGTAGCAATGACAATAAAGTCCATTCATTCATTCATAGCTTGCAGGTGTTCGCAGATACTAGATCCTCTAGATGGCAGTGTATACCATGAATTTATATCAGATATAGAATGACGAGTCCAGAATATGCTATGAATGTGTGGAGTATTATGCTGCTACTATTTCATTACAGGACCAACATCACTTGGATTTAGTTATTGTTTTTCTATGGTTGGATTAATTGATTGTTTGACATTGACAGTTTGATCAGATTGTAGTTTGTATGTGTTATGAGACCTTGTTTTCAGTGGCGTGTTTCTCCTTCTCCACTTTGGCCAGAGTTAGCTCCAGGTCATCGATGTCTTTCTTCAACTCAGAACACTCATCCTCCAGCTTCCTCTTCTTGGCTGTCAACTCAGCATTGATCTCCTCCTCATCTTCCAGCCTCTCGGTCGTCTCTTTGAGTTTGGCCTCCAGCTGGATCTTGCTCTTGATGAGCCCCTCACACCTCTCCTCAGCATCGTTCAGACAATCTCCTTCCTGTTTTCAGAAGGGAAGAAAAAGCAAATGGCTTCAAAACTGTACACAAAAGTGTATGCAACTATAAACTGATTCTCGTCCAAGGGTACACAGCAAATCAATACAAATCTATGAAAAATGTGTGTGTGTGTGTGTGTGTGTGTGTGTGTCCGCCCTGGTCGCTCACTCACAGATGCAACTTGAAGGGCAAGGTCATTCTTCTCCTGCAGGAGAGATACCATCTTCTCCTCCAGCTCCTTCTTACGGGCCTCTGCCTTAGTCAGGGCAACTTTGCACTTCTCAAAGTCCTCCTTCATGTTGGCCAGCTCCTTCTCTGTCTCAGCACTCTGCAGCAGGGGTTTGATCTTGTAGTAAACCTTCATCCATGGCCAATGTTTGACATTCATGAATGAGCGGATGTTGTACTGGATGGTGTAGACAGAGTCTCTGGTTGACAATAGGAAGGCAATTGTGGAAGAGTGAGATTCATGCTTTTGAAAGGCTCAATAATATAATAAATAGTGCTAAAAAGATTATCTTCCATCCCATACCTCCTCTCCATCATCTTCATGAACTCCCTCCTCATCAAGAATCCACGGCAGAGAGCTTGAGTCATGGTTACCAGAGACGCCAGCTTCTCATCACGCATCTCCTCCAAGACACCCAGAAGACCAGCCTTGAAGAATACCTGAGCACAGATAAACAAACATGTCAAATGGAGGAGGTAGACACTGTAACATATAGGAAGAGGCAGAATAGAAAGTCAAATAGAGGTTCAACACCCCTACACTTGGTTGTAAAGAGAATTGGAGAGACAAGGTTTTGAATGGATATCGTACATTAAAGAGATGCTATGTGATCATCATGACTATGTATTTTTTAAACCTCTGATTTTGGAAACGGTTGGATAATGAATAGTTTGTACAACTCTAATCTATCAAAACAATAATAATAATAATAAATATAATAATAACAACAACAATAATACATAATAATAACAATAATTATAATAATAAATAGAATAATAATAAATAGAATCCATTAACTAAATCACTGTTCTACCATCCCTAGTTTTTCACCGTCAATATTATGAAGGGGCAGTACTTTTACTTTCACGTGTGTTGGCAAGTCAGAGGACGCAAGTTCGAGACTTGGTCGAAGCGAATGTTTGCAAAACTTGACGTCTGTTGACATGTGCAACGGGAAGACATTGTACTTTTAGAACAGTAGGCTGAAATCACACCAAATGACACCAATGATCCTGTAGCATCTCTTTGATGTTTCAGTCCTGTTACGTGTAACATCTCCTGACCTTGGTGTGTCCAAACTTGTACTCATCGTGAGGCACATCAATCGACCCAAGCAGCTTCTCAGAAGCCTTCTTGTTGTCCATGAACTGACCCTCAGGGATGACACCGGCATTCAGTACTTTGTACCTGGATGGGGAGAGTTGTTAAATATTTTACTTAACAATGTTACTTATTGTGTGTGTGTGTGTGTGTGTGTGTGTGTGTGTGTGTGTGTGTGTTTACTGTCTACTGTGTACTGTGTACTCTACCTCTGCTTGAAGTCAGCATAGAGGATTCTGCTGGGGAAGCCCTTTCTGCAGATCCTGATACCTTCCAGAACACCATTACACCTCAGCTGATGGATAACCAGGAAGTTCTCCATCAGACCTGGAAAACACAAAATGCATCTTAACCCCTAAATAAACCTGTACAATTGCATGCAATGTATATTTTATAGACTCAAGGATAGTAATGATCAGTAGTTTAATCATGGGCTTAGTCTGTATGTCTCTCTGTGTTGTACCTGGAGTCTTTGACTCGTTGGGGATGAGGCAGCGCACAAAGTGAGGGTGGGTGCTCCTCAAGTTGGTCATCAGCTTGCCCAAGTTCTCCTGTGAGGGGTTACAAACCATAGGGCTCTCACAATAACTCAGACTTAATTTACACTTTTTCAAAATATAGTTAGTTTCAACAGACACACAGGCAGGCAGGACTAAAGCTCACCCTGAACTGGGAGGACACAGTCTGCATGGAACCTCCCTTCTTCTTGCCTCCCTTCTTTGAAGTATCTTTTTCAAAGAGTAAAAAAAGTGTTATAAATGACAGAAATTGGACCTGATATCCTGGCACGGACAGGAAAGGGTTCACTATTCTTTAAAATACTTGATCATGATAGTCAAACAGAGAAATATAATTAAATATATAATAATTAATATGAATATAATAATATCATATATTTAAGCTATATTGAAAAGACGTTCTGTCCTGCAACTTGAAATCCCTTCAAAATTCTATATTTTAGCCAATCTTTTAAGTATTCTATTGTAACTTGGCTATTGACTATGGTCCCAAATGGCACTTGTGTGTTGCCATTATTTACAGCATCCTGGAATCCCATTGGTTGAATTTCTCATATCGCCCTGTAGCACCCCTCACACTGCACAAGTAGAAAGGATCCCCCATCAAAAACTTTGGACATGTCTGAATTCAAATAGGATGTGATTACGTCTTCTCTTCACGTCATTGACCAACTCACGCTGTGCAGGTAAAGGTTCACTGCAGATGACCCACATTTACAGCTGATATGTTATGTACATTTCTTCGTGGGAAATTCATGCCTGAAATCATGTAGTGTCTGCCCGGCTTAATACTAATTATCATGCTAATGCTTAGTTATTAATATGATGCTAATGTTACCTTCAGCTGCAGCAGCAGGATAGAGGACAGGTAGAAGTCTGACTGAGGACTTCTGGTAGAGCTGCACCACAGAGTCATTCAGGGGATCCTTGTTCTTGTCCAGCCAGCCAGTGATGTTGTAGTCCACAGTGCCCGCATAGTGCACCAGGGAGAAGTGGGCCTCAGCCTTGCCCTTGCCAGGCTTGGGTTTTTCATACGCCTTGGTTTTACCAAGATGCTGGTCGTTCAGCTTGTTCTTGAAGGTTGTGTCTGAAGCCTTGGGGAACATGCACTCCTCTTCAAGGATGGAGAAGATGCCCAATGGCTGTGCAAAAAGAGTTATGAATTCAATTATTATGTTCATGTTTTCATGTTCTTTACTTCAACAGTCACCTTTACATGCACGTCGTGGAAGCATAGTAAGTAAGTAAGGACTATGTTGAGTTACTAACAGTAAGATGTGTTGTACCACAATGCGGACATCTTACAATAGTCTCAAACAACTACCTCTATTAATTGTTATTTTGACACCCATCATTAAATAGTAGAATCCTCACAGGCTGCTTACCTTCTCAATAAGCTCAATGCAGGCAGCCAAGTCCATGCCGAAGTCAATGAAATCCCAGATGATTCCCTCCTTCTTGTACTCCTCTTGCTCCAGGACGAACATGGTGTGGTTGAAGAACTGTTGCAGTTTCTCGTTGGTGAAGTTAATACACAGCTGCTCCATGCTGTTGTACTGTTGGTGGAATTTCATAATGAAGAATCTTTTGGACATACATGGCTGTAATCTTTCTTAATCGCAACTTGTTTTCTTGTCCTGACAACATACTCACATCAAAGATCTCAAAACCGGCAATGTCGAGCACACCGATGTAGAACTGCCTTGCATTCTTGGTGTCCAACTGTTCGTTGATACGGATGACCATCCACAAGAACATCCTCTCATAGATGGACTTAGCCAGAGCCATCACGGAATTATTCACCTGTAAAAAATATAATGAGATACAGTGGCGGCTCCTGCCAAATCTCTCAGGGGGGGCAATTGTTGCGTTGATGGTTAAGGTGACACGTTCAAGGGTAAATTCACCTAAATCAGCGGGCTTAAATAAATTGACTCTCACAGCCATTGGTATTCAGTTATCACATCTTTTATTTTAGGTGCAGCAAATCCAGGATAAAGAGCAGTGACACAGGGGCTGATAATGTGCAATGGATGGATAAAACTATTTACATACTACAAAATACAAAATATGGACGGCATACATACTGCTCACTTGTATTGAAATTTAGCTCGTCTCTCTTTCAAAGCAGCAAAACAATCAATGACCCTCTCATTAAAATCAGGCATCTTCCTGACTAGTTCCCTCTCCATTGAAAGCATGGCCAGTGCATTCAGGCGCTCCTGGCCCATTGTGTTTCGCAGGAAGTTCTTGATTCTCTTAAGGGTCGAGAAACACCTCTCAGCTTCAGCTGTTGTCATGGGAGTAGTAATTAGGATGTTCAACAGAGCTACAGTCTCAGAGAAAGTCTCCTGGAGGTTGTAACTGTGTAGAACCTGGTACAGTGCCAGTGCACCAGAGCAGCCCTTGAACTCAGCACTCTCATAGACAAGGGACAGCTCAGTCTTGAGCTTCACCTGGTTCAGCATGGGGTATGCCTTGACAGTGGTGTTCAGAGCCTCAACAGGGAATGCATGGCAGTGCTGTTGGAACATCTCTCCTTGGAGCAGCGTGGCACTCACAAGGTGGTTGGTGAAAGAAAACCTTTCTTTGGAGTGGGCCAGGATTGTGTCGCAGATCTGTCAAAAGTATGGGGTGTAAAAGAAAATGTGGAAATAAGCACTTTGGAAGTACAACACTGAATAAAGACTGCTACCATCCCATCCCTGAATGTAACTCTGATTGGTGGTGATTTTCCAACACTGTGTTTCAAAACTTGGACCTACCTCTTTAGACAGCCTCTGCTTCTCTTCTTCTCCCAAGACCCTCCTTGATGTTCTGGTTCCTGTGGCTTCTTGCTGCTGCTCTTGAGATGAGCTTTGGTCCCTGAAGGCAGACAGACCAACAGTGTTAAGATTTCAAATAAGAAAATGTAGCTGAACAATCTGCTGTCTTGTAGTTGTAATTGTATCAATGTACAAACTATATTTTTTGATCTTACCTTATGGCCTGCATGCTGCTTGTGAAGCTTTGGACGGCATGTTTTATGAAGACTGCGTCAATGTCCTTCTTCTGCAGCTTCTGGTACAGCATGTCAACGTGAGGCATGATACCGTGGAAGAGATGCAGGAAAAACCGGAAGTTCTCATCCTCCAGCATCCTCACAAAGCCAGATGCCTCCTGCACTGTGGTGTTATCAAAGGAGCTGGTCCTGATGGTTTCGAAACACTCTATGAGGTCATCCAGGTTCTCGTATACAGTGTTCACGATTCTGCTGTTGAAATTCCATCTTGTGGACGAGGCTCTTGGCAGCCTTCTTGCAACAACCTCGTCGAGGATGCTCGTGCGTTTAGGCGACCGGGAAAAAAAAGTGGCAATACCACTCAAATCCGAAAAAAAAACTCTCACTGCGGGGATGTTAGAAGTGGCTTGCTGCATAATCAAGTTCAATTGGTGTGCGTAACAGTGGACATAATGGGCATTTCCATAATGTTCACGCACCTTCTGCTGAACACCAGCTCTCTCGCCCCTCATCACACTGGCCCCGTCATACGCTTGAGCGACAAGTTTACCTTGAATGAATGAATGAATGAATGAATATTTTATTTTCGAACATGATTTAAATAATAAAAGAACAAATAACTAATATGTTATAACACTTTACAGTCCTATTATATTATAATCCAATTAATTAATAATAATGTAACGAACGAGGAACTGGTAGTGTAGCTCGCCCCATGCGGGAGTCGAACCCCGATCTCCCGCATAACCGCCGGCCTCGGCTCGCTAACCACAACACCAAGGGAGGAGCTGTTAACAGGCCCCGTACGGGAACGCTACACTAATAATAATTATTTCAGTATCATCAGTAGTAATACTTTTTCATTCTTAATATTGAAACAACACAAAATAAATAAATAAACATAATTTTCCATTCTTAATACTGAAACAACCGGGAGGGGGCGACATTACCTTTCTCTTCTTCAGTGAAAAGGCTGCCAAGTCTCTCCAGCAGTACAGTAGCGATCGAGTCGGCTGTTGCATTCAAGATGGGGATGAATTCAAAAAAACGTTCTTGGACAGCATGGTTCCTGTCTATGTATCTCAGCACAAGCACCAACTGAGTCTGTGTAGAAACATCCGTGGTCTCATCTGCTTGGATTGCTACGAATCTGGCTAACTTCACTTCCTCCATAATCCGTTCCCTGATGACTGACAGCATACAATCCAACAGCTCGTTCTGCACAGTCTTTGACGTTCCCTTGAAGACTGTTGCTGTTTTCAAGTGTTCCTCAAACACTTCATCCATCGATGCCACCAAGTCCACCAGTCCACGAAAAATCCCTGGGTTGCCGGAACCCGAGTCATTTTCATTTTTCCCCCGCAAAGCTACCTCGAACACCCCACAAAACATCACACACTCAATCAGACGGGAGAGAATATGTCGGTTTTTGTTCACCTCGTCGTTGTGACGACGCACAGCGACCCTGTAGCTCTCATCCAACTGTGTGGCAATGTCGACCCTCCCGAATGCTTGAAGCTTCATGCAACTAGCCATGTGTAGCTTTGACAGGTCATGTTTTTTTGCCTTTTCAGACAAATGGTGCATGTCTGTGACACCTGTACTTGTCCATGCGTCCGCACTCGGATGGAATAACATGCAGGGAAAGCAGAACAACGCATTTGTTACCTCACATCCCGCTAGCCATGTTTTCTTCTCATACCAACCCCTCGTAAATCCTCGGTTATACGATTTTCCAATTTTCCCTGCCTTTGTATAAACTTGCTTTATAATTAAATTTGGTCTGGGTGGTCCTAATTCCTTTACTGTTAATTTCTCCTGGTTGCTACGACGGCTGAACGGTGTTTCTTTTAAAGATTCAACCGAGTTGTTCAGAACATTACTAGCCGCCATCGCCATGGTGAAGCAGGTGAACGAAGCTACGCCGGACATGACGTAAGCACGTACGATTCTTTGTGCATGTCCCAAAACCCCATAGACAAATGACCGAATGGCCTGAAGTTACCAAAATAGATTTTACATGCAAGTCTACGAGAACAGCCTAGTGCAACTTCGAGTAGACTGAAAGTTGCCCTGAAAGGGGCGGGACTTGAAGCTGATTGGAACATACTCCACAGAACACTAGCTGATTGGACTATGATATACTCCACAGAACACTAGCTGATTGGACTATGATATTCAGAAGCAACACTGTCTAGAAGTCATAGAAAAAAAATCTCTCTCTTCTCCCTTTGGTGGGGCATTGTCCAATTGCCCCTAATGAACCAGCCTCCCCTGATGAGATATTGAGCATGTAGTTGAGGTGATGCAGGTGGAGGGGGGTATGGACATTAGAGGGATTTTTATAGTTCAAGGATTAGGGCACTGAATCAGAGAAACTATATAAGTGTTGTTACTGCATCTTAGGGGAGCGGGGGGGGGGCTGTTTGTCTTCCTTTTCCGGTGTTGTTAAATTGATATTGGTATTGATTGATATGTGTTTTTGTGTTTTATGATTTCTCAACATTGTTGAACCACAGGGTTGCACTTACATGCAAGCACTATAAAACCAAATGTTTTTCAAGATTGTTCACAATTATGTCAAAAATATAGAGATGTTATGAATTTAAAGGATGATTGTGAGAGAAAAAAATGTATGCCCTACCTGAGGCACTGTCTGTCCCTTGGTCACAAACTCATTGCCGACCTTCACTCTTGGGTAGCACAAAGCTTTAAGCATGTCAGCTGAGTTCAGGCCCAGGAGGTAAGAGATTTTATCAGCCACTGGAAAGAGAAGGAGCAACAACAGACTCAAGAACAGAGCCATACACGATTGTTTGTGTCTTATTTTGTCTACAAGTCTTAGTTTGTGATGGAACATGTATTCGTGCCGAATGGGTCTCATACAAAAGTGGGCCTGCTCACTCAAATGCTCCTGCATTTTATTCCCTTTATTTTAGTGTCCAGGGCAGGCCCTAGTTCAATTTACACATCTAAAAGAGTGATCAGCTATTCTAATGTTTCATGGGGAACAACTACTAATTGTTGTTTTGTTCATGTTTGGGGTCGGAGGTGAACTCACCCTCTGTGCCGTCTGGCTCGGCCTGCTCCTCACGCTGCTTCTGTTTGAAGTGCATGTTGCCATGTTGCATGACAGCACCTGTCAGCTTGTAGATGTACTGTTTCTCCTCACCGATGAAGCCCAGGATGTCAATGGCGTCCTGAAAGATGCGGTTTCCATGTTAGCGAGAAAAGAAAACAGTGAGGACAAACTCACTCTGTTAACTCCAAATCTAGCAGAATGGATGGAAATGCCAAATGACTTCTCTATTTCTCTAGTAGACTAGCAGCAGAATAGGATTATAACAATCTTACACAGGACACTCTTGTGGATGCGGTATGCACCCCTATGAGAGGAGTCATTAACACTGGGTACTTCAAAACAAATCATTGATACAAAGAAAAACCCTCTGCCTGACTCACATCTGTGGCGACCAGCTCTTCCTTGTCATCGATACTGGCCACAGTGATCTGCCCCTGGCTGATCATGGGGAAGTCGTAGGGGTTGGTGGTGATGAGGCACATTTCTGTAGATAACAGAGAACAAAGTTGTCTGTTAAATCAAACACATGTAAATATATGGACCACTTGTACTCAATACATACTATACTCAATGACAGATGTGCTCAATAATCAGTGGATTGTTTTACCTATTCCCCCTGCCAGGCACATTTCAACAACTAAATCAAAGGCTAATTCTTATACCATCTCTGACTCTACTTAGTGCAGCAGCTACTGTATGGGTATTTCACTTTCACAACAGGGAGCTAGTTTTCCCAGATCTCTGCTTTGGCGTACCAACTATCTCAGGTTTGTGGTTGGTCATCATCTGGTAGAAGATGTGGTAACCCCTCTCAGCAGGAAGCTGGAAGGCCACCCTGGACTTCTCCAGCAGATCTGATAGAGAGAACAGGAGAAAAAAATGTAAACTATTGCAAGACTTTTTTTGGGTGGAATAAGTATGGAGAAATGACTAATGCTAACTTACAGGTCTCAATGTCAGCACTAGCCAGTTTGCCGGACGTAGCGAAGTGAATCCTGATGAATTTACCCTACAGTAGAGCAGGGCGGTTAGAAATCAGTCAACAAAAAAGGTAGAACTGCCAAAGTGTTTCTCTCATACTTACAAAGCGAGACGAGTTGTCATTCCTCACAGTCTTGGCATTACCGTATGCCTCCAGCAGGGGGTTAGCTGCAATGATCTGATCCTCAAGAGACCCCTGAATGAGACAAAGTTGCTAAAGCATTAGTAACTGAAAATCTCTTATATTTCATGTTTTTTTCAACAACATCTGTTCTGAGAAGGTGGCTATAGTGAGGTACAGACCTCATGAAAAATCTCCCATCCGAAAACCACCCAGCTGTCTCTGTTTTCCCACTGGTTCCCAACAGCACACCCTCCCCAAATCCTCTGTCAAACTAGAGTTCATTTGAGAAAAAGTTTATGTGTTTTCAATCATTCACCTCAACTTACTCTAATTTGTGACACAGAAGCACAACTTACCTTGATTTTACCAGAGCTCCCAGATGATTCTCCCTTCTTTCCTCCAGCCACAGCAATGGTGGCAAAGTACTGGATGACACGCTTGGTGTTGACAGTCTTTCCTGCACCGGATTCTCCACTGGTTTATAGACAGAGAAAGAGGGGTTTAGGGTTACGATCATATCAGCATTCATTAAGCAAGAAATGAAAATGGCATTGCTTTAACTTGTTTTTATAATAAGTTTATGTTCACGAATATTCTCACTCAGTTACTCAATATTGACTTCATAATAACCAACTTATTGCAAAAGGAACACTTTTTAAAAATTAAGATGTTAGTGAACAACTTACGTAATCAGGACAGACTGATTCTCTCTATCTGCAAGCAAAGAAACACATTGTTCATATTCATTCACTGGACTTTGGTATATTAGTGCATTCAAGGCATCATCATAAAGTCGCTCATCTAACTATCCATCCATCCATGAGTCTTCTTACCAACCAACATGAACTGAAAGGCGTTGTCAGAGACAGAGAAGATATGGGGTGGAGCCTCCATACGCTTCTTCCCTCTGTAGGCGTTCACAACTGACTGGTCGTACACGGGGAGCCACTTGTAGGGGTTCACCGTGGCACAGAAGAGCCCAGAGTAGGTCTGGAAAAAGAGGATCAAATGGGAATTAGCCAAATCAGATTAGCTGGAATGTGGAAGTTTAGGTATCTTTGAACATACACTATATGGACAAAAGTATTGGCACACCCGAACATCACACCCATATGTACTTTTCAACTTCTCATTCCAAAACCATGGCCATTAATATGGAGTTGGTCCCACCTTTGCAACTTCCACTCTTCTGGGAAGACTTTCTACTAGATTTTAGAATATGGTTGCAGGGATTTGCTCCCATTCAGCCACAAGAGCGTTAATGATGTTGGGCACTGATGTTGGGCGAGAAGGACTAGCTCGTAGTCTGCGTTCCAATTCATCCCAAAGGTGTTCGATGGGGTTGAGGTCAGAGCTCTGTGTGCAGGCCAGTCAATTTCTCCCAGACCAAACTCGGCAAACCATGATGTCATTATGGACCTCACTTTGTGTATGGGGGCATCGTCATGCTGAAACAGGAAAGGGCCTTCTCCAAACTGTTGCCACAAAGTTGGAAGCATACAATTCTCTAGAATCACATTGGTTGCTGTCGCATTAAGATTTCCCTTCACTGGAACTAAGGGGTCTAGCCTAAACCATGAAAACAGCCCCAGACGATAATTGTGTCCACATACTTTTGTCCATATAGTGTACTTATGGTGGCAAGGTTTTTGTTCTCAGCGTTTGCCAATGCGTGCAAGGTTTCTGGTGTTCACTGATGTGTATGTGTCTCTTACGTAGATCATCCATGCTGCGTAACGCTCTTTGAGGTTATACAGCACAGAGGCTTCATTCAGGTAGGTCATCATGGCCATGTCCTCAATCTTGTCATACTTTGGGGGATTTATTTGCAAGATGTCATCTTCTTTGAAGTCTTTAGTCTGAAACAGTGGGATATTTAGACAATAGTCAAATCAACACTATATGGATAGCTTTTTACTGATAAACAAATTGAAAATATTTCAGGATTTGTTGTTATAAGCATGCAATTGATTTATTTGCATTTCAGTACTAGTGCTATGCTATCCTCAACTCTACTTGAATGTTAAAGGGGAAATTAAGTAAACACTTTTTGATCAAAGATTCCCTTTGTTTTAAATAATATTTTTGATAACAATCTTTTATCCTGCTTATGGAAGCTGCAGTTTGGTTTTATGTTATAGACTTACCTCTTGAGTGTCCAGAATTTTCACAGATATTTTTCCCTTATCCCTGGCAACAATCATACCCTTGAGGTACAGCTCCACCTTGTCCGTCACATAGCAGGAGTTCTTAGCATCGAAGGGTTTGCTCTGAGCTTCGATCCTCTCCCTCTCTGGCTTACGAAGGTATATGGCAGCTGCGCCATAAATGGCCATCTCCGCATCCGTACTCATGGTGGCGGCTCACTAGGAAAGAAAGAATAAAAAACAAACATGTTTGAGTCTGTACTACTAACCCCTCCCCAGTCAACAGAGTTAGAGGCAGTATATTTAACAGAATGTATTCTAATAATGTGAATACTCAAACTCATGTCTCACCTTCTTTTCTCCACCCAGATTAAATCGTATCTTTTTGGTAACCCAATGTCCCACAAACACAGTCAGCTGAAAAGAAAACAATGACAATTAAATAATTATTCTATAATTATATACAGTGACCTCTTTAATTATTGGGACGCTGAAGCATTTTTTCTTTACTAAGTATATATTCTCTTCATTATTTATATATATATTTTTTTTTCGTATTGGCATCACCATTTAGAAATAACACTTTCTATACATAGTTCTCCTATTTCAACCTGTTCTTATCGCCCCTATTTTTCAGGTTTTCTGCTCAAAATGACATGCCCACAGTGAATATAGAATATCTCCACAATCACAAGGGCCTTCATAATGATCTTGGTATCAAATGAAAGCTAACACCCTGTGGGGTGACTGTAGAAGTGTCAGAATCAACATATTTGTTACTGTGTCAGAGTAGAGCTAGAACATTGTGAAAAATCTATATTAAACATAGATCTGACTTTTCCCCCATCCATGGGGGAGTGGATAAGAAGTGGTTTTAACCACCATGTTAGACTGTTTTTGATAATGTTAAGTGGGCCTCATTTAACATTGTCCTGAATTAATTATATATGCCCTACTTTATTATTCAAAACTCAAACTGTGAATTTTAAGCTCAATGATTATTCCTGCAAAAGAGGCCCTTTGCTGAAGCTATAATAACCCATTTGGAAATGTGTAACATCGAGAACGATTTACACACCAATGTGTTCTGCTCATGTTTGATACATTACGCTCATTATTACTATGATTCCCCTCCTCCAAGAGCACCTGTGTACATTTGAAATACCCTAGCTACATCATTTTCTTGTGTGAAACAAAAATGCATATGACCAAGTTGATTATCAGTTATTGGTTTGTGCTTAAATGCATTTTTCCATCCAATTGAGGTGTCCTTCAACCGGATAAACGTTGCTGGAGAACAGTGTGGTTTTATCTAACATCACACGTGAACACTGTGGAACATCACATGTGGTTTGATCTAATCTATTTCAGTCACTTTTGATGCAGACTATCGAAACAACATGAAAAGCCCTTAAGATACTTTTGAAAGGACAGTTCTTCCTATAGCCTATATTTTCAGCTTCTTAATGGCTTCCTTGACATTCAGTGACACCCCACTGTTCCTTATCCTGACAGACACAAATAGCAGACTCTAAGGCAAACGCAAAGCCTAGAATCAAGACTAGACATTGACAGCTCTCTGATGCCTGCACAAATTATGTGACAGAACAGACCTGACTAACCAGAAACACTTGTCAAGCCAATTTTACAAATACTTTTGGTGTCATGAAATAGGGGGACTACGTTGTAATTTGTAAATGGTGTGAGGAATAATATACACAAATAGCCACAAATAAAATCTGAGACTCTATACTCTAACCTCATACTTTTAGCATAGAGCCAAAAAGGTAATTTTGACAAGAAATATTTTAAAATGGAAAAAAATCTAAATTTAAATCTCAGCTTGGTATAAATATTAAATATAATAAATATAACTGAATTACAGTATATATCACCATTTAAAAACAATGCCACTTTACTAACAAATAGAATGCAGGACAGGATTAGCAATAGAATGAATCAAGTGGAATATAAATACATCCAGAACAACTCTCACAAAGCATCAGATAAGGAGCTCATAGATAAGACAAGTGAAATCATGTAAGGAGGTAGAGGGTCTTACCACAGAGGTGGGATCTGCCTGAGGATGTTGTGGTCTCAGACTCCTTATATATGGTTCCAGAGTGCCAACCAAGCAGAAGTTAATTATGGACCACACAGCTAGAGGAGATGGATTGGATGAGAGACATAGCTGTTTCCGTATGCCCTTTTCTGAGTTTCCTGTGTGATATTCTTTTCTTAAAGTCCCCCCAACTCTCCAATTGCTCTGATTTCAGTTGCACACAAAATCCTGTATTGTTTGTTGCACTCATTGGAGCAATAAGAAAACTGAGATCAACCAGTTACTGGCAGGTTTTAATGAGCAACGATGTGATGTAAGGTCCTTCTCTGTGAAATAAATCCAAGCAATTCAGACTCAGGACAGATTTTCTTGTATTTTCAGATACTGGTCAACGGACAGAGAAATAATATTTTTGTTTTTCAAACTTTGGTGAGGCTAATTTCATCTGCCTTGATATAAATCACAGTTTTAGCTGGAATGTCCCTTCAATAAAACCAATCCAACTTTACAACGTACATAGAGGTCTTACTGAAGTTAATATATTTTTTTTTTTGGGGGGGGGGGAATTGTTTAAACGTGCAAAGTGCAAATATTAGCATGGAGATCTATGCAAACCAAAGGATTACATGTTGCTGGTCCTACACCTTTCAAACTATTTACACCAATCCAACTTCACAGTGTGCAGAACCACCAAATGCTGAACTCAGATGAAAAGCTTTCTGATATCTAATATAGCTGAGAGAGATATCATATAGCTGTGAGCTCCATTGTTTCTGCAGGTGCCATGGAGCTTTCAACACTCTTCAATAAAAGGGAGTAGCTCCTGGACGTACCAGAGCTTTTATATCTGGGGTATATGGAAGGCCAAGAGGCCGGTATCGTCTCATTTTAAACACTTTTCTTTATTCACCCAGCAAAAACAGTGAGTAGTGCTAGAGAAAAAAAACACAACAGAGAAAAACTGAAAACTGATGATTCACTTGCTTAGTCAAATGTTTTCATTGTAAGTCGCTTTGGAATGAGGCTAAATGGCAAAAATGTAAATGTAACAAAAGTATGCATGGTCAGAGGTTTGCGTGGAGTTAAGCACACATGTGTTGGGGACTATTTAGTTCTCAATTGATCTTTATTTTAACAATATTGAAAGATGGAGGTAATAACTAAACAAATAAAACAGAAATATATTTTAAACATGATTTGTGAAAATATAATTAATAGCAATTTTTCTTTTTAAAAAGTAATTACTACTTAAAATGCCTACAATTGGATATTAGATATAATTAATAAATAAATTGTTAGTGAGGAGTCTTGAAGGATCCTGTCTTATTTAAACCTCAGACATTTAGTTTGGTTTGCTTTTGATTGTTGAAGTCAGTGGTATCACCATGGTGAGATCAAAAGATCTCTCTAAGGCCTTCAGAAAGAAGGTTGTAGATGTGTATGATTCTGGGAAGGGATTTAAAAAGGTCTCCAAACTATTAGAAATCAGCCATTCCACTGTCCGGAAAATAAGTTCAACCCAAGAGCAGTCTGTAAGATGCTTAAAGGAGTCTCCAACAATCATAAAATGCCATCACTGGACCTCCAGGTAGCTCTTGCCACAGTTGATATCAAAGTACATACATCAACCATCAGAAAGAGACTGCACAAGTTTGATTGTCATGGGAGGTGTCGATCTTACTGGGGGTTAGTCCTTCGGTGTTCAGCTGCAGTATTCTGGGTTCGAGGTCAGCAGACCTCTCCCCCGGCTGCTGCCGAACACCAGCCCGGGTGAGGGGCCCTGGTTGGCAAACTTTGTTTCGCTTCTTGCTTTTGGCAGTCATTAGCTACTTACGGGGGCACCACGAGAAGGTGTTTGCCACGCCACATCAACATGCACGGATGCTGAATGCTCTCTATTCGCTTGGTGATTCGCAGTTCGCACAAGGTTTTCCACTTGTTGTGAGCTTAGAGTTCTCTAGCTTTAGAGACCCCTGAGGCAAACACCTCCAAACTCTGCGACCACATCCCAGTCGCCGGCCCTGAGCCCCTCGGGATGGACTTGCCAAGGCTATCCTGGGTGAGGCTCAATCGTCTCCGGACCGGCGTCGGGCGTTTCCGCTCATCAATGCACAGATGGGGCTTGGCCCCAAATGCGTTGTGCGAGTGTGGCGCAGAGGACCAAACCGCAGACCATGTTATCCTGGATTGCCCGGTGTACCACCCACCCAACGGGATGCATGGCCTGTCGGTATTAGATGACGAGACGATGACGTGGCTTCTGGAGGGGTGTCCAGAAATAATAGCCCGGGTGAGCCCCTCAACCAGGTCTCGGGGTGGTAAAAGGGTATTCCCTCGGCCCCGAGCCTGGTGGAGTGGAGAGGAAAACAACTACCCATACGCCGAAGAAGATGGGAGGTGTGCAAGGAGAAAACCCTTGGTGTAAAAAACAAACAAAAACAAACCATCAGGGCAAAACAGAAGTTTGCCAGAGAACACATAGACAAACACCAGAACTTCTGAAACAATGTGCTTTGGACAGATACATCTAAAGTTGAATTATTTGGGCACACTAACAGAAGACATGTTTGGCGCAAACCAAAGACAGCATTTGAGCACAAGAACCTCATACCAACTGTGAAGCATGGGGGAGGAAATGTTATGGTTTGGGGTTGCTTTGCTGCAGCAGGGCCTGGCCAGCTCACCATCATATAATCCACTAGTTAGTTGTTAGAATAGTTTATTGTATCAGAGAGTGCTTGAGGAAAATGTGATTGACAATCAGGAGCAAACCAGCAAGGCTGCTACTGTATGTGCTCTTTTCATCTCTGCAGCCAAAGCTAACTGTTGTAAACTTTTTGAATGACTGTGTAGCAGCCACCTATTTTGTACAGCCTCATTCTTGAATCTATGCCATTGTAAGGGCTTAGAGCAAATGCACTTGGCTTGTTTGTATGTAGAGAGCATTCGCACCATGCAGACATTCAAATTGGAAATCTGCCATTAACATTATTTCTCTGAGGGTGCGTTCCAATCAGGCAGTTACTCCCTGCACCAGGCACTGCACTGGAATTATTACAGGCACTGCACAGGGTATTCTGCCATTCTGACCTGCAGCCTGGGCGTAACAGTAGGCAACAGCTGTGGCCTATAGAGGAAATGAGAGCTGAGCGAGGATTGTGACAACATTTTTTAACCATTAACATGTCACCACAGTAAAATATCTAATTTGGGATGTGAAATGTCACAAGCAGTGGCAGGACTCCATTTTGGATTGCTTTGTGTCCCTCAGTCATAAAGATGAGTATCAACACAGATCTGTTGCCATTTGAGCTGCGCACCAGGGAATATGGCCATTTAGGGATCAGCCCTGAGGCAAATACGTTTTTTCCAACTATATTTTTGGATTTTAGGGTTAAGACAGGACAAGTATTGTCCTCAGACTCAGTTCTCCATCCCCAGGTAGACAGATCTATTGGGTGGCCTGAGAGCTGAGAGACTGGCTTTGAGTCTCCCATGACTCATCTCGCTTAGCCCTGCGTTCCCATAAGGCTTTAGGTTTCTCTGGCCTGATGACTTCTAATGGTTCGCCAGATTGAGGGACCCCCAATGATTGGTCAGATTGAGGGAGGTCCATATTTTCAACAGTATATTACAATAGGCAACATCATTAGCACCAGTGGCCATGCCACCCACAGCCCTGGGCCTAGTATTCCTAAATGTTTAATCTGGATCATCTGATTTCCTTTATACTACTCAAAATCTGTTTGATAGATCTGGTCCTGGATAGCAAAAAATTATCTGCATCATTCTGATCTAGATTCATTTTTTTTGAAATACTGGGCCTGAAGCTCAAGGCTAATATGTGGGTTTCGTTAGAGCTGCTGCTGTTGGTCTAAGGGGTCCTGGGGGTGAAAAATTGCCAGTCCAACCCCTTGTATTTAACAGGTTTTACCTAGCACACTTGGAACATTATAAATCATGTAAATTGACATGGTTTACGGCTCTGTAAGAGGTCTAGTAAAATCCTCTATGAATATGCAGTGGTCATGCTGTTCAGTCACAGCTTTTCACTCTCTTGGACCCCGGTTGGGGAACATGCTTCCCACTGCTGTCAGGACTACAGAGGTCTACTGTCGACTGATGATCTCTTTAGGCTACACCTCGACTGTCCCTCCTAAAGACCTGTTCACCCCCCTCCACCCCTCTGTACAGTTCCTCTACTCTTAATAATAATACAAAATAAAAATAATAATATTATAATATAATACGAGATCTTATAGAATAGTGACTGGCAATGGCACTTGGTCCGAACATAGATTTTTGCTTAGATGATTCACTTACTTTAGCCAAATGTACTTGTAAGTCACTTTGCATAAAAGTCTCTGATAAACATAAAAAAATGTAAATGTAAATGTAATACCTTTGATTTTATGTGATACATAGCCTTATACGAATGTTCCTACCGAGATCAGATCTACAGATGACGCCATTGCCACGGCACTCCACTCAGCCCTCACCCACCGTGGCAAGAGAAACTCCTATGTGAGGAGGCTGTTTGTATACTACAGTTCAGCATTCAACACTATAGTACCCTCCAGACTCGACAGCAAGCTCCGGGAGCTTAAAAGTGATGGTCTTGAAGATACAGATGACCTAAGCATCAATACCAGCCTATGCAACTGGATCCTGGACTTCCTGTCGGACCGTAAACAAGTGGTGAAGATGGGCTCTGAGACCTTCGCCCCTCTGACCATCAGCACAGGAGCCCCCTAAGGCTGTGTAATAAGCCCCCTCCTCTACTCCCTGTACACCCACGACTGCGTGGCCACTCACAGCTCCAACGCGGTGATCAAGTACGCCGACAACACAACAGTAATTGGCCTGATCACCGACGCAGAGGGATGTTATAAAAGGTGATGGTCTTGAAGATACAGATGACAGACTCACATACAAGATCACATAGGAGTTTGTGTGGTTTTTGGAGGCAGAGCTGCTGTTCAGCCTATGGGATTCTACACTCTCAGTTGCATAGGCATCCTGTGTGGGCATACAGATGGACGCTGAAACATCTTAGTTTGTAACTCTCCTTAAGCTCAGGGTCTCTATTTGGGCCCTTACTAGCAACTGATGATAGAGGGTCACTGGTTAAGAGTCCAACCACAGTTTAAAGACACAAATACACTCAATAGAATATAGATGAAACCACTTGGGGATTTTAGAGGAGGATTACATTGTACGAAACCACCTGGCATATATACGACAATGACATATAGAATGCAGTGGTGTGCCGTCAGGGCCAGCAAGGCCTTCTCTGCTGGCCTAAACATCATCAGAATATACATTTTATTTTAATATATATTTTCCACAAATATGTATTAATGATTCCCCATAGTCTATTCTCTTCATTTCATAGCTTTCCTCTTGGTTGCGCTGCTTCCAGTCTCCGATTGAGATTTGGAGGGCTGGCCTTTATGTTAGAGCTTTTATCCAATCAAAATGTGTTGCTAGGGGGCTCAAAAATCTGCCCGCCTTCGATTAAACGGTGCCGCGGATTCGACCTGTACCTTAACGTTGGAACGAGAAAAACTGTGGCGTTCCTAGTAAACCTACGTAGATGCGAGCAAAAGCAACAACGGCGCCTGCTGGAAGGCTCAATGATGTCAGCACCCAGCACGTCTTTTGATTGGATACGCACTATTGCTACGCACTATTGATACGCACTATTGATATTCACTATTGAGATGCGGAACTATGCCGGTAGATGTGAAACTTTTGAACGTGCGCAGGGAAACGGGGCCTCACAACGAAAGCTTTCGTTGACTGATCGATAATACTGATCGATTGTGTCCTGTTTTTGGGTAAACAATAACTTTCATTTAGGGGACACAATGAAAGCGCCAAGTCCACAAACAGAGGAAACTACGTTGAGCTTCTTTCTTTTCTGGCTGAAAACAACCCAGATTTACATTACCACCTGTCCACAAACAAAGTGTTTACTGGGACGTCAGGCAAAATACAAAACGACCTGATTTTTGCTATTGCTGAAGTGATGGAAGAAGAGATCAAAATGGAGATTAAAAAGGCACCCTTTGTCGCTATTATGGTGGACGAGACGACAGACGTGGGTAATGTAGCGATCTTAAAGATGTTAGTTTAACACTCTTCATTGTAAATGCGGATTTATTGATTAAAAATGCTTCGGAAATATTAATATAACTCTGTTGTACTTGTCTGACTATGTTAAGGTGATGCAACGCCCGGTTATACTGTGTTTCTGTCTAGTTTCTAGAGCCATGGCGTCATAACGATGGTATTAAGAGGTAGAATAATTCAGGTAGGAATGTGTCGGACATCACTGAAGGCCTAGGTGTGAAATGCACCGCCCGCCACTGATAGAATGTATGTGCTCTAAAGTGTATATAAGTATGCACTGTTCAGTCTGTGCCTAGCCTGTTCTGATGGTACTGGACTCACCATCCTGCAAGAATGGTTAGATGCTTTGATTCAATAAAAAGTTGTTGAATGGCATTGACGGTCACAGACATTACTCCTTCTCAAGGAAGTAAATAAACAACATTTCCAACCCAGGGATTAGTCAGGGCCATATTAACAATCAATACAAAATACTATCTGTGTATTTTAAAATAAGCAATGTAAATAGATTGATGCTTTAACAGGAGACAGTGTTAACGGTGCAATTTATTGAAATTGATAGCTAGCAATCCTCTTCAATGGTCGATTTGAGGAGAGAAAATTTGAGATTGTTTTTCCTAAAATTATTGCATTTCTCTAATGTCTGAAATACTGGATAAATGTAAATGTAGGGGATGTGTCTGACTGGTCGCTAGTTTGTATTAACTAATATTGACACGTCTGTATACACAATAATAATAATAAACTATTAAATTAAGTAATTTTTACCATGCATTAACATGGGCCTCTCCTGCTAGAGAGCTGCTGTAACCAAGCTAGCCGCCCACATAGTAGTGGACAAACGACTCAAACAGAACTGGTAGTCTAGGCTAAGGCTACCATGCTGCAGTAGGCCAGTGTTCAATAAAATTAGGTCAGATTGTCAGCATTCATTTGAACGTATTTGTAATATTCATTACCAAAACATCTTACCACCCTTAATTGCGTGCTAGAAGTATACGGTAGATATGTTGTTAATTGCCAGCTGTGATATGAGCAAATTAAACTGTCATTGAGTATATTTGAAGTATTTCATTAGATTCTAAATATTTTTAAGGGTGCTTTAAAAGCCAAGAGTTAACACCAACAGTATGAGAGGCCTCATCTGTTGGCTCACATCAGCATTTTGTGTAGCCTGATTTAATCTGCTGAAATGTCTCCACAGTAAAGACTCTAATTTGGGATGGTGATATGTCACATGCAGTGGCAGGGCTCCACTAAGGAAGTCCTTTGAACAACCTTAGGGAGGCTCATTCAGGTCTTATTTTCCAAGCCACATACCAGGGTCAACTAACATGGTCAGAATTAGTATGTGTTGCCCTAGACCTGATCTCAGCAGCACATTACAGTATATGTTTTCATCTGAGTATGGAGGGCTGAATATGGCCATGTTCAGAAACTGAGGAGTCAGAAATACATCTATGCATCACAGCACAGACTTGGGTCATTTGTGAGTGCTATATGATCCGCATAGAGATCAAAGCAGATCTGCTTCTGCTGTGCATCATGGAATATAGCCATTTAGGGCTCAGCCCTGAGTCAAACAATCATTTTTTATGAATGATATTTTTAGATTTACTGACACCACAGACTGTGGAACAAAGAGAATGTCTGCTGTTGACAACTTGACCTCTGTTTTACTGGAGCCATTACCAACATATGCAGTTGGGCTCAGCTCAACAGCTGGGTTTGCTGTGATGGAGTGAGTGTAACCGTGTTGAGATGGTAGAGCTCACTCCTCAAGGTCAAGGTCGAGGTCAAGGTCCTCAAACCGCCACCTGCACTGTTGAATTGCTAACTTTTTGATAGCATAGCTGGTTTACATCGGGTGTTTGAGGAGACGTCATGTCTGTTAGGAAGCCAGAGTTCACAAATCAACAGAAACCTTTAATGTGTCCCTTCCTGTCTATCCATGAATGTCTTAAACACAGTATGAGGTTGTTCATTAGTTTAATTGCTTCATGATTATGTACGTGACCTCTATGAAGCAGCTGTTGTCTCTGGTTTAACACTGTGGATACCACAAGTTAATACATAATATATGACATTTATCTTTTATCCAAAGCGACTTGAATTGCAGTGCGTGCATACATTTTTCAGTATATAGGGTCCTAGTGGGAAGTTTCATTAAAGACAACATGAAAGGAGCGCCAGCTATTACATTTTAGTCTTGAAATCCAGCCCGCCAACAGGACCTAATCTTGACCATAACAAAAGCGTATGTAATAGGCTGTGAAATTTAAGTGATGATTACTTGATGGACCCAAATTAAATGTTACTGCAAAGCATTGCCGTGGCTTCTTTATGAGCTGCCTAGAAGTAGCTGTTAAAAGTAGCTCACACATTTAACACTCACCCAGCTAGCAGGGAATGTTCCCACAACATTGGCTAACATTCCCTACAAGTTCTGCTAATGTTTTAAAGAAAACGTTTTCATCTAATGTTCAAAGAGCATTTTAAGGATGTTTACCATTTCAAATAATGTTCCTATAACGTTAAATGTTAACAAAGTAAGAACGTTTTAGATGCAACATTCTGAGGATGTTTTGGGGACATTGTTTAGGTAACAGATTATAGAATGTTCTTTTATAAAATGTTCCCACAATGTTACATGATAACAAAGAATGGACATTTTCAAAGCAACATTCGGATAATGTTTTCAGGATGTTATTGATGCCTCAGATCACAAAACGTTTTTTCTAGAATGTACCTGTAATGTGATATGTAAACAAAGGAAGAACGTTTTACCTGCAACATTCCAAGGATGTTTTGGGGACATTGTTTAGGTAACAGATTATAAAATGTTCTTTTATAAAATGTTCCCACAATGTTACATGATAACAAAGGAAGAACATTCCCAGCTAGCAATTTTTTGTTCTAAACATGTTCAAAGAATGTTACCTAGAATGTTCTCGTAATGTTTTCAGCGGGAAGTTTTCTTTAAGTTCCCAGAATGTTCTAGGATAATGTTCTCTAAAAACATTTGTAAAATGTTGTGTGATAACCTTCTTAAAATGTTAAGTGACAACATTGCTAGAACATTATGCCCTAATGTTCTTGAAAATGTTTTCAGCGGGAAGTTTTCTTTAAGTTCCCAGAATGTTTTAGGATAATGTTCTCAAAAAACATTCTACAAATGTTTGGTAATAACCTTCTTAAAATGTGAGTTGACAATATTGCTAGAACATTACACCTTATGTTCTCAAAACATTTTCAGCTTAAGTTTTTTGTTTGTTCCCAGAATGTTTTAGGATAACGTGCTCTAAAAAACATTCTAAAAACGTTTGTTTATAACCTTAAAATGTTTACTGAAAACCCTGTTAAAACATTATGCCCAAACATTCTTAAAATGTTTTTGGGATGTTATTAAAAATTCAAGTTTCAGATTTGCACCAATAACCGAGGAGGCTGAGGATGTGGCAGACCAATCAAACGACTCTGATTAGATTTCACGCCTGACTGAGATGTTCAGTGGTCGGGCACAGGTAGACGGTTTTAGTTGAAGACAGCACAAGGGAACGGGACACTGTGGATTAAACGGTAAGGTTACAATAACTGTTTTTAATTGATTAACGTTACTTTGTATGGATACATTTACTTTCTTGACCACAAACTAACCGTAAATGCGAATAACGTCGAGCGTGTGTGTTGTCAGAAATTGCTAGGAAGCTGGGCGCAAAATTTACTTTTATCCACTGTCCAAATGGACAAATTGGTGAACGTTCAGATTTGACCAGCCACTCAATAGATTAACGTCATCGTTGTTGGTTTTTTGGCTGGTGAGTGAAGCAAATCTACCAGCCCAAAAGTTTGGGCCAGGTTTGGGAGCTAGCTAGCTTTTTACTTTAATATTAACCCTGGTTGCCACCCTGGAGGTCTTTGAGCGCGACATGTGGAGGAGGGCCATGGAGAAGAGACATGTGGAGGAGGAGGGCCATGGAGAAGAGACATGTGGAGGAGGAGGGCCATGGAGAAGAGACATGTGGAGGAGGAGGGCCATGGAGAAGACACATGTGGAGGAGGAGGGCCATGGAGAAGAGACATGTGGAGGAGGAGGGCCATGGAGAAGACACATGTGGAGGAGGAGGGCCATGGAGAAGAGACATGTGGAGGAGGAGGGCCATGGAGAAGACACATGTGGAGGAGGAGGGCCATGGAGAAGAGACATGTGGAGGAGGAGGGCCATGGAGAAGAGACATGTGGAGGAGGAGGGCCATGGAGAAGAGAACAAGGAGAAGGCCCAGCAATGCTTGCATGGTAATGCAGCATACATTAAAATATTCAAAATCTGTTTGTTAACCCCAATCTCCTACTGCTCACCTCCTTCTCCTTCAACTGGGAGGTGTGTTGAGGGAAGGAGTCCTACAGTATCCTCATTGTTTTCCCATGTTGGAATTTGAAACTTTGAGGCATCAACTGTTTGTAATGAACAGTCTAGTGTTCTAATGCTTTGCATCTTCCAGAACATTCAAATCAAAACATTTCAAACAACAACAAGATGGCAGAGAGCAGAGAGTCTGCTGTAGGCCTTGTTGAGGGAGCAGTGATGAGCCAGGTAGAGGACCAGGAGAGCGAGCAGAAGGGCCTCAGCACTGATGTGAGTAAACCCAACTTGTGGTGGAGAGTGTCTGGCCTGTAGAGGGAGCTAACCCTAACCCTACTCTCAACCACAGTCCTATAGCTCCCCCTACAGGCCAGACGCCGCATGCTCTCCACACAACACCTCTGACATGTAGCTGCTGATGAATGCTTAGATAACCCTAACCCTACTTTGGCAAATGCCTATTGAACAGATTTATTTATTATCCTATCTTAAGAAAACTAATGTAACACTCTCATCTGGGGATTTACACGGCAAATCAAATGAAGAACTACAAATCCCTGATGACAGGGAGATGATATATGACTGCTCTGATGAATCAACCCCTATTTCATCAATGTTCTGTATATAACGACGCCGATCATTGCTCTATTATTCTACCTAGCCCAGAGTCCCCGGATGAGTGCCTCTAAAACTGAATTGTATTTTGAGAAAAACTGAATTGTATTTTGAGAAAAACTGAATTGTATTTTGAGAACTGAATTGTATTTTGAGAAAAAACGGATTGTATTTAGAGAAACTGAATTTGAAAACTGAATTAAAATAATGAAAACTGAATTGAATATAATTCAATCTGTCAAATACAATTCAATTTGTGCTCATATTCAATTAAATCTGTCAAATACAATTCAATTTCTGATGGCACTAAAATAGCTCCATAGTGAGTTCTGCTACTTTCTTCGGAAGCACTTGGATTTGTTTGAGCTCTGCTATTTCAACAGTTTCAACGTTAGGTGTCATAACAGGTGCAGCTGAATTCAAGTTTGGTTTCTTGGATGAAAACCCGAAACTTTCCAGGCTTGTCGACTCGGTCGGCAGCAGTCGCCTTTTTTGGGGCGGCATGATAGCTAGCTACTGAATGTTTTCTTCTCAATAATCGTATTTTCACGTTCGCAAGCTCTCAACGATCATATTCTGCTGTTGCACAATATTCTACTGCGCCCCATAGTGTCTTGGTGGTAAAGTGCAGGCAGTCAAAGGCATACTGTCATTCACAGGATATTAATGCTGGTGCGCGTAGTTCT
The DNA here is from genome assembly GCF_963989245.1 of Nansenia antarctica. NCBI lineage: Eukaryota > Metazoa > Chordata > Actinopteri > Argentiniformes > Microstomatidae > Nansenia > Nansenia antarctica. The sequence continues at coordinate 11,848,252 of NC_137693.1, read as the reverse complement.
TTTGGAAAACATGTTTATTTTAAAATATTTATCATATAAATAAATATAAATAATACTCATTACATTGACATTTATGATCAAATAATGGTTGTGGTAATGTATTATTAGCGACTCCCACAGATGTATGATTTTACTGCTTTCATGGGAGCTCAGACCTTCCTTATGGGAGCTCAGCTCCCATTGGCTCCCACATAACTCGAACCCTGGATTTCTCCCTGCAGAGAAACGATGCCATGCGGACCACAGCCGCCACCCAGTCTGAGCAGCCCAGCGAGGGCAGAACCCTCCTGGCCCTGAGGCAGACAATCCTGGGGGAGAGGCTGGTGGGCCTGGAGGAGAGGCAGGTGGTCCTGCAGGAGAGGCTGGTGGGCCTGGAGGAGAGGCGGGTGGGCCTGCAGGAGAGGCTGGTGGGCCTGGAGGAGAGGCAGGTGGGCCTGCAGGAGTGGCTGGTGGGCCTGGAGGAGAGCCTGGTGGGCCTGCAGGAGAGGCTGGTGGCCATGCAGGAGAGGCGGGTGCACGTGCAGAAGAGGCTGGAGGAGGGGCGGGTGGGCCTGCAGGAGAGGCTGGTGGGCCTGGAGGAGAGGCGGGGGGGCCTGGAGGAGAGGCAGGTGGGCCTGGAGGAGAGTCTGCTGAGCGTGGAGGAGAGGCTGGTGGGCCTGGAGGAGAGTCTGCTGAGCGTGGAGGAGAGTCTGCTGGAGAGGCTGCAGGAGAGGCTGGAGAGGAGAATGCAGGAGATGGGTGACGAACGCCAGAGGAGGAGGGCCAAGGGCTGACCGCCCAGTGGCGTAGCGGACGGGCCCGCAAGCGACGCACCGCGGGGGGGCCCCAGCCACTAGGGGGCCCCCTAACATTGGATCCAAACTTTAAAAATAAATAAATATATAAAACAAAGAAAATAAGTGGCCCTTCATTGTGTCAACCTTAATTTTAATATATAGGCCTATATTTAAAAATATATAGATAGTTAGCCGTATCCAATAGCAACATGACTTTGACGTCACACGTAGGCAGCGAGACACAAGGAAAATGAGCAAGCGAAAATACAATACAAAGTACAATAAGCATTCTTTAGGTGGTGGTAGATTCTCTATTCGGACATTATAGCCGCTATATGTGGGACTGTCGGTCCGATATTGTAAAAAAATCAAATCAAAAATGTATGTTTACGGAAGTACATGTCTCAAGTATTATCTCGGCGGTTAGTCGAGTGAAAGAAAAACAACATACAGATGATAATTCACACAATATAATACCACGAAAGCGTACAGCACTAAACAATAACATTTATTTGGGCAGCATCATACTCAAACTCAGGCAGAAGGGCAGGGTCCGGCCAGGTTCACAGTCACAGGCTGTCAGTGCATCATACAGGTACATAATTCAGCATGGTTAGGCTATATATAGCTGTTTCTTTTTCTATTCTACTATTCTATTCTACTTCTGCTGTCTGCGTCTCCCTGGGTATTCCTAGACCAGATGGCAAACAGTAAAGACATGCCACAATATACCAGGACTTAAGAAACGAGATGTCCAACAAAGGATTTGACAAACCCTGGCCTATTTTACGCAACAAGTAGACTCTGATGCAGCGGAGACAGGGTTGCCAGATGGGCTGGTTTTTGGTGGATTTAGAAGTTTTTAGATTGGTTAGGTTGGAAATTCTCAATCCCATCTGGCAACCCTTAGCGGAGAGTCTACAGCTTGTATGTTTACAGATATCGCACTGCTGTGCACACCACACTTTGTTAAAAGAAATAAAGCTTGTACTTTTCTACTTATAATACATTCTACTGATGTAGTCTACCATTTGGTTTTAGTTATTGCTCTCACTTGTTTGTACCTTTTGCTAAGTCAAGCATTTAGAATGTAGAGTGCATATTGCGGAATTTCGCAACGTCAATAACGCATCGGCCTCTAAAAAACGCACGTTTTTTAAAATATTTTTTAATTATTATTATTATCATTATTATTATTATTTTTATTTTTTAACCTCCGTTGCGAAAGGGCCCCCGCCGCCACCTTGCGGGGGGGCCTCGGGATTTTGCGGTACGCCACTGTGACCGCCTGGACACAGACTGACTGCCCCTCGCAAGGAGAGAGTGAGGACATGGCAGATATTGGTTGTCCTATTGGTCCTGAAAAGGACAGCTTTAAAGCAGTAAAATGTGATCATCTCAAGTCTAGTATTCTTTTGAGGTTATTGTTCTAGCCTATGTATTGTGCTTATTCTAAGAAATAATATAAGCACATATTTGGATGAACTTCTATATTAAATTGGTTTAATTCCCTTCTGGTTCGGGGGCAGAACGTTCAGTGTGGCAGCACCCACCCTTTGGAACTCTCTAATATAAGCACATATAAATCAAAAATCAGATTAAAAGACCCGAACTACCCACTGTACATACTTTGTGTTTTGTCCCCCGCCCCCACCTGTGGTGTATGTCCCCACCTGTCCTACCCGCTGTACATACCTGATGTTTTGTTGTATTGTTCTTCCCATGATGGATGTATTTTTATCTTGTAGATAGTAATAGTTATTTGTCTGTATTATCTTGTAGATAGTACTAGTTTTTTTTTTTTTTTTTCTCTTTGTCTGTCTTACATGTAACGATGAATTGAGAATCAAGGACCCCAATTGAAATAAGCCAGTGGCTTTCTTGGGTTTTTATCCTGTTAGTTGACCTTGTATGTAATATGTACTGTCATGTACCTACTTCTGCAAATCTTCTAATAAAGTTTTCAATCAATCAATCAATCAATCTCCCCACAGTGATCCGCAATGAAGTAGATGCAAAATGGCGCCGGTTGGGTGGCTGCCAGTGAAACAGCTCAGTCTTACTTCTACTTTTTAGCCCTTTTTTAGCCCTTTTCAACCTTTTATTTCAAACTTTTATCTTTTATCTTTTAACCGGAGTGCTCAATATGTGCCTGATAAACGGAGGAATGCGGGTGTATTCCAGAGAGGAGCTCATTGCCTTTAGGAGTCGAGCCGCCGCCGCTCCCCCTACAGGAGTGCCCAGCGAAATAAGGACACGCAGACGAGGAACGAGGGCTGGCGCGTTCGTGAGGGCGAGGAGAGACAGACAAGCAAATAGGACCTACCTGCCGTCTGTTCTTATGGGGAACGTCAGGTCGCTGGTCAACAAGGCTGATGAGCTCTCTGCTCTGATGAAGGGACAGGGGGAATATGGGAAATGCAGCCTGCTATTCCTGACTGAATCCTGGCTGAATCCTGGTATCCCAGACGGGGCGATGGAACAAGATGGTTTCACAATGGTCCGCGCGGACAGAACGAGAAACAGCGGTAAGATAAAAGGAGGCGGGATCGCTGTGTTTGTTAATTCCAAATGGTGCAAGCCAGGTCATATCACTATCAAAGAGCAAGTCTGCACTCCAGACATAGAACTGTTGGCGCTAGGTTTGAGGCCAGATCTCTGTCCGAGAGAGTTTTCACATGTTGTGGCTGTGACTATTTACATTCCACCAAGCGCGAACCCGGCGCGCGCAAATGACGTCATCCATTCCTGTATCGCGGGGATACAGACCGCTCACCCAAACGCATTTATCATTGTGAATGGGGACTTCAACCATGTAAATATGGAAAAGACATTGACGGATTTTACCCAGTATGTCACATGTAAAACAAGGGAGAACAAAATACTAGACAAACTATATGCCAATGTGAAGGGAGCCTACACATCCACTGCCCTCCCGCCACTAGGGGCATCCGATCACAATATGGTCTGGATGGAACCAACATACACCCCTATCATAAAAAGGCTGCCTATCACCACCAGGACTGTCCAGCAATGGTCAGAAGACGTGGAGGAGGAGCTGAGGGCGTGTTTTGAAACAACCGACTGGGGGATGTTCCAGAGAGTCCACGGGGAGGACATAGATGGTCTGCTAGACTGTGTCACAGACTATATCAAGTTCTGCGAGGAGAGCATCGTCCCCATTAAAAAGGTACGGTGCTTTCCTAACAACAAGCCGTGGATAAATGGGAACATCAAGAACCTTCTGAAAAGGAAGAGGAGGCTGTTTAAGGCAGGGGACACTGAGGGAGCCAGGGCCACTCAGAAGGAGGTGAAGAAGGAGCTGAGAGCAGCCAAAGAGGAATACAGGAGGAAATTGGAGGGCGGGCTAGAGGCCCACAGCTCCAAGGAGGTGTGGAAGGGCTTCAAGAAGATCACGGGCCACAAGCAGCCACATACTGTGGTGGAGGGGACCCGAGAGCAGGCAGATGACCTGAACTGCTTCTTTAACAGGTTTGACCAACCATCCCCCTGTCACCCCCCACAGCCCCCGACCCTGTCACAGCCCCCGACCCTGTCACAGCCCCCGACCCTGTCACAGCCCCCGACCCTGTCACCCCCCCCATCCCCCTGTCACCCCCCACAGCCCCCGACCCTCTCTTCCCCTCTCCAATGTACCGCACCCCTGGCAACAGTAGCCCCCACTCCCCCTGACACCCCAGCAGCACCCCAGCAGCAACTGCCTCCCCTTACCAACACCAGGAGCCAGGGAGCATGCTTCACACCTGGAGACACCGGTACTCACAGCTTTATAACATCTGAGCAGGTGAGAAGGCAGCTTTCCAGGGTGAATGTGAACAAGTCCAGAGGTCCAGACAACATCAACCCCAGGGTTCTGAAGGTGTGTGCTGGAGAGCTGGCGGACACATTCCAACATCTCTTCAGTCTATCTCTAAGACTGAGGAGGGTGCCACAGCTCTGGAAGACCTCTTGTATCGTCCCAGTGCCAAAGAAGGGACGGCCCAGCACCCCAAACGACTACAGACCTGTCGCCCTGACACCACAGGTCATGAAGATCCTGGAGAGGCTAGTGCTGCAACACCTTAAGCCCCAGGTGAAGGACTTCCTGGACCCCCGGCAGTTTGCATACCAGGAGAGCATGGGGGTGGAGGACGCCATCATTTACATGCTGCACAGGGCCTACACACACCTGGAGAGGCCACAGAGCATGGTGAGGACCATGTTCTTCGACTTCTCCAGTGCATTTAACACTATCAAGCCATCACTGCTGGCTGACAAACTAGCAGTGATGTGTGTGGAGGACTCCCTGACGGCTTGGATCCACAACTACCTCACAGACAGGCGTCAGTATGTGAGACTGCAGGGCTGTCAGTCTGAGGTGGTGGTGTGCAACACCGGTGCCCCCCAGGGAACTGTTCTGTCACCCTTTCTCTTCACCCTCTATACCTCCGACTTCCAGTTTAGCTCCGACCAGTGCCACCTGCAGAAGTTTTCGGATGACTCCTCTATCGTCGGTTACATCACAGACGACAGGGATGAGGAGTACAGGGCCCTGGTGGAGAGCTTCGTGCAGTGGTGCGACACCAACTACCTTTTGCTTAACACCAGCAAAACAAAGGAGTTGGTGGTGGATTTTAGGAGGAAGAGAAGGACCCCAGCCCCCATCATCATCAAGGGGGTGGAAGTCGAGAGGGTGGACTCCTACAGGTACCTGGGAGTACAAATTAATAACAAACTGGACTGGACTGACAACACCGAGGCTCTTCTCAGGAAAGGGCAGAGCAGACTGTTTTTCCTGAGAAGGCTGAGGTCTTTCGGTGTCTGCAACAAGCTGCTGCAAATGTTTTATCAGTCGGTGGTTGCCAGCGTTCTGTTCTTCGCCGTGGCCTGCTGGGGTGGAAACATCTGTGCCAGGGATGCTGCGAAGCTAAACAAACTGGTGAAGAAGGCCAGCTCTGTGGTGGGGACCGGGCTGGACAGCCTAGAGGTGGTGGCAGAACAGAGGATGGGGAAAAAACTGGCGGCCATGCTGGCCAATCCCTCCCACCCGATGTACTGCGAGCTGGCAGGGATGAGGAGCAAGTTCAGCCACAGATTTGTTCTCCCCCGTCAAAGTACAAAAAGATTTGGACAGTCCTTTATTCCAGCTGCACTCCGACTCTACAACCAGGCCCTGCAGGGTGGGGGAGACCTGGAGATGGAACTTTTGGAACTTTTTACTTATTAAGCCTGCACTGTTTTATGTATTTTATTGAATGTTTTTCTGTTTTCTGTACTGAATGTTTTCTGCCCTAACTGAGCTGTTTGACAACAAAATTTCCCCATTGGGGACAATAAAGGTTTTCAATCAATCAATCAATGCCTCTACCCTGGACACCTTCAAATCAGCCCTCAAAACCCATCTGTTCACCTAGTTTAGTTTTGTCGCTGTCTCTGTGTCTTCTGTTTTGTCTGTCTGACTTTTTTCTGTAAAATGTGTAAAGCGTCAATGGGTTTCAGTGAAAGGCGCTATATAAAACCAAGACTATTATCACAGACTCTTGTTTAGCAAGAAGGCCTTGAGATGCTGTAATTATTATTAGGATTAGTTATTGGGATCCCCCCCCACGTATGAGTTCATTGGCCACCTTCCACCCTTTGAAAATGGTACAAGATGAAATGAAAGGTGCTATATAAATAAAGCTTTACTTACTTACTTACTTACTTACAAGAGAGAATTGTCATGTTATAAATATGAGCCAGGGGTTTAGCTAATAACAGGGCAGAGATGGGGGTAGCTCGGTGGCGTAGCACACTAAGGCGTCAGTCATGTAATCGCAGCGCCTCCAGTTCGATTCTGGCCGTCGACATATCCTGTATGTCATCCCTCCTCTCTCCCCCCCATCCTTCCTGTCAGCCTCTACTGTCTCTATCCCATTAAAGCAGAAATGCACAAAAAAAAAAAAGAAAAAAAAGGGCAGAGATATGAATCAAGTTTGACCAGGTCTGAATGATTTGGTACTCTCTGCCTGATAGAACCAGGGAGAACAGGGTGTGACTGATAGAACCAGGGAGAACAGGGTGTGACTGGGGTGGCTGTTGTCCTTGATGATCTTCCCGGCCTTACTCTGAGGCCATGTCCACACAGAGACGAATTTGGGTGTATCCGCCAACGTTTTTTATCGTAAGGCCGTTTCGTCCACACGGAACCGCGTTCTGGGTGCCTGAATACACTATTTTTTGAAAACGGGTCCCAGAGTGAACAAATCTGACAACGCCACATGCTTTTGACTGGGACTCTCTGCCTTCTCCCCAGGCAACGCTTCCCGCCACGGTGGATTATATTTATAGCTGGCTCATAAATGTTGAGGGCCTTTACTCTTTTGCATGCTGGCCATACTGGAAATCTGAGATCAGACTTGTTTGCATATTGAATACATACTGACATAAGGCCTTAAGGCAGTGCAAATTGAAGCCACTGGTAACTGTGGGCAAGTGTAACATTGCCGAATATATGATTTTTTTTATTTTTATATATGACTTTGGTTAGGTTCTCTGACATGATTTACTTTTGATACTGTGTAATGTTACAGTATATCAACAATACACAACACTAACTAAGCCCCACTAATTACAACTTAGAAAGGCTTAATGAGACTTTTATAATAAAAAAAAACTTTATAAGGCCTACATAGATGCTTAACCAAACATGTATAAGCACATTTTTATTACAGGTCCTTCCATCTTAACTTGTTTGCCAACCTTCATATACTGTAGCATGATATTTCATTTGTGAAGCATAGGCCTTATTATAGGTAATGGTTTATTATAGGTGAAGGTTTCTTAACGCCTAAAGTTTATTAAATGGGACAGTATTTTAAAGACTGGTTAATTCTAAAAGTTTATCCCTGGTTAGGTCACATGGTCAAAACAAAGTCCTGCCCACAACTATATTCAGACACTGTGTCATTGTTTCCCTTGTATGATTATGTGGTGATAAGAGTGCACTGGGGGGTATTCCATGAACGCTAATTTCAGTGAGAGTCTTAAGTCTCGACATTAAGTCTAACCAGGCTTTTTCAATTAATTGCTTACATAGTTAGCAACGTTAATGAAATACCGCCCTGGTCGTGCTTGAGATGAGGTTAAGGTTAGCAATATCGTCATGCAATATTATCTGTGTTACAAGCTACATAGACCTAATATGAAATAATTTAGACCATTGTAAATCATCATTAAACCATACCCTGACAGGTGTACGTATTCAACTCCACACTTGATTTATTACAAAGCACACACGCACAACTGCTTAACCATGAACATAATGTTATGTCCATGTGTGGTGCCTGCCTGCCTGCCTGTGTGTGTGTGTGTGTGTGTGTGTGTGTGTGTGTGTGTGTGTGTGTTTGTGTGTGTGCACAGTCACTTCCTCTTCTCCACCATCCACCTCTGCTTCTCTGTCTCATATAAGGCAGACTGTTGGAACAACGTCCTGGTCTCCTTTACCCTGCCCTTTGAATGAATGAATGAATGAATGGTCTTTATTGTCATTGCTACAGTACAGGTACCAAACAACGAAATTTAGGAGGGGTGGCTCCCCTGGTGTTAGGAAAGGGGAAAAAAAAAAAACTTTTAAAAAAATCACAAGAAGGGAAGGAGCTGGTTTACATAAATAAAGGCTATGTACACAATCCACTGTACTATACTGTACAGATAGACGACTAGGGTTGTCATATTGCACAATAGTATTGTTTCACGTTATTTAAAGTGTCACAGTTTGCAGGCTTGAAATGCAGGCTTGAAATGTACATGTTTGTGCCTCAGCACTACACCTGATTTTTGGGAGGGAAGAAGACGTATTTTCCTGCCACCCCAGGGAATCCAGTGTATTTATGAAGACTGTTGGGACCCTGCTTCAGCAGCTGGTGGCAGAACCTGCACAGGCGGCCGGAGGGCTGCTGCTCTGAGATGTTCCTTTTCTCCGGTACCTTTGTTCTCTTCTGCAACACTGCCACCCTCTGGTTCAAAAGCTTCAGCTCCGGTTTGAAGAATTCAGTGGCAGCAAAATGTAATTAGATTCGACTTTTGGTTGTTGCACAAAGTACAACAAAATGTATTTTTTGCTCTAGGCACAGCCATAGTCAGTGCCCCAGGAGCGATTAGGGGTTAAGTGCCTTGCTCAAGGGCACAACGGTAGTGGTAGGCACCATAGATATGATGCCAGCAACCCTCCAGTCACCAGCTCACAAACAGCTCCCTCTTGAGGGGATGGAACCAGCAACCTTCCGATTGCTACCTGGAATTGATGAGGCCTTCTACTGCGTATGACTGGAAGACTTTTGTAGAGCAATAGAAGTACCTCACTTCTCCAGTTTGATTAAAAAAAGAAGTGAATGGAGGAGCCATCACCAAGGTAGCGGGACTTGTAGGGAGCTGACCACACACTGGACAGATCCTGGTTCTCTTGTGCTGGTGTTCTTGCGCTTGGCTAGATGATTAACATACCTGGAGATAATGAATGAATGAATGAATGAATGAATGAATGGTTGTTGCTTTGTGGTAGCGTGGAGGAGGCTGCACATACTCTGCACCAGCATAATCCTCCAGCTTCAGGAAGTCTTTCTCCCATAGGCGTTTCTAAATCTGGTTATCTATTTAAACAGGGGTAAGCTGTGACATTGTCTAAATACATTTTTGACTGAGCTGGGCAGCTAGGGGTGTATACAGATAAATAGTATAAATGAAGCAGCAATGGAAGAATGTGTATATTGTGCAGTGTGAGTGGAAATATTGGAAAATATTTCAGGTACAATGGAAAATGTGCAGGTAGTGCTGCTGGGCAGCTAGGGGTGACCGTTCAAAAGTAGTATGACCTGGAGATTGAAGCTGTCTTGAAACCTGTCGGTCTGAGACCAAATGCTCTGTTACTGCCTGCCTGGAGGCTAGTGGAGAGAACAGGGTGTGACACTCAAGGTCAGGACTGAGCATTGCCGTGGCTTCAGGACAGGACTGTGTCGTAGAGAGGAAACTCAATGTGTGTCCAGTGCCCTTAACAGATCTTATGAAACATTGTCTGTGCCAAAATGCATAGTAAAAACAACCACAAAATCACAAAGGAAAGTTTTTTTTAATGAATGCTCAGAATTTCATCATGAAAATCATATTTTATGTTTTCACAATCGGTGCACCACAGAGTGTGTGGTCTTGTTTATTCAGCCTCTTTGCCCTGTGAAAAGAGAAAGAAGATAAGGGATAAACATCAATGAACCTCTTAAGTATGATCACTTCAAAGAACAAAATAGGCTGTTTAGGACAAGCACTTCTTTGGCTCTGGGCTTAGCTTTGAGTTTAAGTTTGATTATCAGCTTGGTTTGTATGAATCTGTCATTAGCAGGAGGACCCTAATGCATTGTGCAATGCCCTCCCGCCTGAAGGATAAGTTTGTCAGAGACTTCCCAGACAGTTGTGAATGTAAAAGTCAATATTGACCTCTATGTGTACAATGAACCTGAAATGGTGTTGTTGATGAGGTCATATTGGGACAGGAGTCAGGTATAGGTTTCATAGCAGCTTTGTACCTTTCCAGAGTCGCGGCTCTTAGCCCTGAGCTTGTTGACCTGGGTCTCAAGGCCCCCATGGCGATAACATCCCTTCCACCACCCCCCCCCCCCCCCATAGTTCTTCATTACACTATATTTGGTATATCATACAATCATAATAATACAACAATTACAGGTTAACTTCACATACAACACAGCCTACAACACAGTCACTCCATCAACTCTTTTATCCTATGTATTGCAGAGGTCCATGTTTGAATTGTCCTTTCTTTAGCTCCATGTATTCTGGCTATAGATTGTTCCATGTATAGTATGTCCAGGAAAGACAGCAGCCATTGTTTACGCGTAAGAGTATGTGGAGGATTCCATCGTAATGCTAACATCTTTTTGGCTGCGGTAAGACCAGCAAATAAAACACGAAACATGGAAGCTGACAGATCTAACGATGAAGTATCATTCAAGATCAATAATCTCGGACAACAAGGTATATGGATCCCCAATAGATTAGATAAAGTGGAAGATATTAGTTTCCAAAATGCCGCCACCCCAGGACATTCCCAGTACATGTGTAAAAAGGAGCCCACATGACCGAGTGAACACAGATCACAAATTGAGGAGGGTATGATTTTCATGAGGTGGCGTCTTCTCGGAGTGAGGTATAACCTGTGTAAGAAGTTAAAGTGAATAAGCTTATGATTAGGATTTTTAGATGTGATATCCAGATTGTCCCAAACAGTCATCCAATCAATATCCCCATCAGAAAAATCAAGGTCTCTCTCCCATACCTGGTGAACAGCAAGAGGTTTACAGGAAGCTTCTAGTAAATTAGTGTATAATTTAGAGACTAAACCCCTTGTCTGTACTCCCACATCTAACATCGTGTGAAGCTCATGGGTATATAGAGATTGTCCCCAGGGAACACCATATGCACGCATGGAAGATCTAAGTTGCAGGTAAAGAAAAAATGAGAACCCTGGTAAATTGTAGGTCATACGCAGATCATTAAACATTCTAAGACCCTCATCATTAGAAATGTCAGAAAGAACATGTATACCTTTATCACTCCATTGGGGATATGAAAAGGGAACTTTTCCGGTTAGAAGAGCGAAATTGTGGAAGATAGGAGTATGGGTGTGCCACTTTAACTGAGAGTGAGTTGCCTTCTCGACAGCCAGCCATACTGATAAAAGAGAGGACATTATAGGGCCCAGCTTAGATTTGGATTGTTTAGTAGATAGACTTGAGTACACTAAGTCCTGTAAGCGGTGAGGGGAAGCCAAATTTTCCTCTATCGCTCGCCATGAAACCGATGCATTACAATCTAACCAGGTTGATAAAGGGCGCAGCACATACGCCCAAAAATACATTTTAAAATTGGGGACAGCTAGACCTCCATCCTGTCTGCTGCGCTGTAGAGTGGATAGTTTTAAGCGAGGGCGCTTGCCTTTCCAAATACATTTTGATATAAGACTATGGATCTTGTCCCAGTAACATGCCCAAACATTCTTAAAAAGTTTTTGGGATGTTATTAAAAATTCAAGTTTCAGATTTGCACCAATAACCGAGGAGGCTGAGGACGTGGCAGACCAATCAAACGACTCTGATTAGATTTCACGCCTGACTGAGATGTTCAGTGGTCGGGCACAGGTAGACGGTTTTAGTTGAAGACAGCACAAGGGAACGGGACACTGTGGATTAAACGGTAAGGTTACAATAACTGTTTTTAATTGATTAACGTTACTTTGTATGGATACATTTACTTTCTTGACCACAAACTAACCGTAAATGCGAATAACGTCGAGCGTGTGTGTTGTCAGAAATTGCTAGGAAGCTGGGCGCAAAATTTACTTTTATCCACCGTCCAAATCGACAAATTGGTGAACGTTCAGATTTGACCAGCCACTCAATAGATTAACGTCATCGTTGTTGGTTTTTTGGCTGGTGAGTGAAGCAAATCTACCAGCCCAAAAGTTTGGGCCAGGTTTGCGAGCTAGCTAGCTAGCTAGCTTTTTACTTTAATATTAACCCTGGTTGCCACCCTGGAGGTCTTTGAGCGCGACATGTGGAGGAGGGCCATGGAGAAGAGACATGTGAAGGAGGAGGGCCATGGAGAAGAGACATGTGGAGGAGGAGGGCCATGGAGAAGAGACATGTGGAGGAGGAGGGCCATGGAGAAGAGACATGTGGAGGAGGAGGGCCATGGAGAAGACACATGTGGAGGAGGGCCATGGAGAAGAGACATGTGGAGGAGGAGGGCCATGGAGAAGACACATGTGGAGGAGGAGGGCCATGGAGAAGACACATGTGGAGGAGGAGGGCCATGGAGAAGACACATGTGGAGGAGGAGGGCCATGGAGAAGAGACATGTGGAGGAGGAGGGCCATGGAGAAGAGAACAAGGAGAAGGCCCAGCAATGCTTGCATGGTAATGCAGCATACATTAAAATATTCAAAATCTGTTTGTTAACCCCAATCTCCTACTGCTCACCTCCTTCTCCTTCAACTGGGAGGTGTGTTGAGGGAAGGAGTCCTACAGTATCCTCATTGTTTTCCCATGTTGGAATTTGGAACTTTGAGGCATCAACTGTTTGTAATGAACAGTCTAGTGTTCTAATGCTTTGCATCTTCCAGAACATTCAGAGAGCAGTCCTTGGTCTGCTGTCGGCCTTGTTGAGGGAGCAGTGATGAGCCCGTTAGAGGACCAGGAGAGCGAGCAGAAGGGCCTCAGCACTGATGTGAGTAAACCCAACTTGTGGTGGAGAGTGTCTGGCCTGTAGAGGGAGCTAACCCTAACCCTACTCTCAACCACAGTCCTATAGCTCCCCCTACAGGCCAGACGCCGCATGCTCTCCACACAACACCTCTGACATGTAGCTGCTGATGAATGCTTAGATAACCCTAACCCTACTTTGGCAAATGCCTATTGAACAGATTTATTTATTATCCTATCTTAAGAAAACTAATGTAACACTCTCATCTGGGGATTTACACGGCAAATCAAATGAAGAACTACAAATCCCTGATGACAGGGAGATGACATATGACTGCTCTGATGAATCAACCCCTATTTCATCAATTTTCTGTATATAACGACGCCGATCATTGCTCTATTATTCTACCTAGCCCAGAGTCCCCGGATGAGTGCCTCTAAAACTGAATTGTATTTTGAGAAAAACTGAATTGTATTTTGAGAAAAACTGAATTGTATTTTGAGAAAAACTGAATTGTATTTTGAGAACTGAATTGTATTTTGAGAAAAAACGGATTGTATTTAGAGAAACTGAATTTGAAAACTGAATTAAAATAATGAAAACTGAATTGAATACAATTCAATCTGTCAAATACAATTCAATTTGTGCTCATATTCAATTAAATCTGTCAAATACAATTCAATTTCTGATGGCACTAACATAGCTCCATAGTGAGTTCTGCTACTTTCTTCGGAAGCACTTGGATTTGTTTGAGCTCTGCTATTTCAACAGTTTCAACGTTAGGTGTCATAACAGGTGCAGCTGAATTCAAGTTTGGTTTCTTGGATGAAAACCCGAAACTTTCCAGGCTTGTCGACTCGGTCGGCAGCAGTCGCCTTTTTTGGGGCGGCATGATAGCTAGCTACTGAATGTTTTCTTCTCAATAATCGTATTTTCACGTTCGCAAGCTCTCAACGATCATATTCTGCTGTTGCATACTGTCATTCACAGGATATTAATGCTGGTGCGCGTAGTTCTTTTGGAAAACATGTTTATTTTTAAATATTTATCATATAAATAAATATAAATAATACTCATTACATTGACATTTATGATCAAATAATGGTTGTGGTAATGTATTATTAGCGACTCCCACAGATGTATGATTTTACTGCTTTCATGGGAGCTCAGACCTTCCTTATGGGAGCTCAGCTCCCATTGGCTCCCACATAACTCGAACCCTGGATTTCTCCCTGCAGAGAAACGATGCCATGCGGACCACAGCCACCACCCAGTCTGAGCAGCCCAGCGAGGGCAGAACCCTCCTGGCCCTGAGGCAGACAGTCCTGGGGGAGAGGCTGGAGGTCCTGCAGGAGAGGCTGGTGGGCCAGGAGGAGAGGCAGGTGGGCCTGCAGGAGAGGCTGGTGGGCCTGGAGGAGAGGCGGGTGGGCCTGCAGGAGAGGCTGGTGGGCCTGGAGGAGAGGCAGGTGGGCCTGCAGGAGTGGCTGGTGGGCCTGGAGGAGAGCCTGGTGGGCCTGCAGGAGAGCCTGGTGGGCCTGCAGGAGAGGCGGGTGGGCCTGCAGGAGAGGCTGGTGGGCCTGGAGGAGAGGCGGGGGGGCCTGGAGGAGAGGCAGGTGGGCCTGGAGGAGAGTCTGCTGAGCGTGGAGGAGAGGCTGGTGGGCCTGCAGGAGAGTCATCTGAGCGTGGAGGAGAGTCTGCTGGAGAGGCTGCAGGAGAGGCTGGAGAGGAGAATGCAGGAGATGGGTGACGAACGCCAGAGGAGGAGGGCCAAGGGCTGACCGCCCAGTGGCGTAGCGGACGGGCCCGCAAGCGACGCACCGCGGGGGGGCCCCAGCCACCAAACTTTACAAATAAATAAATATATAAAACAAAGAAAATAAGTGGCCCTTCATTGTGTCAACCTTAATTTTAATATATAGGCCTATATTTAAAAATATATAGATAGTTAGCCGTATCCAATAGCAACATGACTTTGACGTCACACGTAGGCAGCGAGACACAAGGAAAATGAGCAAGCGAAAATACAATACAAAGTACAATAAGCATTCTTTAGGTGGTGGTAGATTCTGTATTCGGACATTATAGCCGCTATATGTGGGACTGTCGGTCCGATATTGTAAAAAAATCTAATAAAAAATGTATGTTTACGGAAGTACATGTCTCAAGTATTATCTCGGCGGTTAGTCGAGTGAAAGAAAAACAACATACAGATGATAATTCACACAATATAATACCACGAAAGCGTACAGCACTAAACAATAACATTTATTTGGGCAGCATCATACTCAAACTCAGGCAGAAGGGCAGGGTCTGGCCAGGTTCACAGTCACAGGCTGTCAGTGCATCATACAGGTACATAATTCAGCATGGTTAGGCTATATATAGCTGTTTCTTTTTCTATTCTACTATTCTATTCTACTTCTGCTGTCTGCGTCTCCCTGGGTATTCCTAGACCAGATGGCAAACAGTAAAGAAATGCCACAATATACCAGGACTTAAGAGGACCCCCAAGGACCCCAATTGAAATAAGCCAGTGGCTTTCTTGGGTTTTTATCCTGTTAGTTGACCTTGTATGTAATATGTACTTTCATGTACCTACTTCTGCAAATCTTCTAATAAAGTCTTCAATCAATCAATCAATCAATCAATCAAAGAAACGAGATGTCCAACAAAGGATTTGACAAACCCTGGCCTATTTTACGCAACAAGTAGACTCTGATGCAGCGGAGACAGGGTTGCCAGATGGGCTGGTTTTTGGTGGATTTAGAAGTTTTTAGATTGGTTAGGTTGGAAATTCTCAATCCCATCTGGCAACCCTTAGCGGAGAGTCTACAGCTTGTATGTTTACAGATATCGCACTGCTGTGCACACCACACTTTGTTAAAAGAAATAAAGCTTGTACTTTTCTACTTATAATACATTCTACTGATGTAGTCTACCATTTGGTTTTAGTTATTGCTCTCACTTGTTTGTACCTTTTGCTAAGTCAAGCATTTAGAATGTAGAGTGCATATTGCGGAATTTCGCAACGTCAATAACGCATCGGCCTCTAAAAAACGCACGTTTTTAAAAATATTTTAAAATAATAATTATTATTATTAATATTATTTTTATTTTTTAACCTCCGTTGCGAAAGGGCCCCCGCCGCCACCTTGCGGGGGTGCCTCGGGATTTTGCGGTACGCCACTGTGACCGCCTGGACACAGACTGACTGCCCCTCGCAAGGAGAGAGTGAGGACATGGCAGATATTGGTTGTCCTATTGGTCCTGAAAAGGACAGCTTTAAAGCAGTAAAATGTGATCATCTCAAGTCTAGTATTCTTTTGAGGTTATTGTTCTAGCCTATGTATTGTGCTTATTCTAAGAAATAATATAAGCACATTTGGATGAACTTCTATATTAAATTGGTTTAATTCCCTTCTGGTTCGGGGGCAGAACCTTCAGTGTGGCAGCACCCACCCTTTGGAACTCTCTCCCCACAGTGATCCGCAATGCCTCTACCCTGGACACCTTCAAATCAGCCCTCAAAACCCATCTGTTCACCTAGTTTAGTTTTGTCGCTGTCTCTGTGTTTTCTGTTTTGTCTGTCTGACTTTTTTCTGTAAAATGTGTAAAGCGTCAATGGGTTTCAGTGAAAGGCGCTATATAAAACCAAGACTATTATCACAGACTCTTGTTTAGCAAGAAGGCCTTGAGATGCTGTAATTATTATTAGGATTAGTTATTGGGATCCCCCCCCACTTATGAGTTCATTGGCCACCTTCCACCCTTTGAAAATGGTACAAGATGAAATGAAAGGTGCTATATAAATAAAGCTTTACTTACTTACTTACTTACTTACAAGAGAGAATTGTCATGTTATCAATATGAGCCAGGGGTTTAGCTAATAACAGGGCAGAGATGGGGGTAGCTCGGTGGCGTAGCACACTAAGGCGTCAGTCATGTAATCGCAGCGCCTCCAGTTCGATTCTGGCCGTAGACATATCCTGTATGTCATCCCTCCTCTCTCCCCCCCATCCTTCCTGTCTGCCTCTACTGTCTCTATCCCATTAAAGCAGAAATGCACAAAAAAAGAAAAGAAAAAAAAGGGCAGAGATATGAATCAAGTTTGACCAGGTCTGAATGATTTGGTACTCTCTGCCTGATAGAACCAGGGAGAACAGGGTGTGACTGATAGAACCAGGGAGAACAGGGTGTGACTGGGGTGGCTGTTGTCCTTGATGATCTTCCCGGCCTTACTCTGAGGCCATGTCCACACAGAGACGAATTTGGGTGTATCCGCCAACGTTTTTTATCGTAAGGCCGTTTCGTCCACACGGAACCACGTTCTGGGAGCCTGAATACACTATTTTTTGAAAACGGGTCCCAGAGTGAACAAATCTGACAACGCCACATGCTTTTGACTGGGACTCTCTGCCTTCTCCCCAGGCAACGCTTCCCGCCACGGTGGATTATATTTATAGCTGAGCTCATAAATGTTGAGGGCCTTTACTCTTTTGCATGCTGGCCATACTGGAAATCTGAGATCAGACTTGTTTGCATATTGAATACATACTGACATAAGGCCTTAAGGCAGTGCAAATTGAAGCCAATGGTAACTGTGGGCAAGTGTAACATTGCTGAATATATGATTTTTTTTATTTTTTATATATGACCTTGGTTAGGTTCTCTGACATGATTTACTTTTGATACTGTGTAATGTTACAGTATATCAACAATACACAACACTAACTAAGCCCCACTAATTACAACTTAGAAAGGCTTAATGAGACTTTTATAATAAAAAAAAACGTTATAAGGCCTACATAGATGCTTAACCAAACATTTATAAGCACATTTTTATTACAGGTCCTTCCATCTTAACTTGTTTGCCAACCTTCATATACTGTAGCATGATATTTCATTTGTGAAGCATAGGCCTTATTATAGGTAATGGTTTATTATAGGTGAAGGTTTCTTAACGCCTAAAGTTTATTAAATGGGACAGTATTTTAAAGACTGGTTAATTCTAAAAGTTTATCCCTGGTTAGGTCACATGGTCAAAACAAAGTCCTGCCCACAACTATATTCAGACACTGTGTCATTGTTTCCCTTGTATGATTATGTGGTGATAAGAGTGCACTGGGGGGTATTCCATGAACGCTAATTTCAGTGAGAGTCTTAAGTCTCGACATTAAGTCTAACCAGGCTTTTTCAATTAATTGCTTACATAGTTAGCAACGTTAATGAAATACCGCCCTGGTCGTGCTTGAGATGAGGTTAAGGTTAGCAATATCATCATGCAATATTATCTGTGTTACAAGCTACATAGACCTAATATGAAATAATTTAGACCATTGTAAATCATCATTAAACCATACCCTGACAGGTGTACGTATTCAACTCCACACTTGATTTATTACAAAGCACACACGCACAACTGCTTAACCATGAACATAATGTTATGTCCATGTGTGGTGCCTGCCTGCCTGCCTGTGTGTGTGTGTGTGTGTGTGTGTGTGTGTGTGTGTGTGTGTGTTTGTGTGTGTGCACAGTCACTTCCTCTTCTCCACCATCCACCTCTGCTTCTCTGTCTCATATAAGGCAGACTGTTGGAACAACGTCCTGGTCTCCTTTACCCTGCCCTTTGAATGAATGAATGAATGAATGGTCTTTATTGTCATAGCTACAGTACAGGTACCAAACAACGAAATTTAGGAGGGGTGGCTCCCCTGGTGTTAGGAAAGGGGGAAAAAAAAAACTTTTAAAAAAATCACAAGAAGGGAAGGAGCTGGTTTACGTAAATAAAGGCTATGTACACAATCCACTGTACTATACTGTACAGATAGACGACTAGGGTTGTCATATTGCACAATAGTATTGTTTCACGTTATTTAAAGTGTCACAGTTTGCAGGCTTGAAATGCAGGCTTGAAATGTACATGTTTGTGCCTCAGCACTACACCTGATTTTTGAGAGGGAAGAAGACGTATTTTCCTGCCACCCCAGGGAATCCAGTGTATTTATGAAGACTGTTGGGACCCTGCTTCAGCAGCTGGTGGCAGAACCTGCACAGGCGGCCGGAGGGCTGCTGCTCTGAGATGTTCCTTTTCTCCGGTACCTTTGTTCTCTTCTGCAACACTGCCACCCTCTGGTTCAAAAGCTTCAGCTCCGGTTTGAAGAATTCAGTGGCAGCAAAATGTAATTAGATTCGACTTTTGGTTGTTGCACAAAGTACAACAAAATGTATTTTTTGCTCTAGGCACAGCCATAGTCAGTGCCCCAGGAGCGATTATGGGTTAAGTGCCTTGCTCAAGGGCACAACGGTAGTGGTAGGCACCATAGATATGATGCCAGCAACCCTCCAGTCACCAGCTCACAAACAGCTCCCTCTTGAGGGGATGGAACCAGCAACCTTCCGATTGCTACCTGGAATTGATGAGGCCTTCTACTGCGTATGACTGGAAGACTTTTGTAGAGCAATAGAAGTACCTCACTTCTCCAGTTTGATTAAAAAAAGAAGTGAATGGAGGAGCCATCACCAAGGTAGCGGGACTTGTAGGGAGCTGACCACACACTGGACAGATCCTGGTTCTCTTGTGCTGGTGTTCTTGCGCTTGGCTAGATGATTAACATACCTGGAGATAATGAATGAATGAATGAATGAATGAATGAATGAATGAATGGTTGTTGCTTTGTGGTAGCGTGGAGGAGGCTGCACATACTCTGCACCAGCATAATCCTCCAGCTTCAGGAAGTCTTTCTCCCATAGGCGTTTCTAAATCTGGTTATCTATTTAAACAGGGGTAAGCTGTGACATTGTCTAAATACATTTTTGACTGAGCTGGGCAGCTAGGGGTGTATACAGATAAATAGTATAAATGAAGCAGCAATGGAAGAATGTGTATATTGTGCAGTGTGAGTGGAAATATTGGAAAATATTTCAGGTACAATGGAAAATGTGCAGGTAGTGCTGCTGGGCAGCTAGGGGTGACCGTTCAAAAGTAGTATGACCTGGAGATTGAAGCTGTCTTGAAACCTGTCGGTCTGAGACCAAATGCTCTGTTACTGCCTGCCTGGAGGCTAGTGGAGAGAACAGGGTGTGACACTCAAGGTCAGGACTGACGTGTCGTAGAGAGGAAACTCAATGTGTGTCCAGTGCCCTTAACAGATCTTATGAAACATTGTCTGTGCCAAAATGCATAGTAAAAACAACCACAAAATCACAAAGGAACGTTTTTTTAATGAATGCTCAGAATTTCACCATGAAAATCATATTTTATGTTTTCACAATCGGTGCAGCACAGAGTGTGTGGTCTTGTTTATTCAGCCTCTTTGCCCTGTGAAACGAGAAAGAAGATAAGGGATAAACATCAATGAACCTCTTAAGTATGATCACTTCAAAGAACAAAATAGGCTGTTTAGGACAAGCACTTCTTTGGCTCTGGGCTTAGCTTTGAGTTTAAGTTTGATTATCAGCTTGGTTTGTATGAATCTGTCATTAGCAGGAGGACCCTAATGCATTGTGCAATGCCCTCCCGCCTGAAGGATACGTTTCTCAGAGACTTCCCAGACAGTTGTGAATGTAAAAGTCAATATTGACCTCTATGTGTACAATGAACCTGAAATGGTGTTGTTGATGAGGTCATATTGGGACAGGAGTCAGGTATAGGTTTCATAGCAGCTTTGTACCTTTCCAGAGTCGCGGCTCTTAGCCCTGAGCTTGTTGACCTGGGTCTCAAGGCCCCCATGGCGATAACATCCCTTCCACCACCCCCCCCCCCCCCATAGTTCTTCATTACACTATATTTGGTATATCATACAATCATAATAATACAACAATTACAGGTTAACTTCACATACAACACAGCCTACAACACAGTCACTCCATCAACTCTTTTATCCTATGTATTGCAGAGGTCCATGTTTGAATTGTCCTTTCTTTAGCTCCATGTATTCTGGCTATAGATTGTTCCATGTATAGTATGTCCAGGAAAGACAGCAGCCATTGTTTACGCGTAAGAGTATGTGGAGGATTCCATCGTAATGCTAACATCTTTTTGGCTGCGGTAAGACCAGCAAATAAAACACGAAACATGGAAGCTGACAGATCTAACGATGAAGTATCATTCAAGATCAATAATCTCGGACAACAAGGTATATGGATCCCCAATAGATTAGATAAAGTGGAAGATATTAGTTTCCAAAATGCCGCCACCCCAGGACATTCCCAGTACATGTGTAAAAAGGAGCCCACATGACCGAGTGAACACAGATCACAAATTGAGGAGGGTATGATTTTCATGAGGTGGCGTCTTCTCGGAGTGAGGTATAACCTGTGTAAGAAGTTAAAGTGAATAAGCTTATGATTAGGATTTTTAGATGTGATATCCAGATTGTCCCAAACAGTCATCCAATCAATATCCCCATCAGAAAAATCAAGGTCTCTCTCCCATACCTGGTGAACAGCAAGAGGTTTACAGGAAGCTTCTAGTAAATTAGTGTATAATTTAGAGACTAAACCCCTTGTCTGTACTCCCACATCTAACATCGTGTGAAGCTCATGGGTATATAGAGATTGTCCCCAGGGAACACCATATGCACGCATGGAAGATCTAAGTTGCAGGTAAAGAAAAAATGAGAACCCTGGTAAATTGTAGGTCATACGCAGATCATTAAACATTCTAAGACCCTCATCATTAGAAATGTCAGAAAGAACATGTATACCTTTATCACTCCATTGGGGATATGAAAAGGGAACTTTTCCGGTTAGAAGAGCGAAATTGTGGAAGATAGGAGTATGGGTGTGCCACTTTAACTGAGAGTGAGTTGCCTTCTCGACAGCCAGCCATACTGATAAAAGAGAGGACATTATAGGGCCCAGCTTAGATTTGGATTGTTTAGTAGATAGACTTGAGTACACTAAGTCCTGTAAGCGGAGAGGGGAAGCCAAATTTTCCTCTATCGCTCGCCATGAAACCGATGCATTACAATCTAACCAGGTTGATAAAGGGCGCAGCACATACGCCCAAAAATACATTTTAAAATTGGGGACAGCTAGACCTCCATCCTGTCTGCTGCGCTGTAGAGTGGATAGTTTTAAGCGAGGGCGCTTGCCTTTCCAAATAAATTTTGATATAAGACTATGGATCTTGTCCCAGTAACATGCCCAAACATTCTTAAAATGTTTTTGGGATGTTATTAAAAATTCAAGTTTCAGATTTGCACCAATAACCGAGGAGGCTGAGGACGTGGCAGACCAATCAAACGACTCTGATTAGATTTCACGCCTGACTGAGATGTTCAGTGGTCGGGCACAGGTAGACGGTTTTAGTTGAAGACAGCACAAGGGAACGGGACACTGTGGATTAAACGGTAAGGTTACAATAACTGTTTTTAATTGATTAACGTTACTTTGTATGGATACATTTACTTTCTTGACCACAAACTAACCGTAAATGCGAATAACGTCGAGCGTGTGTGTTGTCAGAAATTGCTAGGAAGCTGGGCGCAAAATTTACTTTTATCCACCGTCCAAATCGACAAATTGGTGAACGTTCAGATTTGACCAGCCACTCAATAGATTAACGTCATCGTTGTTGGTTTTTTGGCTGGTGAGTGAAGCAAATCTACCAGCCCAAAAGTTTGGGCCAGGTTTGCGAGCTAGCTAGCTAGCTAGCTTTTTACTTTAATATTAACCCTGGTTGCCACCCTGGAGGTCTTTGAGCGCGACATGTGGAGGAGGGCCATGGAGAAGAGACATGTGAAGGAGGAGGGCCATGGAGAAGAGACATGTGGAGGAGGAGGGCCATGGAGAAGAGACATGTGGAGGAGGAGGGCCATGGAGAAGAGACATGTGGAGGAGGAGGGCCATGGAGAAGACACATGTGGAGGAGGGCCATGGAGAAGAGACATGTGGAGGAGGAGGGCCATGGAGAAGAGACATGTGGAGGAGGAGGGCCATGGAGAAGAGACATGTGGAGGAGGGCCATGGAGAAGAGACATGTGGAGGAGGAGGGCCATGGAGAAGACACATGTGGAGGAGGAGGGCCATGGAGAAGAGACATGTGAAGGAGGAGGGCCATGGAGAAGACACATGTGGAGGAGGGCCATGGAGAAGAGACATGTGGAGGAGGAGGGCCATGGAGAAGAGACATGTGGAGGAGGGCCATGGAGAAGAGAACAAGGAGAAGGCCCAGCAATGCTTGCATGGTAATGCAGCATACATTAAAATATTCAAAATCTGTTTGTTAACCCCAATCTCCTACTGCTCACCTCCTTCTCCTTCAACTGGGAGGTGTGTTGAGGGAAGGAGTCCTACAGTATCCTCATTGTTTTCCCATGTTGGAATTTGGAACTTTGAGGCATCAACTGTTTGTAATGAACAGTCTAGTGTTCTAATGCTTTGCATCTTCCAGAACATTCAAATCAAAACATTTCAAACAACAACAAGATGGCAGAGAGCAGTCCTTGGTCTGCTGTCGGCCTTGTTGAGGGAGCAGTGATGAGCCCGTTAGAGGACCAGGAGAGCGAGCAGAAGGGCCTCAGCACTGATGTGAGTAAACCCAACTTGTGGTGGAGAGTGTCTGGCCTGTAGAGGGAGCTAACCCTAACCCTACTCTCAACCACAGTCCTATAGCTCCCCCTACAGGCCAGACGACGCATGCTCTCCACACAACACCTCTGACATGTAGCTGCTGATGAATGCTTAGATAACCCTAACCCTACTTTGGCAAATGCCTATTGAACAGATTTATTTATTATCCTATCTTAAGAAAACTAATGTAACACTCTCATCTGGGGATTTACACGGCAAATCAAATGAAGAACTACAAATCCCTGATGACAGGGAGATGACATATGACTGCTCTGATGAATCAACCCCTATTTCATCAATTTTCTGTATATAACGACGCCGATCATTGCTCTATTATTCTACCTAGCCCAGAGTCCCCGGATGAGTGCCTCTAAAACTGAATTGTATTTTGAGAAAAACTGAATTGTATTTTGAGAAAAACTGAATTGTATTTTGAGAACTGAATTGTATTTTGAGAAAAAACGGATTGTATTTAGAGAAACTGAATTTGAAAACTGAATTAAAATAATGAAAACTGAATTGAATACAATTCAATCTGTCAAATACAATTCAATTTGTGCTCATATTCAATTAAATCTGTCAAATACAATTCAATTTCTGATGGCACTAACATAGCTCCATAGTGAGTTCTGCTACTTTCTTCGGAAGCACTTGGATTTGTTTGAGCTCTGCTATTTCAACAGTTTCAACGTT
This sequence comes from Nansenia antarctica, assembly GCF_963989245.1. NCBI lineage: Eukaryota > Metazoa > Chordata > Actinopteri > Argentiniformes > Microstomatidae > Nansenia > Nansenia antarctica. Next base: position 11,823,959 of record NC_137693.1, on the reverse strand, counting down.
AGGTGTCATAACAGGTGCAGCTGAATTCAAGTTTGGTTTCTTGGATGAAAACCCGAAACTTTCCAGGCTTGTCGACTCGGTCGGCAGCAGTCGCCTTTTTTGGGGCGGCATGATAGCTAGCTACTGAATGTTTTCTTCTCAATAATCGTATTTTCACGTTCGCAAGCTCTCAACGATCATATTCTGCTGTTGCATACTGTCATTCACAGGATATTAATGCTGGTGCGCGTAGTTCTTTTGGAAAACATGTTTATTTTTAAATATTTATCATATAAATAAATATAAATAATACTCATTACATTGACATTTATGATCAAATAATGGTTGTGGTAATGTATTATTAGCGACTCCCACAGATGTATGATTTTACTGCTTTCATGGGAGCTCAGACCTTCCTTATGGGAGCTCAGCTCCCATTGGCTCCCACATAACTCGAACCCTGGATTTCTCCCTGCAGAGAAACGATGCCATGCGGACCACAGCCGCCACCCAGTCTGAGCAGCCCAGCGAGGGCAGAACCCTCCTGGCCCTGAGGCAGACAATCCTGGGGGAGAGGCTGGTGGGCCTGGAGGAGAGGCAGGTGGGCCTGCAGGAGAGGCTGGTGGGCCTGGAGGAGAGGCGGGTGGGCCTGCAGGAGAGGCTGGTGGGCCTGGAGGAGAGGCAGGTGGGCCTGCAGGAGTGGCTGGTGGGCCTGGAGGAGAGCCTGGTGGGCCTGCAGGAGAGGCTGGTGGGCATGCAGGAGAGGCGGGTGCACGTGCAGAAGAGGCTGGAGGAGGGGCGGGTGGGCCTGCAGGAGAGGCTGGTGGGCCTGGAGGAGAGGCGGGGGGGCCTGGAGGAGAGGCAGGTGGGCCTGGAGGAGAGTCTGCTGAGCGCGTCGGAGAGGCTGGTGGGCCTGCAGGAGAGTCATCTGAGCGTGGAGGAGAGGCTGGTGGAGAAGCTGCAGGAGAGGCTGGAGAGGAGAATGCAGGAGATGGGTGGAGGAGGGGACGCCAGAGGAGGAGGGCCAAGGGCTGACCGCCCAGTGGCGTAGTGGACGGGCCCGCAAGCGACGCACCGCGGGGGGGCCCCAGCCACTAGGGGGCCCCCTAACATTGGATCCAAACTTTAAAAATAAATAAATATATAAAACAAAGAAAATAAGTGGCCCTTCATTGTGTCAACCTTAATTTTAATATATAGGCCTATATTTAAAAATATATAGATAGTTAGCCGTATCCAATAGCAACATGACTTTGACGTCACACGTAGGCAGTGAGACACAAGGAAAATGAGCAAGCGAAAATACAATACAAAGTACAATAAGCATTCTTTAGGTGGTGGTAGATTCTGTATTCGGACATTATAGCCGCTATATGTGGGACTGTCGGTCCGATATTGTAAAAAAATCTAATAAAAAATTTATGTTTACGGAAGTACATGTCTCAAGTATTATCTCGGCGGTTAGTCGAGTGAAAGAAAAACAACACACAGATGATAATTCACACAATATAATACCACGAAAGCGTACAGCACTAAACAATAACATTTATTTGGGCAGCATCATACTCAAACTCAGGCAGAAGGGCAGGGTCTGGCCAGGTTCACAGTCACAGGCTGTCAGTGCATCATACAGGTACATAATTCAGCATGGTTAGGCTATATATAGCTGTTTCTTTTTCTATTCTACTATTCTATTCTACTTCTGCTGTCTGCGTCTCCCTGGGTATTCCTAGACCAGATGGCAAACAGTAAAGAAATGCCACAATATACCAGGACTTAAGAGGACCCCCAAGGACCCCAATTGAAATAAGCCAGTGGCTTTCTTGGGTTTTTATCCTGTTAGTTGACCTTGTATGTAATATGTACTTTCATGTACCTACTTCTGCAAATCTTCTAATAAAGTCTTCAATCAATCAATCAATCAATCAATCAAAGAAACGAGATGTCCAACAAAGGATTTGACAAACCCTGGCCTATTTTACGCAACAAGTAGACTCTGATGCAGCGGAGACAGGGTTGCCAGATGGGCTGGTTTTTGGTGGATTTAGAAGTTTTTAGATTGGTTAGGTTGGAAATTCTCAATCCCATCTGGCAACCCTTAGCGGAGAGTCTACAGCTTGTATGTTTACAGATATCGCACTGCTGTGCACACCACACTTTGTTAAAAGAAATAAAGCTTGTACTTTTCTACTTATAATACATTCTACTGATGTAGTCTACCATTTGGTTTTAGTTATTGCTCTCACTTGTTTGTACCTTTTGCTAAGTCAAGCATTTAGAATGTAGAGTGCATATTGCGGAATTTCGCAACGTCAATAACGCATCGGCCTCTAAAAAACGCACGTTTTTAAAAATATTTTAAAATAATTATTATTATTATTAATATTATTTTTATTTTTTAACCTCCGTTGCGAAAGGGCCCCCGCCGCCACCTTGCGGGGGGGCCTCGGGATTTTGCGGTACGCCACTGTGACCGCCTGGACACAGACTGACTGCCCCTCGCAAGGAGAGAGTGAGGACATGGCAGATATTGGTTGTCCTATTGGTCCTGAAAAGGACAGCTTTAAAGCAGTAAAATGTGATCATCTCAAGTCTAGTATTCTTTTGAGGTTATTGTTCTAGCCTATGTATTGTGCTTATTCTAAGAAATAATATAAGCACATTTGGATGAACTTCTATATTAAATTGGTTTAATTCCCTTCTGGTTCGGGGGCAGAACCTTCAGTGTGGCAGCACCCACCCTTTGGAACTCTCTCCCCACAGTGATCCGCAATGCCTCTACCCTGGACACCTTCAAATCAGCCCTCAAAACCCATCTGTTCACCTAGTTTAGTTTTGTCGCTGTCTCTGTGTTTTCTGTTTTGTCTGTCTGACTTTTTTCTGTAAAATGTGTAAAGCGTCAATGGGTTTCAGTGAAAGGCGCTATATAAAACCAAGACTATTATCACAGACTCTTGTTTAGCAAGAAGGCCTTGAGATGCTGTAATTATTATTAGGATTAGTTATTGGGATCCCCCCCCACTTATGAGTTCATTGGCCACCTTCCACCCTTTGAAAATGGTACAAGATGAAATGAAAGGTGCTATATAAATAAAGCTTTACTTACTTACTTACTTACTTACTTACAAGAGAGAATTGTCATGTTATAAATATGAGCCAGGGGTTTAGCTAATAACAGGGCAGAGATGGGGGTAGCTCGGTGGCGTAGCACACTAAGGCGTCAGTCATGTAATCGCAGCGCCTCCAGTTCGATTCTGGCCGTAGACATATCCTGTATGTCATCCCTCCTCTCTCCCCCCCATCCTTCCTGTCAGCCTCTACTGTCTCTATCCCATTAAAGCAGAAATGCACAAAAAAAGAAAAGAAAAAAAAGGGCAGAGATATGAATCAAGTTTGACCAGGCCTGAATGATTTGGAACTCTCTGCCTGATAGAACCAGGGAGAACAGGGTGTGACTGATAGAACCAGGGAGAACAGGGTGTGACTGGGGTGGCTGTTGTCCTTGATGATCTTCCCGGCCTTACTCTGAGGCCATGTCCACACAGAGACGAATTTGGGTGTATCCGCCAACGTTTTTTATCGTAAGGCCGTTTCGTCCACACGGAACCACGTTCTGGGAGCCTGAATACACTATTTTTTGAAAACGGGTCCCAGAGTGAACAAATCTGACAACGCCACATGCTTTTGACTGGGACTCTCTGCCTTCTCCCCAGGCAACGCTTCCCGCCACGGTGGATTATATTTATAGCTGAGCTCATAAATGTTGAGGGCCTTTACTCTTTTGCATGCTGGCCATACTGGAAATCTGAGATCAGACTTGTTTGCATATTGAATACATACTGACATAAGGCCTTAAGGCAGTGCAAATTGAAGCCAATGGTAACTGTGGGCAAGTGTAACATTGCCGAATATATGATTTTTTTTATTTTTATATATGACCTTGGTTAGGTTCTCTGACATGATTTACTTTTGATACTGTGTAATGTTACAGTATATCAACAATACACAACACTAACTAAGCCCCACTAATTACAACTTAGAAAGGCTTAATGAGACTTTTATAATAATAAAAAACGTTATAAGGCCTACATAGATGCTTAACCAAACATTTATAAGCACATTTTTATTACAGGTCCTTCCATCTTAACTTGTTTGCCAACCTTCATATACTGTAGCATGATATTTCATTTGTGAAGCATAGGCCTTATTATAGGTAATGGTTTATTATAGGTGAAGGTTTCTTAACGCCTAAAGTTTATTAAATGGGACAGTATTTTAAAGACTGGTTAATTCTAAAAGTTTATCCCTGGTTAGGTCACATGGTCAAAACAAAGTCCTGCCCACAACTATATTCAGACACTGTGTCATTGTTTCCCTTGTATGATTATGTGGTGATAAGAGTGCACTGGGGGGTATTCCATGAACGCTAATTTCAGTGAGAGTCTTAAGTCTCGACATTAAGTCTAACCAGGCTTTTTCAATTAATTGCTTACATAGTTAGCAACGTTAATGAAATACCGCCCTGGTCGTGCTTGAGATGAGGTTAAGGTTAGCAATATCGTCATGCAATATTATCTGTGTTACAAGCTACATAGACCTAATATGAAATAATTTAGACCATTGTAAATCATCATTAAACCATACCCTGACAGGTGTACATATTCAACTCCACACTTGATTTATTACAAAGCACACACGCACAACTGCTTAACCATGAACATAATGTTATGTCCATGTGTGGTGCCTGCCTGCCTGCCTGTGTGTGTGTGTGTGTGTGTGTGTGTGTGTGTGTGTGTGTGTGTGTTTGTGTGTGTGCACAGTCACTTCCTCTTCTCCACCATCCACCTCTGCTTCTCTGTCTCATATAAGGCAGACTGTTGGAACAACGTCCTGGTCTCCTTTACCCTGCCCTTTGAATGAATGAATGAATGAATGGTCTTTATTGTCATTGCTACAGTACAGGTACCAAACAACGAAATTTAGGAGGGGTGGCTCCCCTGGTGTTAGGAAAGGGGGAAAAAAAAAACACAAGAAGGGAAGGAGCTGGTTTACATAAATAAAGGCTATGTACACAATCCACTGTACTATACTGTACAGATAGACGACTAGGGTTGTCATATTGCACAATAGTATTGTTTCACGTTATTTAAAGTGTCACAGTTTGCAGGCTTGAAATGCAGGCTTGAAATGTACATGTTTGTGCCTCAGCACTACACCTGATTTTTGGGAGGGAAGAAGACGTATTTTCCTGCCACCCCAGGGAATCCAGTGTATTTATGAAGACTGTTGGGACCCTGCTTCAGCAGCTGGTGGCAGAACCTGCACAGGCGGCCGGAGGGCTGCTGCTCTGAGATGTTCCTTTTCTCCGGTACCTTTGTTCTCTTCTGCAACACTGCCACCCTCTGGTTCAAAAGCTTCAGCTCCGGTTTGAAGAATTCAGTGGCAGCAAAATGTAATTAGATTCGACTTTTGGTTGTTGCACAAAGTACAACAAAATGTATTTTTTGCTCTAGGCACAGCCATAGTCAGTGCCCCAGGAGCGATTATGGGTTAAGTGCCTTGCTCAAGGGCACAACGGTAGTGGTAGGCACCATAGATATGATGCCAGCAACCCTCCAGTCACCAGCTCACAAACAGCTCCCTCTTGAGGGGATGGAACCAGCAACCTTCCGATTGCTACCTGGAATTGATGAGGCCTTCTACTGCGTATGACTGGAAGACTTTTGTAGAGCAATAGAAGTACCTCACTTCTCCAGTTTGATTAAAAAAAGAAGTGAATGGAGGAGCCATCACCAAGGTAGCGGGACTTGTAGGGAGCTGACCACACACTGGACAGATCCTGGTTCTCTTGTGCTGGTGTTCTTGCGCTTGGCTAGATGATTAACATACCTGGAGATAATGAATGAATGAATGAATGAATGAATGGTTGTTGCTTTGTGGTAGCGTGGAGGAGGCTGCACATACTCTGCACCAGCATAATCCTCCAGCTTCAGGAAGTCTTTCTCCCATAGGCGTTTCTAAATCTGGTTATCTATTTAAACAGGGGTAAGCTGTGACATTGTCTAAATACATTTTTGACTGAGCTGGGCAGCTAGGGGTGTATACAGATAAATAGTATAAATGAAGCAGCAATGGAAGAATGTGTATATTGTGCAGTGTGAGTGGAAATATTTGAAAATATTTCAGGTACAATGGAAAATGTGCAGGTAGTGCTGCTGGGCAGCTAGGGGTGACCGTTCAAAAGTAGTATGACCTGGAGATTGAAGCTGTCTTGAAACCTGTCGGTCTGAGACCAAATGCTCTGTTACTGCCTGCCTGGAGGCTAGTGGAGAGAACAGGGTGTGACACTCAAGGTCAGGACTGACGTGTCGTAGAGAGGAAACTCAATGTGTGTCCTGTGCCCTTAACAGATCTTATGAAACATTGTCTGTGCCAAAATGCATAGTAAAAACAACCACAAAATCACAAAGGAAAGTTTTTTTAATGAATGCTCAGAATTTCACCATGAAAATCATATTTTATGTTTTCACAATCGGTGCACCACAGAGTGTGTGGTCTTGTTTATTCAGCCTCTTTGCCCTGTGAAAAGAGAAAGAAGATAAGGGATAAACATCAATGAACCTCTTAAGTATGATCACTTCAAAGAACAAAATAGGCTGTTTAGGACAAGCACTTCTTTGGCTCTGGGCTTAGCTTTGAGTTTAAGTTTGATTATCAGCTTGGTTTGTATGAATCTGTCATTAGCAGGAGGACCCTAATGCATTGTGCAATGCCCTCCCGCCTGAAGGATAAGTTTGTCAGAGACTTCCGAGACAGTTGTGAATGTAAAAGTCAATATTGACCTCTATGTGTACAATGAACCTGAAATGGTGTTGTTGATGAGGTCATATTTGGACAGGAGTCAGGTATCGGTTTCATAGCAGCTTTGTACCTTTCCAGAGTCGCGGCTCTTAGCCCTGAGCTTGTTGACCTGGGACTCAGCGATGTCAGCGCGCTCCTCTGCCTCCTCCATCTCATGCTGAACCTTACGCAGTTTACCCATGTGGGAGTTGGCTTGTTCCTCCTGGGAGAGAAAGAGAGGTAGAGAATGAGAGAGGGAGACAATAACACTCAGCCTACAATGTTGTCAAAACAAATTAACCAAAATGATATTAGTTATATTGATTACATACTTACTTATTTTTTATAGTGATCGTAATATCGAAGCAAAGGAAGTACTGTGTGTATTATTTCCTTTACAGTCACTTGTGATGTACATTGGTGGATACCAAATTTGTCCATGTATGTTGACTATGAACAAAACCGTATGTCTTATATGCTGTAAGAATATTTGACTGTATGTGACTCACCGCTTCCTCAGCCTGCCTCTTGTAAGCCTTCACTTTAAGCTGCAGCTTGTCTACCAGGTCCTGAAGTCTGCCAACATTCTTCTTATCCTCCTCAGTCTGTGGGAGAAAGTCAAAGAAACCAAAGTCAATGTCCATACTTGCTTTCAGGTGCCGGACTGTATCAGAATGTGTTACAGTGTTTCTGTTACTCTTACTTGGTAAGTGAGCTCCTTGACTCTGCGCTCGTACTTGCGAACACCCTTGATTGCGTCTGCACCCCTTCTCTGTTCGGCATCCACTTCAGTCTCAAGCTCACGCACCTGTATGGAGGGAACACAGCTATGTGTTTAGCTAGCTAGCTTTTTACTTTAATATTAACCCTGGTTGCCACCCTGGAGGACTTTGAGCGCGACATGTGGAGGAGGGCCATGGAGAAGAGACATGTGAAGGAGGAGGGCCATGGAGAAGAGACATGTGGAGGAGGAGGGCCATGGAGAAGAGACATGTGGAGGAGGAGGGCCATGGAGAAGAGACATGTGGAGGAGGAGGGCCATGGAGAAGAGACATGTGGAGGAGGAGGGCCATGGAGAAGAGACATGTGGAGGAGGAGGGCCATGGAGAAGAGAACAAGGAGAAGGCCCAGCAATGCTTGCATGGTAATGCAGCATACATTAAAATATTCAAAATCGCACAGATGATAATGAATTGACAGCATTTCTGAAAGACATCAAACTAAAAAAGCTATCTGAACCTATGGCAAAAGAACTAGATGAACCAATTGAAGAATGGGAAATACAAGAAGTGATCTCTACACTAAAAAACAATAAAAGTCCTGGACCGGATGGGTTTAGTAATGAATTCTATAAAACATTTAAAGAGACAGTATGTCCCTTATTGCTAAAAGCATACCACCATACATTGCAATCTGGAACCACGGCCCCCTCATGGAGGGACGCAACAATAGTTGTAATACATAAAGAGGGCAAGGACCCCACCCAATGCCAATCATACAGACCCATCTCACTTTTATGCACCGACCTACGTATATTAACAGCCATCCTAGCAAGACGCGTCAATAAAATTATCACACAAGTTATCCACCCCGATCAGACCGGGTTTATAAAGGGAAGATACTACGGGGACAACATAAGAAGATTACTAAATATTATGACTCACCCTAAAGTTAAGGAGGAAGAAGCAATTATATTATCCCTCGATGCCCAGAAGGCATTCGATCGAGTATCTTGGCAATACCTATTTCAAACTCTAAAACGACTCAAATTTGGCCCTAATTTTATAAAATGGATTCAAACACTATATTCAAATCCACAAGCTGCTGTAAAAGTGAATGGATTTCTGTCGGACCGATTTACTCTAGAACGGGGTTGCAGGCAGGGGTGCTCTTTGTCGCCCCTGCTGTTTGATATCAGTATTGAACCACTGGCACAGCTCATTAGAGACGACGACAACATAAAGGGACTGACAATAAATGAGGAACAACATAAATTATCATTGTATGCAGATGACGTGCTTCTTTATCTAACTGAACCTGCAACAACAATCCCACGCCTAAAAGATCTTATTTCCAACTATGGGTACTTCTCGGGTTATAAAGTAAATGTTGATAAAACAATGGTTATGGACATAGGAGGTATAATTCCACAAACAATCAAAATCCAGAGTGAGTTTAAATGGCCCAAGGATGGTATTAAATATCTTGGCATTCAAATCCCCTCATTGTTAGAAAACCTAAGTGATGCAAATTACAAAAGCATAATCCAAAATATCAGTAAAGATCTAGACCGCTGGTCAACACTTCCCCTGTCTCTATTGGGCCGTATTGAGAGTGTACGCATGAATGTGCTGCCTAGGCTTCTATACCTGTTCCAGATGCTACCCATTGATATCCCCAAATCCACATTTGATAAGTGGGATAGACTCATCTCAAAATTCATATGGCAAGGAAGGCGCCCAAGAATCAGACTTAAAACACTACAACTATCTAAACCATATGGTGGGCTGAAACTCCCAAACCTAAGATACTACTTCTGGGCGGCCCAGCTAAAGCCTCTAACAGCATGGATCCAAGACTCTTCATATACACGATGGCTCAACATTGAAAAAAGTTTATGTTCGATGCCCTTACAGACCTTGCCTTTCATAGATGTCCCTCTAAAGGAAACTCAACTAGGTGAATGGACCAGAGTCACACTAAAGATTTGGAGGAAAATAAAACTCTCATTTGGCTTACCTAAAGCAATCTCAGCATTATCCAATATTGGTCTTATGAAAAATTTCGAACCCTCCAATACAGATAGGGTTTAGAAATTGGTCGGATCATGGACTTACTAACTTACACCAACTCCATAAAGACGGTAGCCTTAAATCATTTGAACAGTTAAGAGAGGAATTTAGGCTCCCTAACACAGACTTTTTCAGATATCTACAATTAAGAAGCTTCCTAACGAAACATAGAGAATGGAATAAAGTCTTGGAGCCCACTGAAATCGAAGAGTTCTTGATAAAGCTGCAAAAAGGAAACGAGAATAAGAAAAGTATAGGTGACCTTTACCAAAGGTTTCTATCCATGGATTTGAATAATACACTACAGAGGAAAGAGAGATGGGAAACTGAAATGAACACTGACATATCACAGGACATATGGGAGGAAATATGCACTGAAGCACATTTAGTGACCAATTCAAATACATGGAGGGAATTCAAATGGAAAGTGGTTATGAGATTCTTTAGAACCCCAGAAATAGTGGCTAAAATGGGCCCAACACACTCAAATAAATGTTGGAGAAATTGCAGTACACAAATTGGCAACCACACCCACATATTCTGGTCATGCCCCAAATTAAGAACATTTTGGGAAGAGGTGTTTGAGGCCCTTGAAGCAGTATTCCACCAAAAATTTACCAAAGATCCAAAGATGGCACTACTGGGAGTTATACCAGAAGGCATTGATGGAAGGGCAAGAATATATCTCTTACAAATATTACTAACGGCAGCAATTAAATGCATTACAATTAAGTGGTTAAAACCAGACCCCCCTACATACATGTGGACAGAGAAAGTATGGGAAATCTACCAGATGGAACAAATAACATACACTCTGAGACTCCAGAAACATCTATTTATTAAAAGATGGAGCCCGGTTATGTCCATATTAATACAGTGAACCCTTCCACACATCTCGACTCGTATATTTCTGTATTCTAGACTCACTTCATATCACTACACATAGATATATGCCTGCGTTGCATTCACACACACACACACACACACACATATATACACACACACACACACACACACACACACACACACACATACACAACCCCCACCTGACCCAACCCCCCCCGACCCTACCCTTTTTCTTTCTTTCTTTTCAAAATCTTTAATTTTATTCCGTCATTGACATCTCAATGTTTTTGTTGATCGCTCTTTTTTGCTTTGTGTGTCATGCTTTGAACCACATCCATGGACCATATGTGTACAGCTAAAAGAATGGAAAGAATTGTAGACAAAACATGACATGATTGTACAAGTTGTTGAAACTGAAATAAAAACTAAGTTCCCAAAAAATATTCAAAATCTGTTTGTTAACCCCAATCTCCTACTGCTCACCTCCTTCTCCTTCAACTGGGAGGTGTGTTGAGGGAAGGAGTCCTACAGTATCCTCATTGTTTTCCCATGTTGGAATTTGGAACTTTGAGGCATCATCTGTTTGTAATGAACAGTCTAGTGTTCTAATGCTTTGCATCTTCCAGAACATTCAAATCAAAACATTTCAAACAACAACAAGATGGCAGAGAGCAGAGAGTCTGCTGTAGGCCTTGTTGAGGGAGCAGTGATGAGCCAGGTAGAGGACCAGGAAAGCGAGCAGAAGGGCCTCAGCACTGATGTGAGTAAACCCAACTTGTGGTGGAGAGTGTCTGGCCTGTAGAGGGAGCTAACCCTAACCCTACTCTCAACCACAGTCCTATAGCTCCCCCTACAGGCCAGACGACGCATGCTCTCCACACAACACCTCTGACATGTAGCTGCTGATGAATGCTTAGATAACCCTAACCCTACTTTGGCAATGACATATGACTGCTCTGATAAATCAACCCCTATTTCATCAATGTTCTGTATATAACGACGCCGATCATTGCTCTATTATTCTACCTAGCCCAGAGTCCCCGGATGAGTGCCTCTAAAACTGAATTGTATTTTGAGAAAAAACGAATTGTATTTAGAGAAACTGAATTTGAAAACTGAATTAAAATAATGAAAACTGAATTGAATACAATTCAATCTGTCAAATACAATTCAGTTTGTGCTCAGATTCAATTCAATCTGTCAAATACAATTCAGATCTGTCAAATACAATTCAATTTGTGCTCATATTCAATTCAATCTGTCAAATACAATTACATTTCTGATGGCACTAAAATAGCTCCATAGTGAGTTCTGCTACTTTCTTCGGAAGCACTTGGATTTGTTTGAGCTCTGCTATTTCAACAGTTTCAACGTTAGGTGTCATAACAGGTGCAGCTGAATTCAAGTTTGGTTTCTTGGATGAAAACCCGAAACTTTCCAGGCTTGTCGACTCGGTCGGCAGCAGTCGTCTTTTTTGGGGCGGCATGATAGCTAGCTACTGAATGTTTTCTTCTCAATAATCGTATTTTCACGTTCGCAAGCTCTCAACGATCATATTCTGCTGTTGCACAATATTCTACTGCGCCCCATAGTGTCTTGGTGGTAAAGTGCAGGCAGTCAAAGGCATACTGTCATTCACAGGATATTAATGCTGGTGCGCGTAGTTCTTTTGGAAAACGTGTTTATTTTAGAATATTTATCATATAAATAAATATAAATAATACTCATTACATTGACATTTATGATCAAATAATGGTTGTGGTAATGTATTATTAGCGACTCCCACAGATGTATGATTTTACTGCTTTCATGGGAGCTCAGACCTTCCTTATGGGAGCTCAGCTCCCATTGGCTCCCACATAACTCGAACCCTGGATTTCTCCCTCCAGAGAAACGATGCCATGCGGACCACAGCCGCCACCCAGTCTGAGCAGCCCAGCGAGGGCAGAACCCTCCTGGCCCTGAGGCAGACAGTCCTGGGGGAGAGGCTGGAGGTCCTGCAGGAGAGGCTGGTGGGCCTGGAGGAGAGGCAGGTGGGCCTGGAGGAGAGGCGGGGGGGCCGGGAGGAGAGGCAGGTGGGCCTGGAGGAGAGTCTGCTGAGCGCGTCGGAGAGGCTGGTGGGCCTGCAGGAGAGTCATCTGAGCGTGGAGGAGAGGCTGGTGGAGAAGCTGCAGAAGAGGCTGGAGAGGAGAATGCAGGCGATGGGTGGAGGAGGGGACGCCAGAGGAGGAGGGCCAAGGGCTGACCGCCCAGTGGCGTAGCGGACGGGCCCGCAAGCGACGCACCGCGGGGGGGCCCCAGCCACTAGGGGGCCCCCTAACATTGGATCCAAACTTTAAAAATAAATAAATATATAAAACAAAGAAAATAAGTGGCCCTTCATTGTGTCAACCTTAATTTTAATATATAGGCCTATATTAAAAAATATATAGATAGTTAGCCGTATCCAATAGCAACATGACTTTGACGTCACACGTAGGCAGCGAGACACAAGGAAACTGAGCAAGCGAAAATACAATACAAAGTACAATAAGCATTCTTTAGGTGGTGGTAGATTCTCTATTCGGACATAATAGCCGCTATATGTGGGACTGTCGGTCCGATATTGTAAAAAAATCTAATAAAAAATGTATGTTTACGGAAGTACATGTCTCAAGTATTATCTCGGCGGTTAGTCGAGTGAAAGAAAAACAACATACAGATGATAATTCACACAATATAATACCACGAAAGCGTACAGCACTAAACAATAACATTTATTTGGGCAGCATCATACTCAAACTCAGGCAGAAGGGCAGGGTCCGGCCAACTTCACAGTCACAGGCTGTCAGTGCATCATACAGGTACATAATTCAGCATGGTTAGGCTATATATAGCTGTTTCTTTTTCTATTCTACTATTCTATTCTACTTCTGCTGTCTGCGTCTCCCTGGGTATTCCTAGACCAGATGGCAAACAGTAAAGAAATGCCACAATATACCAGGACTTAAGAAACGAGATGTCCAACAAAGGATTTGACAAACCCTGGCCTATTTTACGCAACAAGTAGACTCTGATGCAGCGGAGACAGGGTTGCCAGATGGGCTGGTTTTTGGTGGATTTAGAAGTTTTTAGATTGGTTAGGTTTGAAATTCTCAATCCCATCTGGCAACCCTTAGCGGAGAGTCTACAGCTTGTATGTTTACAGATATCGCGCTGCTGTGCACACCACACTTTGTTAAAAGAAATAAAGCTTGTACTTTTCTACTTATAATACATTCTACTGATGTAGTCTACCATTTGGTTTTAGTTATTGCTCTCACTTGTTTGTACCTTTTGCTAAGTCAAGCATTTAGAATGTAGAGTGCATATTGCGAAATTTCGCAACGTCAATAACGCATCGGCCTCTAAAAAACGCACGTTTTTTAAAATATTTTTTAATTATTATTATTTTTATTTATTTTTTATTTTTTTATTTTTTACCTCCGTTGCGAAAGGGCCCCCGCCGCCACCTTGCGGGGGGGCCTCGGGATTTTGCGGTACGCCACTGTGACCGCCTGGACACAGACTGACTGCCCCTCGCAAGGAGAGAGTGAGGACATGGCAGATATTGGTTGTCCTATTGGTCCTGAAAAGGACAGCTTTAAAGCAGTAAAATGTGATCATCTCAAGTCTAGTATTCTTTTGAGGTTATTGTTCTAGCCTATGTATTGTGCTTATTCTAAGAAATAATATAAGCACATATTTGGATGAACTTCTATATTAAATTGGTTTAATTCCCTTCTGGTTCGGGGGCAGAACCTTCAGTGTGGCAGCACCCACCCTTTGGAACTCTCTCCCCACAGTGATCCGCAATGCCTCTACCCTGGACACCTTCAAATCAGCCCTCAAAACCCATCCTAGTTTAGTTTTGTCGCTGTCTCTGTGTTTTCTGTTTTGTCTGTCTGACTTTTTTATGTGTAAAGCGTCAATGGGTTTCAGTGAAAGGCGCTATATAAAACCAAGACTATTATCACAGACTCTTGTTTAGCAAGAAGGCCTTGAGATGCTGTAATTATTATTAGGATTAGTTATTGGGATCCCCCCCCACTTATGAGTTCATTGGCCACCTTCCACCCTTTGAAAATGGTACAAGATGAAATGAAAGGTGCTATATAAACAAAGCTTTACTTACTTACTTACTTACTTACAAGAGAGAATTGTCATGTTATAAATATGAGCCAGGGGTTTAGCTAATAACAGGGCAGAGATGGGGGGAATCGGTGGCGTAGCACACTAAGGCGTCAGTCATGTAATCGCAGCGCCTCCAGTTCGATTCTGGCCATCGACATATCCTGTATGTCATCCCTCCTCTCTCCCCCCCATCCTTCCTGTCAGCCTCTACTGTCTCTATCCCATTAAAGCAGAAATGCACAAAAAAAGAAAAGAAAAAAAAGGGCAGAGATATGAATCAAGTTTGACCAGGTCTGAATGATTTGGTACTCTCTGCCTGATAGAACCAGGGAGAACAGGGTGTGACTGATAGAACCAGGGAGAACAGGGTGTGACTGGGGTGGCTGTTGTCCTTGATGATCTTCCCGGCCTTACTCTGAGGCCATGTCCACACAGAGACGAATTTGGGTGTATCCGCCAACGTTTTTTATCGTAAGGCCGTTTCGTCCACACGGAACCGCGTTCTGGGAGCCTGAATACACTATTTTTTGAAAACGGGTCCCAGAGTGAACAAATCTGACAACGCCACATGCTTTTGACTGGGACTCTCTGCCTTCTCCCCAGGCAACGCTTCCCGCCACGGTGGATTATATTTATAGCTGAGCTCATAAATGTTGAGGGCCTTTACTCTTTTGCATGCTGGCCATACTGGAAATCTGAGATCAGACTTGTTTGCATATTGAATACATAAGGCCTTAAGGCAGTGCAAATTGAAGCCACTGGTAACTGTGGGCAAGTGTAACATTGCCGAATATATGAATATATTTTTTTAAATATATGACCTTGGTTAGGTTCTCTGACATGATTTACTTTTGATACTGTGTAATGTTACAGTATATCAACAATACACAACACTAACTAAGCCCCACTAATTACAACTTAGAAAGGCTTAATGAGACTTTTATTAAAAAAAAACTTTATAAGGCCTACATAGATGCTTAACCAAACATTTATAAGCACATTTTTATTACAGGTCCTTCCATCTTAACTTGTTTGCCAACCTTCATATACTGTAGCATGATATTTCATTTGTGAAGCATAGGCCTTATTATAGGTAATGGTTTATTATAGGTGAAGGTTTCTTAACGCCTAAAGTTTATTAAATGGGACAGTATTTTAAAGACTGGTTAATTCTAAAAGTTTATCCCTGGTTAGGTCACATGGTCAAAACAAAGTCCTGCCCACAACTATATTCAGACACTGTGTCATTGTTTCCCTTGTATGATTATGTGGTGATAAGAGTGCACTGGGGGGTATTCCATGAACGCTAATTTCAGTGAGAGTCTTAAGTCTCGACATTAAGTCTAACCAGGCTTTTTCAATTAATTGCTTACATAGTTAGCAACGTTAATGAAATACCGCCCTGGTCGTGCTTGAGATGAGGTTAAGGTTAGCAATATCGTCATGCAATATTATCTGTGTTACAAGCTACATAGACCTAATATGAAATAATTTAGACCATTGTAAATCATCATTAAACCATACCCTGACAGGTGTACGTATTCAACTTTACACTTGATTTATTACAAAGCACACACGCACAACTGCTTAACCATGAACATAATGTTATGTCCATGTGTGGTGCCTGCCTGCCTGTGTGTGTGTGTGTGTGTGTGTGTGTGTGTGTGTGTGTGTGTGTGTGTGTGTTTGTGTGTGTGTGCACAGTCACTTCCTCTTCTCCACCATCCATCTCTGCTTCTCTGTCTCATATAAGGCAGACTGTTGGAACAACGTCCTGGTCTCCTTTACCCTGCCCTTTGGGAGGGAAGAAGACGTATTTTCCTGCCACCCCAGGGAATCCAGTGTATTTATGAGGACTGTTGGGACCCTGCTTCAGCAGCTGGTGGCAGAACCTGCACCGGCGGCCGGAGGGCTGCTGCTCTGAGATGTTCCTTTTCTCCGGTACCTTTGTTCCCTTCTGCAACACTGCCACCCTCTGGTTCAAAAGCTTCAGCTCCGGTCTAAAGAATTCAGTGGCAGCAAAATGTCATTAGATTCGACTTTTGGTTGTTGCACAAAGTACAACAAAATGTACTTTTTGCTCTAGGCACAGCCATAGTCAGTGCCCCAGGAGCAATTAGGGGTTAAGTGCCTTGCTCAAGGGCACAACGGTAGTGGTAGGCACCTTAGATATGATGCCAGCAACCCTCCAGTCACCAGCTCACAAACAGCTCCCTCTTGAGGGGATGGAACCAGCAACCTTCCGATTGCTACCTGGAATTGATGAGGCCTTCTACTGCGTATGACTGGAAGACTTTTGTAGAGCAATAGAAGTACCTCACTTCTCCAGTTTGATTAAAAAAAGAAGTGAATGGAGGAGCCATCACCAAGGTAGCGGGACTTGTAGGGGGCTGACCACACACTGGACAGATCCTGGTTCTCTTGTGTTGGTGTTCTTGTGCTGGTGTTCTTGCGCTTGGCTAGATGATTAACATACCTGGAGATAATGTTGCTTTGTGGTAGCGTGGAGGAGGCTGCACATACTCTGCACCAGCATAATCCTCCAGCTTCAGGAAGTCTTTCTCCCATAGGCGTTTCTAAATCTGGTTATCTATTTAAACAGGGGTAAGCTGTGACATTGTCTAAATACATTTTTGACTGAGCTGGGCAGCTAGGGGTGTATACAGATAAATAGTATAAATGAAGCAGCAATGGAAGAATGTGTATATTGTGCAGTGTGAGTGGAAATATTGGAAAATATTTCAGGTACAATGGAAAATGTGCAGGTAGTGCTGCTGGGCAGCTAGGGGTGACCGTTCAAAAGTAGTATGACCTGGAGATTGAAGCTGTCTTGAAACCTGTCGGTCTGAGACCAAATGCTCTGTTACTGCCTGCCTGGAGGCTAGTGGAGAGAACAGGGTGTGACACTCAAGGTCAGGACTGACGTGTCGTAGAGAGGAAACTCAATGTGTGTCCTGTGCCCTTAACAGATCTTATGAAACATTGTCTGTGCCAAAATGCATAGTAAAAACAACCACAAAATCACAAAGGAAA
This sequence comes from Nansenia antarctica, assembly GCF_963989245.1. Classification (NCBI taxonomy): domain Eukaryota; kingdom Metazoa; phylum Chordata; class Actinopteri; order Argentiniformes; family Microstomatidae; genus Nansenia; species Nansenia antarctica. Next base: position 11,806,317 of record NC_137693.1, on the reverse strand, counting down.
GTTTTTTTAATGAATGCTCAGAATTTCACCATGAAAATCATATTTTATGTTTTCACTATCGGTGCACCACAGAGTGTGTGGTCTTGTTTATTCAGCCTCTTTGCCCTGTGAAAAGAGAAAGAAGATAAGGGATAAACATCAATGAACCTCTTAAGTATGATCACTTCAAAGAACAAAATAGGCTGTTTAGGACAAGCACTTCTTTGGCTCTGGGCTTAGCTTTGAGTTTAAGTTTGATTATCAGCTTGGTTTGTATGAATCTGTCATTAGCAGGAGGACCCTAATGCATTGTGCAATGCCCTCCCGCCTGAAGGATACGTTTCTCAGAGACTTCCCAGACAGTTGTGAATGTAAAAGTCAATATTGACCTCTATGTGTACAATGAACCTGAAATGGTGTTGTTGATGAGGTCATATTTGGACAGGAGTCAGGTATCGGTTTCATAGCAGCTTTGTACCTTTCCAGAGTCGCGGCTCTTAGCCCTGAGCTTGTTGACCTGGGACTCAGCGATGTCAGCGCGCTCCTCTGCCTCCTCCATCTCATGCTGAACCTTACGCAGTTTACCCATGTGGGAGTTGGCTTGTTCCTCCTGGGAGAGAAAGAGAGGTAGAGAATGAGAGAGGGAGACAATAACACTCAGCCTACAATGTTGTCAAAACAAATTAACCAAAATGATATTAGTTATATTGATTACATACTTACTTATTTTTTATAGTGATCGTAATATCGAAGCAAAGGAAGTACTGTGTGTATTATTTCCTTTACAGTCACTTGTGATGTACATTGGTGGATACCAAATTTGTCCATGTATGTTGACTATGAACAAAACCGTATGTCTTATATGCTGTAAGAATATTTGACTGTATGTGACTCACCGCTTCCTCAGCCTGCCTCTTGTAAGCCTTCACTTTAAGCTGCAGCTTGTCTACCAGGTCCTGAAGTCTGGCACCATTCTTCTTATCCTCCTCAGTCTGTGGGAGAAAGTCAAAGAAATCAAAGTCAATGTCCATACTTGCTTTCAGGTGCCGGACTGTATCAGAATGTGTTACAGTGTTTCTGTTACTCTTACTTGGTAAGTGAGCTCCTTGACTCTGCGCTCGTACTTGCGAACACCCTTGATTGCGTCTGCACCCCTTCTCTGTTCGGCATCCACTTCAGTCTCAAGCTCACGCACCTGTATGGAGGGAACACAGCTATGTGTTTAGCTAGCTAGCTTTTTACTTTAATATTAACCCTGGTTGCCACCCTGGAGGACTTTGAGCGCAACATGTGGAGGAGGGCCATGGAGAAGAGACATGTGAAGGAGGAGGGCCATGGAGAAGACACATGTGGAGGAGGAGGGCCATGGAGAAGAGACATGTGGAGGAGGAGGGCCATGGAGAAGAGACATGTGGAGGAGGAGGGCCATGGAGAAGAGACATGTGGAGGAGGAGGGCCATGGAGAAGAGACATGTGGAGGAGGAGGGCCATGGAGAAGAGAACAAGGAGAAGGCCCAGCAATGCTTGCATGGTAATGCAGCATACATTAAAATATTCAAAATCGCACAGATGATAATGAATTGACAGCATTTCTGAAAGACATCAAACTAAAAAAGCTATCTGAACCTATGGCAAAAGAACTAGATGAACCAATTGAAGAATGGGAAATACAAGAAGTGATCTCTACACTAAAAAACAATAAAAGTCCTGGACCGGATGGGTTTAGTAATGAATTCTATAAAACATTTAAAGAGACAGTATGTCCCTTATTGCTAAAAGCATACCACCATACATTGCAATCTGGAACCACGGCCCCCTCATGGAGGGACGCAACAATAGTTGTAATACATAAAGAGGGCAAGGACCCCACCCAATGCCAATCATACAGACCCATCTCACTTTTATGCACCGACCTACGTATATTAACAGCCATCCTAGCAAGACGCGTCAATAAAATTATCACACAAGTTATCCACCCCGATCAGACCGGGTTTATAAAGGGAAGATACTACGGGGACAACATAAGAAGATTACTAAATATTATGACTCACCCTAAAGTTAAGGAGGAAGAAGCAATTATATTATCCCTCGATGCCCAGAAGGCATTCGATCGAGTATCTTGGCAATACCTATTTCAAACTCTAAAACGACTCAAATTTGGCCCTAATTTTATAAAATGGATTCAAACACTATATTCAAATCCACAAGCTGCTGTAAAAGTGAATGGATTTCTGTCGGACCGATTTACTCTAGAACGGGGTTGCAGGCAGGGGTGCTCTTTGTCGCCCCTGCTGTTTGATATCAGTATTGAACCACTGGCACAGCTCATTAGAGACGACGACAACATAAAGGGACTGACAATAAATGAGGAACAACGTAAATTATCATTGTATGCAGATGACGTGCTTCTTTATCTAACTGAACCTGCAACAACAATCCCACGCCTAAAAGATCTTATTTCCAACTATGGGTACTTCTCGGGTTATAAAGTAAATGTTGATAAAACAATGGTTATGGACATAGGAGGTATAATTCCACAAACAATCAAAATCCAGAGTGAGTTTAAATGGCCCAAGGATGGTATTAAATATCTTGGCATTCAAATCCCCTCATTGTTAGAAAACCTAAGTGATGCAAATTACAAAAGCATAATCCAAAATATCAGTAAAGATCTAGACCGCTGGTCAACACTTCCCCTGTCTCTATTGGGCCGTATTGAGAGTGTACGCATGAATGTGCTGCCTAGGCTTCTATACCTGTTCCAGATGCTACCCATCGATATCCCCAAATCCACATTTGATAAGTGGGATAGACTCATCTCAAAATTCATATGGCAAGGAAGGCGCCCAAGAATCAGACTTAAAACACTACAACTATCTAAACCATATGGTGGGCTGAAACTCCCAAACCTAAGATACTACTTCTGGGCGGCCCAGCTAAAGCCTCTAACAGCATGGATCCAAGACTCTTCATATACACGATGGCTCAACATTGAAAAAAGTTTATGTTCGATGCCCTTACAGACCTTGCCTTTCATAGATGTCCCTCTAAAGGAAACTCAACTAGGTGAATGGACCAGAGTCACACTAAAGATTTGGAGGAAAATAAAACTCTCATTTGGCTTACCTAAAGCAATCTCAGCATTATCCAATATTGGTCTTATGAAAAATTTCGAACCCTCCAATACAGATAGGGTTTAGAAATTGGTCGGATCATGGACTTACTAACTTACACCAACTCCATAAAGACGGTAGCCTTAAATCATTTGAACAGTTAAGAGAGGAATTTAGGCTCCCTAACACAGACTTTTTCAGATATCTACAATTAAGAAGCTTCCTAACGAAACATAGAGAATGGAATAGTCTTGGAGCCCACTGAAATCGAAGAGTTCTTGATAAAGCTGCAAAAAGGAAACGAGAATAAGAAAAGTATAGGTGACCTTTACCAAAGGTTTCTATCCATGGATTTGAATAATACACTACAGAGGAAAGAGAGATGGGAAACTGAAATGAACACTGACATATCACAGGACATATGGGAGGAAATATGCACTGAAGCACATTTAGTGACCAATTCAAATACATGGAGGGAATTCAAATGGAAAGTGGTTATGAGATTCTTTAGAACCCCAGAAATAGTGGCTAAAATGGGCCCAACACACTCAAATAAATGTTGGAGAAATTGCAGTACACAAATTGGCAACCACACCCACATATTCTGGTCATGCCCCAAATTAAGAACATTTTGGGAAGAGGTGTTTGAGGCCCTTGAAGCAGTATTCCACCAAAAATTTACCAAAGATCCAAAGATGGCACTACTGGGAGTTCTACCAGAAGGCATTGATGGAAGGGCAAGAATATATCTCTTACAAATATTACTAACGGCAGCAATTAAATGCATTACAATTAAGTGGTTAAAACCAGACCCCCCTACATACAATATGTGGACAGAGAAAGTATGGGAAATCTACAAGATGGAACAAATAACATACACTCTGAGACTCCAGAAACATCTATTTATTAAAAGATGGAGCCCGGTTATGTCCATATTAATACAGTGAACCCTTCCACACATCTCGACTCGTATATTTCTGTATTCTAGACTCACTTCATATCACTACACATAGATATATGCCTGCGTTGCATTCACACACACACATACACACACACACACACACACACACACACACACACACACATACACAACCCCCACCTGACCCAACCCCCCCCGACCCTACCCTTTTTCTTTCTTTCTTTTCAAAATCTTTAATTTTATTCCGTCATTGACATCTCAATGTTTTTGTTGATCGCTCTTTTTTGCTTTGTGTGTCATGCTTTGAACCACATCCATGGACCATATGTGTACAGCTAAAAGAATGGAAAGAATTGTAGACAAAACATGACATGATTGTACAAGTTGTTGAAACTGAAATAAAAACTAAGTTCCAAAAAAATATTCAAAATCTGTTTGTTAACCCCAATCTCCTACTGCTCACCTCCTTCTCCTTCAACTGGGAGGTGTGTTGAGGGAAGGAGTCCTACAGTATCCTCATTGTTTTCCCATGTTGGAATTTGGAACTTTGAGGCATCATCTGTTTGTAATGAACAGTCTAGTGTTCTAATGCTTTGCATCTTCCAGAACATTCAAATCAAAACATTTCAAACAACAACAAGATGGCAGAGAGCAGAGAGTCTGCTGTAGGCCTTGTTGAGGGAGCAGTGATGAGCCAGGTAGAGGACCAGGAAAGCGAGCAGAAGGGCCTCAGCACTGATGTGAGTAAACCCAACTTGTGGTGGAGAGTGTCTGGCCTGTAGAGGGAGCTAACCCTAACCCTACTCTCAACCACAGTCCTATAGCTCCCCCTACAGGCCAGACGACGCATGCTCTCCACACAACACCTCTGACATGTAGCTGCTGATGAATGCTTAGATAACCCTAACCCTACTTTGGCAATGACATATGACTGCTCTGATAAATCAACCCCTATTTCATCAATTTTCTGTATATAACGACGCCGATCATTGCTCTATTATTCTACCTAGCCCAGAGTCCCCGGATGAGTGCCTCTAAAACTGAATTGTATTTTGAGAAAAACTGAATTGTATTTTGAGAAACTGAATTTGAAAACTGAATTAAAATAATGAAAACTGAATTGAATACAATTCAATCTGTCAAATACAATTCAGTTTGTGCTCAGATTCAATTCAATCTGTCAAATACAATTCAGATCTGTCAAATACAATTCAATTTGTGCTCATATTCAATTAAATCTGTCAAATACAATTCAATTTCTGATGGCACTAAAATAGCTCCATAGTGAGTTCTGCTACTTTCTTCGGAAGCACTTGGATTTGTTTGAGCTCTGCTATTTCAACAGTTTCAACGTTAGGTGTCATAACAGGTGCAGCTGAATTCAAGTTTGGTTTCTTGGATGAAAACCCGAAACTTTCCAGGCTTGTCGACTCGGTCGGCAGCAGTCGCCTTTTTTGGGGCGGCATGATAGCTAGCTACTGAATGTTTTCTTCTCAATAATCGTATTTTCACGTTCGCAAGCTCTCAACGATCATATTCTGCTGTTGCACAATATTCTACTGCGCCCCATAGTGTCTTGGTGGTAAAGTGCAGGCAGTCAAAGGCATACTGTCATTCACAGGATATTAATGCTGGTGCGCGTAGTTCTTTTGGAAAACGTGTTTATTTTAGAATATTTATCATATAAATAAATATAAATAATACTCATTACATTGACATTTATGATCAAATAATGGTTGTGGTAATGTATTATTAGCGACTCCCACAGATGTATGATTTTACTGCTTTCATGGGAGCTCAGACCTTCCTTATGGGAGCTCAGCTCCCATTGGCTCCCACATAACTCGAACCCTGGATTTCTCCCTGCAGAGAAACGATGCCATGCGGACCACAGCCGCCACCCAGTCTGAGCAGCCCAGCGAGGGCAGAACCCTCCTGGCCCTGAGGCAGACAGTCCTGGGGGAGAGGCTGGAGGTCCTGCAGGAGAGGCTGGTGGGCCTGGAGGAGAGGCAGGTGGGCCTGCAGGAGAGGCTGGTGGGCCTGCAGGAGAGGCTGGTGGGCCTGGAGGAGAGGCAGGTGGGCCTGCAGGAGTGGCTGGTGGGCCTGGAGGAGAGCCTGGTGGGCCTGCAGGAGAGGCTGGTGGGCATGCAGGAGAGGCGGGTGGGCCTGCAGGAGAGGCTGGTGGGCCTGGAGGAGAGGCGGGGGGGCCTGGAGGAGAGGCAGGTGGGTCTGGAGGAGAGTCTGCTGAGCGCGTCGGAGAGGCTGGTGGGCCTGCAGGAGAGTCATCTGAGCGTGGAGGAGAGGCTGGTGGAGAAGCTGCAGAAGAGGCTGGAGAGGAGAATGCAGGAGATGGGTGGAGGAGGGGACGCCAGAGGAGGAGGGCCAAGGGCTGACCGCCCAGTGGCGTAGCGGACGGGCCCGCAAGCGACGCACCGCGGGGGGGCCCCAGCCACTAGGGGGCCCCCTAACATTGGATCCAAACTTTAAAAATAAATAAATATATAAAACAAAGAAAATAAGTGGCCCTTCATTGTATCAACCTTAATTTTAATATATAGGCCTATATTAAAAAATATATAGATAGTTAGCCGTATCCAATAGCAACATGACTTTGACGTCACACGTAGGCAGCGAGACACAAGGAAAATGAGCAAGCGAAAATACAATACAAAGTACAATAAGCATTCTTTAGGTGGTGGTAGATTCTCTATTCGGACATAATAGCCGCTATATGTGGGACTGTCGGTCCGATATTGTAAAAAAATCTAATAAAAAATGTATGTTTACGGAAGTACATGTCTCAAGTATTATCTCGGCGGTTAGTCGAGTGAAAGAAAAACAACATACAGATGATAATTCACACAATATAATACCACGAAAGCGTACAGCACTAAACAATAACATTTATTTGGGCAGCATCACACTCAAACTCAGGCAGAAGGGCAGGGTCCGGCCAACTTCACAGTCACAGGCTGTCAGTGCATCATACAGGTACATAATTCAGCATGGTTAGGCTATATATAGCTGTTTCTTTTTCTATTCTACTATTCTATTCTACTTCTGCTGTCTGCGTCTCCCTGGGTATTCCTAGACCAGATGGCAAACAGTAAAGAAATGCCACAATATACCAGGACTTAAGAAACGAGATGTCCAACAAAGGATTTGACAAACCCTGGCCTATTTTACGCAACAAGTAGACTCTGATGCAGCGGAGACAGGGTTGCCAGATGGGCTGTTTTTTGGTGGATTTAGAAGTTTTTAGATTGGTTAGGTTTGAAATTCTCAATCCCATCTGGCAACCCTTAGCGGAGAGTCTACAGCTTGTATGTTTACAGATATCGCGCTGCTGTGCACACCACACTTTGTTAAAAGAAATAAAGCTTGTACTTTTCTACTTATAATACATTCTACTGATGTAGTCTACCATTTGGTTTTAGTTATTGCTCTCACTTGTTTGTACCTTTTGCTAAGTCAAGCATTTAGAATGTAGAGTGCATATTGCGAAATTTCGCAACGTCAATAACGCATCGGCCTCTAAAAAACGCACGTTTTTTAAAATATTTTTTAATTATTATTATTTTTATTTATTTTTTATTATTTATTTTTTTACCTCCGTTGCGAAAGGGCCCCCGCCGCCACCTTGCGGGGGGGCCTCGGGATTTTGCGGTACGCCACTGTGACCGCCTGGACACAGACTGACTGCCCCTCGCAAGGAGAGAGTGAGGACATGGCAGATATTGGTTGTCCTATTGGTCCTGAAAAGGACAGCTTTAAAGCAGTAAAATGTGATCATCTCAAGTCTAGTATTCTTTTGAGGTTATTGTTCTAGCCTATGTATTGTGCTTATTCTAAGAAATAATATAAGCACATATTTGGATGAACTTCTATATTAAATTGGTTTAATTCCCTTCTGGTTCGGGGGCAGAACCTTCAGTGTGTCAGCACCCACCCTTTGGAACTCTCTCCCCACAGTGATCCGCAATGCCTCTACCCTGGACACCTTCAAATCAGCCCTCAAAACCCATCTGTTCACCTAGTTTACTTTTGTCGCTGTCTCTGTGTTTTCTGTTTTGTCTGTCTGACTTTTTTCTGTAAAATGTGTAAAGCGTCAATGGGTTTCAGTGAAAGGCGCTATATAAAACCAAGACTATTATCACAGACTCTTGTTTAGCAAGAAGGCCTTGAGATGCTGTAATTATTATTAGGATTAGTTATTGGGATCCCCCCCCCCACTTATGAGTTCATTGGCCACCTTCCACCCTTTGAAAATGGTACAAGATGAAATGAAAGGTGCTATATAAATAAAGCTTTACTTACTTACTTACTTACTTACTTACAAGAGAGAATTGTCATGTTATAAATATGAGCCAGGGGTTTAGCTAATAACAGGGCAGAGATGGGGGTAGCTCGGTGGCGTAGCACACTAAGGCGTCAGTCATGTAATCGCAGCGCCTCCAGTTCGATTCTGTCCGTCGACATATCCTGTATGTCATCCCTCCTCTCTCCCCCCCATCCTTCCTGTCAGCCTCTACTGTCTCTATCCCATTAAAGCAGAAATGCACAAAAAAAGAAAAGAAAAAAAAGGGCAGAGATATGAATCAAGTTTGACCAGGTCTGAATGATTTGGTACTCTCTGCCTGATAGAACCAGGGAGAACAGGGTGTGACTGATAGAACCAGGGAGAACAGGGTGTGACTGGGGTGGCTGTTGTCCTTGATGATCTTCCCGGCCTTACTCTGAGGCCATGTCCACACAGAGACGAATTTGGGTGTATCCGCCAACGTTTTTTATCGTAAGGCCGTTTCGTCCACACGGAACCGCGTTCTGGGTGCCTGAATACACTATTTTTTGAAAACGGGTCCCAGAGTGAACAAATCTGACAACGCCACATGCTTTTGACTGGGACTCTCTGCCTTCTCCCCAGGCAACGCTTCCCGCCACGGTGGATTATATTTATAGCTGGCTCATAAATGTTGAGGGCCTTTACTCTTTTGCATGCTGGCCATACTGGAAATCTGAGATCAGACTTGTTTGCATATTGAATACATACTGACATAAGGCCTTAAGGCAGTGCAAATTGAAGCCACTGGTAACTGTGGGCAAGTGTAACATTGCCGAATATATGTTTATTTTTATTTTTATATATGACCTTGGTTAGGTTCTCTGACATGATTTACTTTTGATACTATGTAATGTTACAGTATATCAACAATACACAACACTAACTAAGCCCCACTAATTACAACTTAGAAAGGCTTAATGAGACTTTTATAAAAAAAAAAAACTTTATAAGGCCTACATAGATGCTTAACCAAACATTTATAAGCACATTTTTATTACAGGTCCTTCCATCTTAACTTGTTTGCCAACCTTCATATACTGTAGCATGATATTTCATTTGTGAAGCATAGGCTTTATTATAGGTAATGGTTTATTATAGGTGAAGGTTTCTTAACGCCTAAAGTTTATTAAATGGGACAGTATTTTAAAGACTGGTTAATTCTAAAAGTTTATCCCTGGTTAGGTCACATGGTCAAAACAAAGTCCTGCCCACAACTATATTCAGACACTGTGTCATTGTTTCCCTTGTATGATTATGTGGTGATAAGAGTGCACTGGGGGGTATTCCATGAACGCTAATTTCAGTGAGAGTCTTAAGTCTCGACATTAAGTCTAACCAGGCTTTTTCAATTAATTGCTTACATAGTTAGCAACGTTAATGAAATACCGCCCTGGTCGTGCTTGAGATGAGGTTAAGGTTAGCAATATCGTCATGCAATATTATCTGTGTTACAAGCTACATAGACCTAATATGAAATAATTTAGACCATTGTAAATCATCATTAAACCATACCCTGACAGGTGTACGTATTCAACTCCACACTTGATTTATTACAAAGCACACACGCACAACTGCTTAACCATGAACATAATGTTATGTCCATGTGTGGTGCCTGCCTGCCTGTGTGTGTGTGTGTGTGTGTGTGTGTGTGTGTGTGTGTGTGTGTGTGTTTGTGTGTGTGTGCACAGTCACTTCCTCTTCTCCACCATCCACCTCTGCTTCTCTGTCTCATATAAGGCAGACTGTTGGAACAACGTCCTGGTCTCCTTTACCCTGCCCTTTGAATGAATGAATGAATGAATGGTCTTTATTGTCATTGCTACAGTACAGGTACCAAACAACGAAATTTAGGAGGGGTGGCTCCCCTGGTGTTAGGAAAGGGGGAAAAAAAAAAACTTTTAAAAAAATCACAAGAAGGGAAGGAGCTGGTTTACATAAATAAAGGCTATGTACACAATCCACTGTACTATACTGTACAGATAGACGACTAGGGTTGTCATATTGCACAATAGTATTGTTTCACGTTATTTAAAGTGTCACAGTTTGCAGGCTTGAAATGCAGGCTTGAAATGTACATGTTTGTGCCTCAGCACTACACCTGATTTTTGGGAGGGAAGAAGACGTATTTTCCTGCCACCCCAGGGAATCCAGTGTATTTATGAGGACTGTTGGGACCCTGCTTCAGCAGCTGGTGGCAGAACCTGCACAGGCGGCCGGAGGGCTGCTGCTCTGAGATGTTCCTTTTCTCCGGTACCTTTGTTCTCTTCTGCAACACTGCCACCCTCTGGTTCAAAAGCTTCAGCTCCGGTTTGAAGAATTCAGTGGCAGCAAAATGTAATTAGATTCGACTTTTGGTTGTTGCACAAAGTACAACCAAATGTATTTTTTGCTCTAGGCACAGCCATAGTCAGTGCCCCAGGAGCGATTAGGGGTTAAGTGCCTTGCTCAAGGGCACAACGGTAGTGGTAGGCACCATAGATATGATGCCAGCAACCCTCCAGTCACCAGCTCACAAACAGCTCCCTCTTGAGGGGATGGAACCAGCAACCTTCCGATTGCTACCTGGAATTGATGAGGCCTTCTACTGCGTATGACTGGAAGACTTTTGTAGAGCAATAGAAGTACCTCACTTCTCCAGTTTGATTAAAAAAAGAAGTGAATGGAGGAGCCATCACCAAGGTAGCGGGACTTGTAGGGGGCTGACCACACACTGGACAGATCCTGGTTCTCTTGTGCTGGTGTTCTTGCGCTTGGCTAGATGATTAACATACCTGGAGATAATGAATGAATGAATGAATGAATGAATGAATGGTTGTTGCTTTGTGGTAGCGTGGAGGAGGCTGCACATACTCTGCACCAGCATAATCCTCCAGCTTCAGGAAGTCTTTCTCCCATAGGCGTTTCTAAATCTGGTTATCTATTTAAACAGGGGTAAGCTGTGACATTGTCTAAATACATTTTTGACTGAGCTGGGCAGCTAGGGGTGTATACAGATAAATAGTATAAATGAAGCAGCAATGGAAGAATGTGTATATTGTGCAGTGTGAGTGGAAATATTGGAAAATATTTCAGGTACAATGGAAAATGTGCAGGTAGTGCTGCTGGGCAGCTAGGGGTGACCGTTCAAAAGTAGTATGACCTGGAGATTGAAGCTGTCTTGAAACCTGTCGGTCTGAGACCAAATGCTCTGTTACTGCCTGCCTGGAGGCTAGTGGAGAGAACAGGGTGTGACACTCAAGGTCAGGACTGACGTGTCGTAGAGAGGAAACTCAATGTGTGTCCAGTGCCCTTAACAGATCTTATGAAACATTGTCTGTGCCAAAATGCATAGTAAAAACAACCACAAAATCACAAAGGAAAGTTTTTTTAATGAATGCTCAGAATTTCACCATGAAAATCATATTTTATGTTTTCACTATCGGTGCACCACAGAGTGTGTGGTCTTGTTTATTCAGCCTCTTTGCCCTGTGAAAAGAGAAAGAAGATAAGGGATAAACATCAATGAACCTCTTAGGTATGATCACTTCAAAGAACACAATAGGCTGTTTAGGACAAGCACTTCTTTGGCTCTGGGCTTAGCTTTGAGTTTAAGTTTGATTATCAGCTTGGTTTGTATGAATCTGTCATTAGCAGGAGGACCCTAATGCATTGTGCAATGCCCTCCCGCCTGAAGGATAAGTTTCTCAGAGACTTCCCAGACAGTTGTGAATGTAAAAGTCAATATTGACCTCTATGTGTACAATGAACCTGAAATGGTGTTGTTGATGTGGTCATATTTGGACAGGAGTCAGGTATCGGTTTCATAGCAGCTTTGTACCTTTCCAGAGTCGCGGCTCTTAGCCCTGAGCTTGTTGACCTGGGACTCAGCGATGTCAGCACGCTCCTCTGCCTCCTCCATCTCATGCTGAACCTTACGCAGTTTACCCATGTGGGAGTTGGCTTGTTCCTCCTGGGAGAGAAAGAGAGGTAGAGAATGAGAGAGGGAGACAATAACACTCAGCCTACAATGTTGTCAAAACAAATTAACCAAAATGATATTAGTTATATTGATTACATACTTACTTATTTTTTATAGTGATCGTAATATCGAAGCAAAGGAAGTACTGTGTGTATTATTTCCTTTACAGTCACTTGTGATGTACATTGGTGGATACCAAATTTGTCCATGTATGTTGACTATGAACAAAACCGTATGTCTTATATGCTGTAAGAACATTTGACTGTATGTGACTCACCGCTTCCTCAGCCTGCCTCTTGTAAGCCTTCACTTTAAGCTGCAGCTTGTCTACCAGGTCCTGAAGTCTGGCACCGTTCTTCTTATCCTCCTCAGTCTGTGGGAGAAAGTCAAAGAAATCAAAGTCAATGTCCATACTTGCTTTCAGGTGCCGGACTGTACCAGAATGTGTTACAGTGTTTCTGTTACTCTTACTTGGTAAGTGAGCTCCTTGACTCTGCGCTCGTACTTGCGAACACCCTTGATTGCGTCTGCACCCCTTCTCTGTTCGGCATCCACTTCAGTCTCAAGCTCACGCACCTGTATGGAGGGAACACAGCTATGTGTTTAAGGTGGTGAAATCAGTCGTGAGTTATTGGAAAGAAGTAGAGATTAATATGGATAGACTGTGTGAACAAAAGTTTGCTGAATGAAGTTCTGCAAAGTTACCCTGGACTCCAGTTTCTGGAGCTGTTTCTTGCCGCCCTTCATTGCCAGGTTCTCAGCCTCATCCAGACGGTGCTGCAGGTCCTTGACTGTGACCTCAAGGTTCTTCTTCATCCTCTCCAGGTGAGAGCTGGTGTCCTGCTCCTTCTTCAGCTCCTCTGCCATCATGGCCGCCTGAAATGTGTTTTTGACTCATTTAATTCATCCACAATGTGTCACAGATACCTTTCAACACCCAGTGTCGTGCTATTCAACAGGTAGCCATTTTGTGCCAGAACCCTCATCACATCACATCTGTTGTTCCTCAATGTTGTTGTTTCATTATTTACTGGTCAAAAGACATGGCCCAGTTCCACAATGGACCCGTGGATTTCCGACTCCAACCAGGAAGAAGTCTAACTTTCTGTTTTGGTCTACCTTGGTAAATGAGTCCTGCTCAGTGTGCCAGAGTGCTCTCCGATACTTGGAGAGACAATTGATGCATGCATCCATTAAGTTGAAGTGAATGATTTAATGTGACATGAAGAACATGACTGTGCAAACACTAAATGTTATGACGTGATTGTTTTGAAATGTGTGATGTTATGATGTGAAACATATCTTCTGTCTTGTAGGAATCTGGACAAATAGCCAAATTGTGGTGAGTGTGTTCACCCTAATCCATGTCGCATTCCATTAAAGTATGCCCCATGTATAACATTTAAATGGATGACCTGGTGGTTGGGATGTCTTACAAAAAAAAGGGTACTTGTAAAAAAGGGGACCAAAATATGGGGACTTACATCAGTGATGGCCTTCTTTGCCTTCTCCTCTGCATTTCTGGCCTCCTGCACAGTGTCGTCCACCTCTCCCTGCACCTGAACCAGGTCAGTCTCCAGCTTCTTCTTAGAGTTCAGAAGGCTAGTGTTCTGTATGAGGAAACCCAATGATTAGTTGGAACTGTATTTCAAGAAAGCATATAAACGTCACACTGTGGGTAAGATGAGACTGCCTAGAAATCACCTATACCTGGGAGTTAAGCAGTCCCAAACGCTCGCTGGCATCCACCAGCTCCTGTTCAGCCACTTTGCGGCCTCTCTCTGTCTGCTCCAGAGCAACCCTAAGCTCCTCAATCTCAGCCGCCATCAGACCGTTCCTGCGCTCAACCATGGCTGCCTGCTCCTTAAAATCTTCTGCGGCGCGAACAGCATCATCAAGGTGCAATTGGGCATCCTGGGATTCACAAAGACATAGTAGCGTATTAAAACTTGTTGTTGAAGGCCGATAGGATCGGTAAGGGATGCATTCATTCCCTGATACCCCTTCTATTATTTTATATACCAGTCTACTTTATTCCTGTGTTGTATTATATTGACAAATAGACAAAACCCTCTCTTCATTTTCACTTTTGTTCAGCAGATTCAGGAGAGTTCACCAGACACTGATGATACAGGTTGAGATTATTATCTATTTTTTTCATCGTTAAAGTTAGTAATGTATGGTTGAGGGTATTGTTTACCATTTCTGATTTCCCAGCCCCTTACCTTGAGCTGTCCCTGGACGTTCCTCAACTGTTTCTGGGCCTCGGCTGCCTGCCTGTTGGCGTGGCTCAGCTGGATCTCCATCTCGTTCAGGTCTCCCTCCATCTTCTTCTTCACTCTCAGGGCATCGTTCCTGCTCCTCACCTCTGAGTCCAGGGTGCTCTGCATGGAGTCAATCACCCTCTGGCTGTTCCTCTTGATCTGCTCCATCTCCTCATCCTTCTCCGCCAGCTTCCTGTCCACCTCACCCTTGATCTGGTTTAGCTCCAGCTGCACACGCAGAATCTTGGCCTCCTCATGCTCAAGTGTACCCTGAACAAAACAAAATAGTAGTTATGCATTGCTTGTGGGGGAGAGTAGTGGACTGGCACTCAGTAACTATGGCTTGTCCTGGAAAGGGTGCTGCTACTGTATTCAACGAAATGTGGTAATAGGATAGGTCTAAAATGGTTTTATCTCAATTAGAGTAACCTGGACAGTAATGCTTAAATGAAAGTATTAGTATATGTTCCAAATGAACAGGATTAAACTGCATTAGTTTCTACCTCAGCCTCCTCCAGGGCAGTCTGGATCTCAGACTTCTCTGTCTCCACAGACTTCTTGGCCTTCTCCAGCTCATGGATGCTCTTGCCAGTCTCCCCGATCTGCTCAGTCAAGTCAGAGATCTCCTCTGGAAACACAGAATTTATTCAGAAAATCAAGATTTTCTTTGAACTCTGGAACACATTGCAGAACATATTGAATTATCACAAGAATAAACAGTAAATGTTTGTACTGTCCGGTGTAGCTAAGTGTCTTAAAATAAATTGTAAGAATAACAATTTAAATATTGTTCTGTAGAAGCTGTTAACTCATGTAGCTTGATCAAATGAGACACCCCATCATGAGCCAAATGAAACTGCTGCCATTTGACTCACGTTGCAGGTTCTTGTTCTCTCTCTTCAGAGTCTCCAGTTGATCCAAAGCCTCCTCATAGGAGTTCTTCATTTTGAAGAGCTCTGTGCTCATAGAACGAGCCTCTTTCAGAGCTCCTTCCAGCTCTGCCTGGCCCTCCTCAAACTTCTGCTTCCACTCTGCCAAGACCTAGGGAAATCCATGTGATTTTAATATTCAACTTTTTTCTTTTATCTGCCATGAACCAAATGATGTTACTTAGTTATTTCACACCTTGTCAAAGTTCCTTTGCTTCTTGTCGAGGTTGGCAGCAAGAGCATTGGCTCTCTCCACGTCAATCATGAGGTCCTCCACCTCTCCCTGCAGCCTCTGCTTGGTCTTCTCCAGAGAGGCACACTTTGAGTTGGTCACCTCGATTGTCTCCTCTGCCTCCTGCAGACGCTGGGCCAGCTTCTTCCTGTTAGACAGATGAGGGACTGTGTCATAGAATGTCTGCACATCTGGCTCTTACAGGTGATGGGAGAAACATGCTACAGTTATTAGCAGTATATTAGGCCTGTTCAGATTAATCCATTCATTTAACAGATTAATCTATGAATGCTTGAGTTGACAACCCATTTTTTTATTTATCTGATTTTATATCAGACCAAGGACAAGAAGATAGAGTGACATGTAGCCAAATAAACAAGGGTCTTGTACATTTCTTTTAGGCATTTATCTCTCCTTTGTCTTAATCTATGGGAATGTAAATTTCTACTTTCACATTCTGGTTTCCTTTCATTGTCAACCTACTGTATATCAAAATAGATAATACAGTGGAATAGACTGTGTTTTTGCTGTTGTGTATTACTCATTTGGCTTTCTTGACATATCCATCTGGTGATTAATAACATTTCTGTTCAGTAAGCAATTCAAATTCAAGAATGGAAAAATCCTTGTTTGTGATAAATATGCCCTTCTTAAATTATTTAATTAACATGGGTCAACTCATCTCCAGAATGAGCAGAACAGAAATGACATATCCCCCAACCCTGGTGAATAAGGGTGTTGTGTGTAACTCACTTCGCTTCCTCCAGCTCCTCAGTGCGCTGGACGGCATCAGTCTCGTACTTGGTCCTCCACTGAGCCACCTCACTGTTGGCCTTGGACATGCCGCGTTGCAGCTCTGCCTTGGCCTCCTGCTCCTCCTCAAACTGCTCCCTCAGGAGGTCACAGTCATGGCGGGCAGATTGCACACCGTGGGCCAGTGCGTTCTTAGCCTAGGGGATAGGGGGAAGAGAGGTGGAAAGGAGCAGGAGAAATAGAGGGTGTAAAATCGTCATTGAAAAAGAAAAAGACAAAGAAAGAGACATGAGTAGAGACTAAATATTACAGTTAGAAGTCACTGGGTGGCATAATCACATTCAACATGAAGCTGTAGTTTAAAACTATGTGGTCGTTGGTTTCTATTTTGAGTTCCTTACCTTGACTTCCTCCTCAACGTGTCTCTTCAGCTCCTCAATCTGCTGGGTGAAGGCCTGTTTGCCTCTGGTCAGCTGGGACACAAGGGCCTCCTTCTCCTCAAGCTGGCGACCATACTCACCTGTGGGGAACAGAGCATCTTGTTAATGGGGTCTCTGTTGTTGTTGGAGTAAGGTCAGTTATATTTCTGAGTTCATAGGATATTTAAACTTTCTCTATGTGCTGTTGTAATATAATGTTATCTTTCCAATGCTATTCTAATTTGTGTCAAGTTTGATTCATGGTCAGTTTAATGATTATGGGTAGGATTTGGGGTGGGTAAGCTGATACTACATGAACTCTTCTACAGTATTTGCAGTATGATTGGTACCGTTCTCAGTCAGGAGTCTGGCCCTCTGTGCGCTCATGTCATTGAGCTGGCGCACATTCTCATCATTCTTAGTCTTGGTCTCGCTTAGCTGATCCTCAACAGTACGGCACATCTTCTCCAGATTGCCCTGGTAGTGAAACATCAACCATTATTACTTTACATGATTATCTTGTGCCAAGCTTTCCTTTTTTCCACTTCTATTTGAATTGACCCCCACACGCTGCTCCATCCAAACATTGCTACTGACCTTAGCCTTGGCGACAGCCTCCATGTTGCTGGAGAGGTCATCAATCTCCATCTTGTACTCGCTCTTCTCCTTCTCCAGCTTCTGCTTGACGCGCTGCAGGTTGTCGATCTGCTCTCCGAGCTCTGCCACGCTGTCTGCCTGCTTCTTCCTCAGAGCGGAGGATGTGGCCTCGTGCTGCAGGGTGGACTCCTCTAGGTCGCGTCTCAGTTTCTGAAACTCGGCCTCACGCTTCTTGTTCATCTCTATCTGAGAAGTGGTAGCACCTCCGGCCTCCTCCAGCCTCTCACTGATCTCCTCAAGTTCCCTGGAGAGATCGGCCCTCTGCTTTTCCACCTTAGCCCTGGCAGCACGCTCAGCCTCGATCTCCTCCTCCAGCTCCTCAATACGGGCCTACAAGAGATACAGGAGACACAAAGAGAGAGATGAAATCTACAACACAGTCAAAGCAAAAGACCTCACCAAAAAATCATAATATTATTATTAAGATGTGTTTATCGAAAGCAACTTACACTTAACATACAGAATGTACTGTATAGTATTTGTGCATCATGCTTAAACCAGCTGAACCATTGCAAACCAGGAGAGTGCTAAGAGAAGGATGAATTGATCATCTCGTAGCAATCCTGATAATGTTAACTGTAGTGTCGTTAGACACTATACAGCCAACTGAGCCATCTCACGGTCCTGTTCTGTACCTGGAGTTCCTTGATCTTCTTCTGCATCTGAGCACCCAGAGACTGTTCATCCTCAATCTTGCTGAGAAGCTGGGAGGTCTCGAAGTCCTTCCTAAAGAACACAAACACATTGGTTGCAGTTTGATAGTGTAAACAGAAAGTCTATTGTACCATTCACTTCGGTTTATAGAAATACATTTGTTCAGGTCTTTTTTCTAATTCAATTTCTTTCTTTTTTTGTTTCAACACAATGATGATTGTGAAAATGAATATTCAATTAATATCAAATACAACTTGTAATCATTTATTTGCGTTTACTTCTTGATCTTCTCCTCAGACTGCTGCTTGTCGTTCTCCAGGTCCATTACAGACTCCTGGGCCAGTTTCAAATCTCCCTCCAGCTTTCTCTTAGATCTCTCTAGGTCCATACGGAGCTTCTTCTCTTGCTCCAGAGAACCCTCAAGCTAGAAGATAAACACATATTTTTCATCAAAATCGATTAATAAAGTAATGCCTTTGAGAGTATAAGCCAGGGTGCAGGTTCATGATCATTGCCTCAAACTAAATGACTAACCTTTTGATTGATTGATTGAAAACTTTATTAGAAGATTTGCAGAAGTAGGTACATGAAAGTACATATTACATACAAGGTCAACTAAAAGGATAAAAACCCAAGAAAGCCACTGGCTTATTTCAATTGGGGTCCTTGATTTTCAATTCATCCTTGCCTTTCATATTATATAATCTATCTAATAATTCTTACCCTGTATGTGACTGTTTCATGTTCTTGTGTGTTTTAACTTTAACTCTGGAAAATAATAAGCTTTTCTCTTCTATTACAATCTTGGTTGATACTAGCAGAGCTTTATGTTTGTTGGCCACTCACATCGTCCACTTGCTGTTCCAGCTTGGTCTTAGCCTTGGTCAGAGTGTTGACTTTGTCCTCCTCTGCCTGCAGGTCGTCCAGTGTCTGCTGGTGGGCCTCTTGGAGGGCTTTCTTCTCCTTGGTGAGCTTTACAACAGCCTCATCCTGAGACGCCATTTCCTCAGTCAGGTTTTTAACCTGAAAGCAGCCACAACAGAGAGAGAGATAGTCTTTTTGTCACTTCACCTCTCAAAGGGAAATGCAGTTTGTATTGCATATAATGTAACTTGCAAATGTTAGCATGTACTCAAATTGATCCTCTAGATGGCAGTGTATACAATTAATTTATATCAGATATAGAATGAAGGGTCCAGAATAATATGTTATGAATGTGGGGAATGCTCCTGAACTCATTCCAGGACCAACATCACATGGATTTAGTTATTGTTTTTCTATGGTTGGATTAATTGATTGTTTGACATTGACAGTTTGATCAGATTGTAGTTTGTATGTGTTATGAGACCTTGTTTTCAGTGGCGTGTTTCTCCTTCTCCACTTTGGCCAGAGTTAGCTCCAGGTCATCGATGTCTTTCTTCAACTCAGAACACTCATCCTCCAGCTTCCTCTTCTTGGCTGTCAACTCAGCATTGATCTCCTCCTCATCTTCCAGCCTCTCGGTCGTCTCTTTGAGTTTGGCCTCCAGCTGGATCTTGCTCTTGATGAGCCCCTCACACCTCTCCTCAGCATCATTCAGACAGTCTCCTTCCTGGTTTCAGAAGGGAAGAATAGGCAAATGGCTTCAAAAATGTATTTGCATGTGCATGTGAGTGTGCGTGTGCGAGTGTGTGTGTGTGTGTGTGTGTGTGTGTTTGTGTGTGTTTGTGTGTGCCCTTTGTGTCGCTCACTCACAGATGCAATTTGGAGGGCAAGGTCATTCTTTTCCTTCAGGAGGGATATCATCTTCTCCTCCAGCTCCTTCTTACGGGCCTCTGCCTTAGTCAGGGCAACTTTGCACTTCTCAAAGTCCTCCTTCATGTTGGCCAGCTCCTTCTCTGTCTCAGCGCTCTGCAGCATGGGCTTGATCTTGTAGTAGAGTTTCATCCATGGCCAATGTTTGACATTCATGAATGAGCGGATATTATACTGGATGCTGAAGATGGACTCTCTGGTTGACGCCAAGGAGGAAGGCAATTGTGGTGAGTTTTATGCTTTTGAAGGGCTCAATGATTACAAAGTTACATGGCAAAGTAACCTAGGCTACATTATGATATGATTATATAATTGCATTCATAATGCATCACATATAGGTGGTTAATACGTAGTGCTAGAGAGATTATCTTCCATCCTATACCTCCTCTCCATCATCTTTACAAACTCCTTCCTCATTACGTATCCGCGGGCGAGAGCTTGCGTCATGGTTACCAAAGTTGCCAGCTTCTCATCTCGCATCTCCTCCAAGACACCCAGCAGACCAGCTTTGAAGAACACCTAAGCACAATTAAGCAAACATGTCAAATGGAGGAGCTAGACACTGTGACATACATATAAGAATGGGCAGAATGGGGGGTTCAACACCACCAGACTTGGTTGTAACAACTTTGAAAAGCATGTCATTTCACCATGAGATTTTGAAGAACAGATTGCTAATGCTGTGGGACAGATTAGCTATAATCATACCACTCAAACACAAAGCACTTAAAAAGGAATTCAAGTTATATAAAGCTTGCATTTTTAATGTATAATATACATTAAAGAGATGCTCTGCGACGAAAGTATGTCTGTATTTTTTAAACCTCTTATTTTGGGCATGGATGGTCAATGTTTAGTTTGTACTGAAATAATTGATCAATCATTGTTTTATCTCATTCAGTCACGGCATCATGAGTTGTTCAATGCCAATATTTTGGGGTAGCAGTATTTTAACTTTTACGTTCGGCTAGCGTGCCCTTGCCTTTGGCTTAATGGTATCCCCACACACACTCCCACAATGGAGGGCTAATCTACTTTTAGAACTGTATGCTGAAATTATACAAACAATCCTGTATCTATTTAATGTTTTAGTCCTGTTATGTGGTAACATTTCCTAGGTGAATTTGAGCACTGACCTTGGTGTGTCCAAACTTGTACTCATCCTGAGGAACATCAATCGACCCAAGCAGCTTCTCAGAAGCCTTCTTGTTGTCCATGAACTGACCCTCAGGGATGACAGCGGCATTCAGTACTTTGTACCTGTATGGCGAGAATTGATAAATATGTTAGTGTCAAGGCTATTTCTTATTTCTTCAAGGAAGGACACTGTGTGTGTGTGTGTGGGTGTCTGTGTCTGTGTCTGTGTGTATTTGTATGTGTGTGCTGTGTACTCTACCTCTGCTTGAAGTCAGCATAGAGGATTCTGCTGGGGAAGCCCTTTCTGCAGATCCTGATACCTTCCAGAACACCGTTACACCTCAGCTGATGGATAACCAGGAAGTTCTCCATCAGACCTGGAAAACACAAAATACATCTTAACCCCTAAATAAACCTGTAAAATAATGTAGAGACTTGAGGATAGTAATGATAAGTAGTTTAATCATGGGCTTAGTCTGTAATCTCTCTGTGTTGTACCTGGAGTCTTTGACTCGTTGGGGATGAGGCAGCGCACAAAGTGAGGGTGGGTGCTCCTCAAGTTGGTCATCAGCTTGCCCAAGTTCTCCTGTGAGGGGTTACAAACCATAGTGCTCTCACAATAATTCAGACTTAATTTACACTTTTTCAAAAGATAGTACCTTTCAACAGACACTCTGGCAGGCAGGACTAAAGCTCACCCTGAACTGGGAAGAGACAGTCTGCATGGAACCTCCCTTCTTCTTGCCTCCCTTCTTTGTGGTATCTTTGTCAAAGAGTAAAAATACAAAAAGTGTTACAAATTATAGAAATCTCTGGCCAACTCCCTTCAATGTGTGTTCATTGAAGTCGAAATGGTCTGGCCAACTACATAATACACACTACATCCAATTACGGGCAGGAGGGGTTGTCTATTCATCAAAAACTGTTGGAATTTGTAACAATCATGATCATTTTCGCTGTATATATATATATTATAGCGTGAGGTGCAAATATTGTATTAGCATTTTTGTAAAGACGACACACCCTCCTCTTTGAGCCAGGTACAGGTGTAGCGCAGGTGTTTGCACCCCATATCGTCACTTTAGAAAATTGGCCAAGATTGCAAATCTAACTCAAGCCTCAGATTACGCTTGCGTATCGGCCACTGCCTGTTTAACATTCTATTGTAATGTGGCTATTGACTATGGTCCCTAACGACACTTGTTTTTTGCCATTGTTTACAGCATCCTGGATTCCCATTGGTTGAGTTTCTTGTATCGCCCCGTAGCACCATCACACTGCACGTGTAGAAAGGAGCCGCAATAACAAAATAGCGTCTTCTCTCTATGTTGTTGAGTGACTCATGCTGTTCAGGTCAAGGGTCACTGCAGATGACCCACGTTTACAGCCGATATGTACATTTACTCAGGCAAATTTGTGGTTGAAATCATGTAATGTCTGCCTGGCTTAATGCTAATTATCATACTAATGCTTGGTTATTAACATGATGCTAATGTTACCTTCAGCTGCAGCAGCAGGATAAAGGAGGGGCAGCAGTTTGACTGATGACTTCTGGTAGAGCTGAACCACAGAGTCGTTCAGGGGATCCTTGTTCTTGTCCAGCCAGCCAGTGATGTTGTAGTCCACAGTGCCAGCGTAGTGCACCAGGGAGAAGTGGGCCTCAGCCTTGCCCTTGGCAGGCTTGGGCTTCTCAAACGCCTTGGTTTTGCCCAGATGGGTGTTGTTCAGCTTGTCCTTGAAGGTTGTGTCTGAAGCCTTGGGGAACATGCACTCCTCTTCAAGGATGGAGAAGATGCCCAATGGCTGTGCAAAAATAGTTGTGAATTAAATTAGTATGTTCATATTTGCATGTTCTTTACTTCAACAGTCACCGTTATATGATGACATGTTTGTTTGTTTGTTTGTTTAGATCCACCATTAGATACAGCAAATATGCAGTAGCTATTCTTCCTGGGGTCCTCATACCATACATTCAAAAAAAATGTCATCTTAAACACAATACAGACAATACACTTCCGTAATATTCATACATACATACATACATACATACATACATACATACATACATACATACATACATACATACATACAGTAGCTCTATTATTTACTTTTTAGTTGAAGACAACTTAATAACGAAATAAAGAAAAATAATACAGAAAGAAAAGTGGAGAGACAAAAACATAACTCTCTTTACCTTTGGGATCACAAGATAGCTCAATTCACCAGTGAGAAACACGTAATTGTTTTCAGGGTATCCCATATGGAAACAGATAAAGCAACTTTTGTTATTATTTGAAACTGAAAAGCTTGGCAATGAATTCCATGCCACCGTTGCTCTGTAGTGAACCGTTCCTTTTGTTACATTTGTTACATTTGTTCTGCATGGAGGCAGATACTTCATGGATGTCGTGGAGGGCTATTAAGCGGGGGCACCGACTATGGCTGATCCTGTGCCTAGAGCAAACAATACCAAATTCCAACAATTGACTGACCAGTTGGTTGCATGTCAATCATTTTAAAACATTTTTAACATGTTGAGTTACTAACACCAAGATGTGTTGTACCAAAATGAGGACATCTTACAGTAGTCTCAAAACACCTACCTCTATTAAGTTTGCTTTTGACACTGATAATTAGTATTACCCTCACAGGCTGCTTACCTTCTCAATAAGCTCAATGCAGGCAGCCAAGTCCATGCCGAAGTCAATGAACGCCCAGATGATTCCCTCCTTCTTGTACTCCTCTTGCTCCAGGACGAACATGGTGTGGTTGAAGAACTGTTGCAGTTTCTCATTGGTGAAGTTAATACACAGCTGCTCCATGCTGTTGTACTGGTGATTGAATTTCAAAATAAAGGCATCTTGTCGTCATACATGGCTGTAATCTTTAATAATTTCAAGTTATTTTCTCGTCCTGACAGTATACTCACATCAAAGATCTCAAAACCGGCAATGTCGAGCACCCCTATGTAGTACTGCCTTGCCTGCTTGGTGTCCAACTGTTCGTTGATACGGATGACCATCCACAAGAACATCCTCTCATAGATGGACTTAGCCAGAGCCATCACGGAATTATTCACCTGTAAGAAGTTATACTTTGAGTTAATACATCAGATCATGACCATGTGTAGTTTAGGTGATGCAGGTGGAGGGTGATATGGACATTAGAGGTTTTTTTAGGGTTAAAGGATTAGGGCACTGAATCAAAGAAACGATAAGTGTTGTGACTGCATATACTTGGGGGAGAGGGAGGGGTGCTGTTTGTTTGTCTTTATTTTTCTGTGTTGTTTCTGTGAGATTGATATTGGTGTTGACTGACTGATTGATTGATTGATTGATTTGGGTATTTGTGTTTTAATGATTTGTCATCATTGTTGAACCACAGGATTGCACTTACATGCAAGCACTATAAAACCAAATGTTGGAGGGTGATATGGACATTAGAGGGGTTTTTAGGGTTTAAGGCACTGAATCAGAGAAACTATACAAGTGTTGTGACCACATAAACTTGGGGGAGAGGGAAGGGGGCTGTTTGTTTGTGAGAAAATAAAATGTATGCCCTACCTGAGGCACTGTCTGTCCCTTGGTCACATACTCATTGCCGACCTTCACTCTGGGGTAGCACAAAGCTTTAAGCAAGTCAGCTGAGTTCAGGCCCAGGAGGTACGATATTTTATCAGCCACTGGAAAGAGAAGGAGAAACAACAGACTCAAGGACAGAGCCATACAAGATTGTTTGTGTCTAATGACACAGATACTCTGTCACTCAATCAGCCTGGCATTAACAGAATACCAGAGAGAAACAAAATAAAATGAAATAATAATAATAATAACAGTAATAATAATAATAATAATAACAGTAATAATAATAATAATTGTACAAATTCAAATACATTTCTAATAATTTGTAGAGGGTCTACATATTCTGTCTGGCCTGAGTGATCAGCTATTCTGATGTTTCATGAGGAACAACTTCTGAATGTAATTTCTTCCATGTTTGGGACCAGAGGTGGAACTCACCCTCTGTGCCGTCTGGCTCTGCCTGCTCCTCACGCTGCTTCTGCTTGAAATGCATGTTGCCATGTTGCATGACAGCACCTGTCAGTTTGTAGATGTACATTTTCTCATCACCGACGAAGCCCAGGATGTCAATGGCATCCTGAAAGAGAGGGATTTAATGTTAGATGGGGAGAAAACAGTGAGGAATTGAAGACAAACTCACTCTGTTAGAGTACCGCTCTGTAAGCTCTAAATCTAGCAGAATGGATGGAAATGTCACACTTCTCTATTCCTCTAGTAGACTAGCAGCAGAATAGGATTTTAACAATGTTACACAGGGGATTTTTGTGGATGCCGTATGCACCCCTATAAGAGGTGTCATTAACACTAAATCATTGATACAAAGAGAACCCCTTCGTGTGACTCACATCTGTGGCGTCCAGCTCTACCGTGTCGTCGATGCTGGCCACAGTGATCTGCCCCTGGCTGATCATGGGGAAATCGTAGGGGTTGGTGGTGATGAGGCACATTTCTGTGGAGAACAGAGAATGAAGTTGTCTGTTAAATCAATCAAATGCATGTAGATATATGGACCACTTGTACTCAATACATAATTTACTCAATGACAGATGTGCTCAATAATCAGTGGATTGTTTTACCTATTCCCCCTGCCAGGCATATTTCAACAACTCAATCAAAGGCTAATTCTTATACCATCTCTGACTCTACTTAGTGCAGCAGCTACTGTATGGGTATTCACTTTCACAGCAGGGAGCTAGTTTTCCCAGATCTCTGCTTTGGCGTACCAACTATCTCAGGTTTGTGGTTGGTCATCATCTGGTAGAAGATGTGGTAACCCCTCTCATCAGGAAGCTGGAAGGCCACCCTGGACTTCTCCAGCAGATCTGATAGAGAGAACAGGAGGGAAAGATGTAAAGTATTGCAGTATTTCTTTGTAGAATAAGTATGGAGAAATGATTAATACCAACTTACAGGTCTCAATGTCAGCACTAGCCAGTTTGCCGGACGTAGCGAAGTGAATCCTGATGAATTTACCCTACAGTAGTGCAAGGCAGTTAGAAATCAGTCATCAAAAAAAGTAGAACTGCCAAAGTGTTTCCCTCATACTTACAAAGCGAGACGAGTTGTCATTCCTCACAGTCTTGGCATTACCGTAAGCCTCCAGCAGGGGGTTAGCTGCAATGATCTGATCCTCAAGAGACCCCTGAATGAGACAAAGTTGGTGAAGCGTTAGTAACTGAAAATCTCTTATTTTTCATGTTTTTTCAACAACATCTGTTCCTTTTAGCTGAGAAGGTGGCTATAGTGAAGGTACAGACCTCATGAAAAATCTCCCACCCGAAAACCACCCAGCTGTCTCTGATTCTCACTGGTTCCCAACAGCACACCCTCCCCAAATCCTCTGTCAAACTAGAGTTCATTTGAGAAAAAGTTGATGTGTTTTCAATCATTCACCTCAACCTACTCTAGTTTTCGACACAGAAGCACAATTTACCTTGATTTTACCAGAGCTCCCAGATGATTCATCCTTCTTTCCTCCAGCCACAGCAATGGTGGCAAAGTACTGGATGACACGCTTGGTGTTGACAGTCTTTCCTGCACCGGATTCTCCACTGGTTTATTGACAGAGAAAGAGGTGTTTAGGCTTAGGATCTTATCAGCATTCATTAAACAAGAAATTAAAATGGCATTGCTTTAACTTGTTTCATAACCAAATGAATGTTATATATTTTCACTCAGTTATTCAATATTGACTTCATAATACCCAACATATCGCAAAAGGAACACTTTTTGAAAAGTAAGATGTTAATGAAGAACTTACGTAATCAGGACCGACTGATTCTCTCTATCTGCAAGCAAAGAAACATTGTTCATACCCATTCACTGGATTTTGGTACATTATTGCATTCATGGCATTATCATAAAGTCACACATCTAACTCTCCATCCATCCATGAGTCTACTTACCAACCATCATGAACTGAAAGGCGTTGTCAGAGACAGAGAAGATATGGGGTGGAGCCTCCATACGCTTCTTCCCTCTGTAGGCGTTCACAACTGACTGGTCGTACACGGGGAGCCACTTGTAGGGGTTCACCGTGGCGCAGAAGAGCCCAGAGTAGGTCTGGATAAAGTGGATCAAATATGGGAATTAGCCAAATCAGATTAGCTGGAATGTGGAAGTTTATGTATCTTTTGAATATACTGATTTTATGTATGATTTCGTTCTCTGCGTTTTACAAAATGTGCTAGGTTTCTGGTGTTGACTGATGTGTATGTGTCTCTTACGTAGATCATCCATGCTGCGTAACGCTCTTTGAGGTTATACAGCACAGAGGCTTCATTCAGGTAGGTCATCATGGCCATGTCCTCAATCTTGTCATACTTTGGGGGATTTATTTGCAAGATGTCATCTTCTTTGAAGTCTTTAGTCTGAAACAGTGGGATATTTTGATAATACTCAAATCACACTATATGGATAAAAAAAAATACTGATAAAGAAATAGAACATTTTTCATGATTTGTAGCATAATCTATGCAATTGACCTATTTCCATTTCAGTATCAGTGCTATGCTATCATCCACTCTACTTGAATGCCATTGTTTTAAATAATATGTTTGATAATTGTGTGCTGAAAGGTTTATCCTGGTTATGGAAGCTGCAGTTTGGTTATTGTCTTACCTCCTGAGTGTCCAGAACTTTCACAGATATTTTTGCCCCATCCCTGGCAACAACTAGACCCTTGAGGTACAGCTCCACCTTGTCAGTCACATAGCAGGAGTTCTTAGCATCAAAGGGTTTGCTCTGAGCTTCGATCCTCTCCCTCTCTGGCTTACGAAGGTATATGGCAGCTGCGCCATAAATGGCCATCTCCGCATCCGTACTCATGGTGGCGGCTCACTAGGAAAGAAAGAATAAAAAACAAACATGTTTGAGTCTGTACTACTAACCCCTCCCCAGTCAACAGAGTTAGAGGCAGTATATTTAACAGAATGTATCTAAAAATGTGAATAATCAAACCATGTCTCACCTTCTTTTCTCCACCCAGATTAAATCGTATCTTTGTGGTAACCCAAGGTCCTACAAACACAGTCAGCTGAAAAGAGAATTAAAGAAGAATGATATAAAGGTTGAATACATGGTTACATATAGTGACCTCCGTAATTATTGGGACACTGAAGCATTTTTTCTTTACTAAGTATAGATTCTCAAGCATTATTTGAGGGTGTTT
Organism: Nansenia antarctica; assembly: GCF_963989245.1. NCBI lineage: Eukaryota > Metazoa > Chordata > Actinopteri > Argentiniformes > Microstomatidae > Nansenia > Nansenia antarctica. Next base: position 11,777,916 of record NC_137693.1, on the reverse strand, counting down.
TTCTTTTCTTTCTTTTTTTTTTTTTACATATTAGCTTCAACACTTAGAAATAACAACACTTTTAGTCATAGTCCCACCATTTTTTAACCACTGTTTTGAACTGTTTTGGATAACTGTTGATGTTCAGTGGGCCTCATTTACAAACATTTTGAATCAATTGAATTGTCTAGGCCCTATGGTATAATTCAAAACTGAAACCACTGTCAGGTCCTACTGTATTATTCAAAAGTGAAACTGTCAATTTCAAGCTCAATAACGATTCCCACAAAATAGGCCCTGTGCTAACGCTAAAATAACCCATTTGGAAATGTGTAACATTGAGAACGAGTTACACACAATGTGTTCTGCTCACGTTTTATTAATTATCCTCATTATTACTATGATTCCCCTCCTCCATAAGCACCTGTGGACGTTAGGAATATCAACGCTCCTGATACGTCATTTTCTCAGGTGAAACAAAAATGCACATGACCAAATTGATGGTCAGTTATTGGTTTGTGTTCAAATTAATTCTTCCATCCAGTTGGTGTGTCTTCCAAACGGATAAACGAGGCTAGAGAACAGTGCATCCCATGTGGTTTGATCTATTCAATCACTTTGTATGCAGACTATCGAAACAACATAAACATTTAAACTCTTCCTATAGCCTGTATGTAAATGTTTTAAACGGTTTTGTGCAGGGATAGCCTAAACTCAAAAAGGCCCACGCTGTAATCTCTATGACGAACAGGGGCATGCGGTAATTAGCCACACACTGTAAACTGTTTAGATTGTTTTTAGCAAACTGTAACCTGACCGCCCTGTTTTTTAATTTAACTAGTAGTTTGCACTTTGTAGTCTTCTGTGGATGGTAGTCTCTGCACGCTTAACTCCTGGAGAGGTATTACCTCCTGTTCCTGATCAGTAGGAACGTTGTTTTGGGGGTTTTCTTTATCACGGTGAGCATTTTTCAGTCATCCACTATAGAAGTCTTTCTTGGCCTCCTAGTTGTTGCTAATTAACTTTTCCAAACTCTTGTTTTTGGTAAGCCGAAGGTTTTTGCTATGTTTCTAATATATTGAATATGAATGAATATCAGACTCCGAAGGCAAACGCAAAGCCTAGAATCAAGACACCTTTTGACAGCTCTCTTATTCTTGCACAAATTATGTGACTGAACACACTTGACTAACCAGAAACACTTTTTAAGCCAATTTTCAAGTACTTTTGGTGCCATGAAATAGGAGGACTACATTGTCAAATGGTGAAATGGATATGCACACAAGAAACGTTTTAAGATTGCACCTTTAAATGTCCACTTGGTATAAACATGCCCACTTGCTTAAAACATGTTTTGATTTATCTATCACAACTTAAAAACAATGCCACTTTACTGTCAAATAGAATGCAGGACTTGCAATAGAATGAATCAAGTGGAATATAAATACATCCAGAACAACTCTTACAAAGCATCAGATAAGAGCTCATAGATAAGACAAGTGAAATCATGTAAGGAGGTAGAGGGTCTTACCACAGAGGTTGAATCTGCCTGAGGATGTTGTGGTCTCAGACTCCTTATATCTGGTTCCAGAGTGCTACCCAAGCAGAAGTTAATTATGGACCACACTGCTAGAGGAGATGGATTGGATGAGAGACATAGCTGTTTCCCTATGCCCTTTTCTGATTTTCCTGTGTGATATTCATTTCTTAATGCCAGGTCTAGCCCACTCCAATTGCTCTTGTTTTTTTTGTAGAGGTCATGAGAGGAATAAAAAAACGGATCGGTTATTTGCAGATAAGTTAATGAACAACTATGTGATGAAAGCTCCTTCTCTGAAATAAATCCAATAATATAGATTTTTTTTCCAGTTTTGTTTCTTCAATAAAAGGGAGTAGCTCCTGGACTGTACCAGAGCTTTTATATGAATGAATGAATGAATGAATGAATGAATGAATGAATGAATGAATGAATGGTCTTTATTGTCATTGCTACAGTACAGGTACCAAACAACGAAATTTAGGAGGGGTGGCTCCCCTGGTGTTAGGAAAGAAAAAAAAAAGAAAAAAAAACTCTGGGGTATATGGAAGGCCAAGAGGCCGGTATCGTCTCATTTTAAACACTTTCCTTTATTCACCTGGCAAAAACAATGAGTAGTGGTAGAGAAATACACAACAGAGGAAAAACTGAAAACTCATGTGTCTGATTCATGTTTTATTCAAACATATTCAAAAACAATTGTTTTATTTTTCTTCAGAAAGGATATTCACGTATGTTCTTAGTGAGGCATATTCCTCATTGTAGGCTATTATTCCTAAGTGTTTCATATTCACAACACATTATTATTCCAGAGGTGGACATCAACTCATAATTTTGGCTTCAAAGTATCAACCTATCCTACACAACTAACAGTTGTGCTGTATGTACATTTGCTCTTGCCCAAAAACAATGCATACCTACTTCATAAAAAATAAGTTTGGGGAAATATTATGCACACATTACAAGGTGGTTGTTAGCATCATCCTGAAAGTTGTCAAATTCCACTTAGATAGATACCCTACCAATACCATAATTCTTAATTCTTACATTTCATACAAAACATTTGCACACCTTCTTTTAAAAAGTTGCATCCATGAATATATTGAGGTTTATAAACAATGCGTAGATCACACATTCGCAAGTTTTCAATTATGAATCAGACCCGTCTGACTTATAACTGACACAACTACGAAGCCAGTGGGAAGACCCCAGCTGAACTTTCCCTTTTCAACTAGTGGATTATTATTTCACTAGTGGATATTATTCATTCATTCATTCATTCATTCATTCATTCATTCATTCATTCATTCATTCATTACGGCAGTTATTAAAGGACAGTGAGTCGTGGCAGATGTGGAAGATACAGACTCTAGAAGACGTGTCTTCTCCACATGGAGATCACAAGTAATGACGTCAAATTAAGCCACAACGTCTAATTGATGTTCCTGTATCATGCTGCTCCAAAGTCCAATTAAACGTATATAAAATGATAAACAATAAACCATTGTACAGTGTATAATATTCACACCTTACATACGTGGTAGCAGATGCTTTAATCTCCAGTTCATAATATCCACGTCTTACATAATATAAGAATAATAGATAAGAGGAAAATATAAAATGTCTGTAGCCCCTCTAACAAATATACACATGGTCAGAAGTTTGCAGAGCTAAGCACACACGTGTTGGGGTCTATTTAGTGTACAATGGTTATAAATGAGGCTCCAGAGGCCCAGAAGAGAGCAGAAGGGAACAGCTGGAGAGACCCCTGTAGTGTATTATCAGAGCTGTCGCTGCTGCTGCTGACACCAAGAGGGGTATACGGTCCAAAGCCGTGGTCTGCTAACCTGGGCTTCTATATTGGCCAGCGTAGCCCTGCAAGGGGTTCAGTATCTCCCATCACATGTGTACTAAACCAGAGGGGGGAGCTGAAGGGAAGTGGAGAAGGGAACTGTGGTTGACGATCAGGTGGAGCAAACCAGCAAGGCTGCTACTGTATGCGCTCTTCCCATCTCTGCAGCTTAAGCTGTTGTAAACTTTTTGAATGACTGTGTAGCAGCCAACTATTTTGTACACTCGTTCTTGAATCTAAGCCACTGTAAGGGCTCAGAGCAAATGCTCTTGGCTTGTTTGTGTGTAGAGAGCATTCAAAGCATGCAGACATTCAAATGGGAAATCTGCCATTATTTCTCTGAGGGTGGGTTCCAATCTGGCAGTTATTCTCTGCGTCTTTGTGTGTGTGTGTGTGTGTGTGTGTGTGTGTGTGTGTGTGTGTGTGTGTGTGTGTGTGTGTGTGTTTGTGTTTGCTGAGCATGTAGAAAAGATTGAGTGAGATAGAATGATGAAAACAAAACATGGTCATTATTATCAACCTAAAACTTTTTACTATTTAACTTTTACATAATCAATAATATTGATTATGTACAAGTTAAACAGTAAAACATAATAGTAATAGTCATAATACCATAATACCATTACAGTTCTAACAATGACTTTGAAAACATATATTATATTAATATATAATTATAATCATAATATTTTAGCTGGTAACAGACAATCTAGTCTGAAATTGTCAGAATGAATGTCAGTATATTAATATAATTCTAAGTCATTGTTAGAATTGTAATGGTATTATACGTACTCAGTATCTGTACTCGGTATCGGCAAGTATACCCAAATGTAAGTACTGAAAAAAGTGGTATCCGTGCATCCGTAGTTTAAACCATTAAAATGTCCCCACAGTAAAAATCTAATTTGGGATGTGAAACATCACAAGCAGTGGCAGGGCTCTATTTGGGACTGCTTCATGGCTCAGTCATGAAGATGAGTATCAACACAGATCTGCTGCCATTTGAGCTGTGCACCAGGGAATATGGCCATTTAGGGATCAGCCCTGAGGCAAATACGTATTTAACAACTATATTTTTAGACTTTAGGGTTAAGACCGGACAAGTTTATTACAATAGACAACTTAATTAACACCAGTGGCCCCCCAAGCTCAAGGCGAGAGTTGCTGCTGTTGGGATACGGGGTCCTGGGGGGGTCCAGTCCAACCCCTTGTATTCCCAGGTTTTACCTAGCACAGTTAGAATTATATGATAAATCATGTAACTCTTTAGAAATATTTAAAGCCGGCGTTGATTTAAGACCCGCAAGAATTTGGGGAGAAATACCAGAAGGAAAAACAATTTTTGATTGGGAAAAGTTTTCTTCTTCCGTCTGGCATTTCTTTTTTGGTGGGGTGGGTGGACGACACACTATTCCAAATATAATTCATAATTTCAGCAATCAATCAAAGAAGAAATGTTCCCTCTTAATTCCACCCCGCAAGCGAGACAGATAAGACAAATAAATAAGTTCATTGCAATGGAAAGAAATGTAAAGTTGATACTGAAAATAGACTTTTTAATGCAGATTGGACTGATTAATTTGCACAAATCAGCATTTATGTGCAAAAATGTGTGGTACGATAAAAGAAACCATGGATACTGTGATGTCCCTTCTTGTCTATCCATTAATATCTTAAATACAGTCCGAGGTTGTTCATTAGTTTAGATCTCTAACTAGCCATCATGTAAAAATCCTAGTATGTGTGAAATTGTAATGATGATGACTTGTTGGAGCCAAATTAAATTCTGCTGCAAAGCATTGCCTTGGCTTCTCTGTAAGGTGTCTAGTAAAACTTGGCTGACCATCTGGCACCACCGCCTCTAAGAGAATGCAGTGGTCGCACTGTTCAGTCATGGCTTTTCACTGTCTTGGCACCCAGGTTGTGGAACTAGCTTCCCACTGCTGCCAGGACTGCAGAGGTCTGCTGTAGACCCATCTCTTCAGGCTACACCTTGACTGTCCCTCTTAAAGACCTATTCACTCCCCACTACCCTGCTGTACAGTTCCTCTACTGTAAATAATAATAATTTCTAGCATTGTGACCAATGGCATTTGGTTCTAACATAGATCGTTGCTTATTATGACTGATGTATAGATGATTCACTTACTTTAGGCAAAAGTACTTGTTGTCACTTTGCATAAAAGCCTCTGATAAATGTCAAAAATCTAAATGTAAATGGGTCACCCCCTTTACCCACAGTCACCAATGGTTTGAAGTTGCACTGACTTATGGCTTCAGTACCTTGTCAGGATGTATTTAATCATCAACCATTAAACAGCAATGAAAGGTACATTATTGTGTGTCCTGGTTAAGGTTCTGGAATCCCTTGGATTTATGTTGTTTACAAGTAGATAGCAAACCAAAGTTGTGTTGATCCATCAGGAGAAAATCCTAGCTTTTTTGTGGGTCAGAAGGTTGACACATTATTGGCAGATGTTAATGAGCAATGATGTATTTCAGATAAAGGTCAACAGACACAGCAATACTATTGAGTCTTTGGTGAGGAGAATTTAATCTGCCTTGGTTCAAATGTAAATAAAGTTTACTATTACTATTATGCATAGTATTGGACAAACGACTCAATCAGAACGAGTTGTGGTTTCAGTGCTGTGTGTAGTCTAGGGCGACAGATACCATGCTGCAGTAGGCTAGTGTTTAAATCAATGAAATGAGGTCAGATTGTCAGCTTTTATTTTAATGTATTTGTAATATTCATTACCAAAACCTCAATAACCTTAACTACATGCTAGCATTATACAGTAGATATGTTGTTAACTGCCAGCTGTGACAAGTTAACCAAATAAACTGTCGTTGAATATATTCGAAGTATTTTTGTATTAAAGTGTAGATATTTTTATGGGTGCTTTAAAAGTGTACTTTAAAAGCCAAGAGTCATCACCAACAGCATGAGTTTGTTAGAGAGGCTGTTGGCTCAAATCAGCATTTTTTTGGTAACCTGATTTAATCCACTGAAATGTCTCCAGAGTAAAGAGTCTAATTTAGGATGGTGAAATGTCACATGCGGTGGCAGAGTGCCACCAAGGAAGTCCGACCTTTTTTTTTTTTAACGTTTTTTTTACCATTCAGCAGATGCTTTTATCCAAAGCGAATTACAATTACAGATTACAGGGACAGTTTCCATGGAATAATTTAGGGCTAAGTGTTTTACTCAAGGGCATACTAGTGGTGGTTTTCCCAGGTGGGATTTGAATTCATGATCTTTTGATCATCAGTCCAACACACTATCCACTACTAGGACACCACTACCCCCTTGGGGAGGCTTAATTTCCAAGCCACATAACAGGGCCAACAAATATGGTCAAGACTAAATAGCTGACGCTTATTAATTATGTGCTGCCCTACATCTGATCTTTACCACTGTATATGTTTTCATCTGAGTGTATGGAGCGGTAACTATGGCCATGTTCAGAAACTGAGGAGTCAGTAATACATCTATGCATCACAGCACAGACGTGGGTCATGTGTGAGTGCTATATGACCCTCAGAGAGATGAGTATCAAAGCAGATTCCTGAGCTGTGCATCAGGGTATTATGGCCATTTAGGGCTCAGCCCTCTGGCAAATAGTGTCTCTTTTTTTAATCAATGACATTTTTTGATTTTCAGATTTACTGACACCACAGACTGTGGGGAGAGAATGTCTGCTGTTTGCAACAACTTGATATCTGTTTTATTGGTGCCATTGCCAAGCTATGCTGTTGGGCTCAGCCAAACAGTTGGGTTTGCTGTGGTGGAGTGAGTGTAACCGAGTTGAAATGGTACAACTGACTTCTCAGGTTCGAATACCGCCAAATCCAAAGCGACTTACATTGCAGTGAGTGCCTACATTTTTCACTATATATGGTCCCAGTGGGAAGTTTGAAGACGCCATGAAAGGAGCGTCAGCTATTTAGTCTGGCAATCCAGCCCGCCAACATGGACCATATGTTGACCCTGGGTGTGAAGTTGAACTGATGAAGGTTGGATTTGGACTGGTTCCAAATTAAATTATACTGCAAAGCATTGCCTTGGCTTTCTCGTGAGCTGTCTAGAAGTGGATTCTAACACTCAGTGCCATGTGGTTTTGACTGGGACTCTGTTGCTTCTCCCCAGACATCTAATAGATTATATTTATAGCTGTCTCATTAAGGTCCATGGTGGGCATACTGGAAATCTGAGATCAGACTTCAGTACATACTGAATACATACATAAGGCCTTTAGTCAGTGAAACTTGAAGCCATTGGTAACTGTGAGCAAGTGTAACATTGCTGAAACTAATGAATACACATTGTTTATATATGACCTTGGTTAAGTTATCTGACATGTTTTACGTTAGTGTGTATAATGTTACAGTAAGTCAAGAATAAACAGCACATGTCCCCAGTAATTACAGCTTGCACATGCTTAATTAGACTTTCATAAAAACCTTTATAAGGCCTACATAGATGCTTAATCGAACATTTATAGGCACATTTCGTTATTACAAGTCCTTCCATCTTAACTCTTTTGCCAACCTTCATATACTGTAGCATGATATTTGATTTGTGAAGCATAGGCCTTATTATAGGTAATGAAGGTTTCTTGAAGCCATTAAAGTTGATTAAATGGGACAGCATTTTAATTGTAACAATTTTCCCTGGTTAGGTCACATGGTCAAAACAAAGTCCTGCCCATAACTATTCAGACCCTGTGTCATTGTTTATGTGGTGATAAGAATGCACTGGTCATGCTGGAGATGACATAAGGTTAGCAATGTTATCATGCAATATTATCTATCGTACAAGCTATGTTTAGTTTAGTTTAGTTTAGTTTATTAGTTTATGATGTCGTGGACAGTCCCCATTAATTAACTGTAACAACAGTAAATGGAGCAGCTTTAGCCTACATGGCTAATTTCCAGCTGTAGTCCCCGGGCCAGTTGACAATAGGCTCCCTAAAATAAAATACATTAGTTTAAAAAATTACAATTGCAGCAAACACAAACAAATGGAGCAGGACATACAAACATATCAAGCACAATTGGAGCAAGCACAAACATGCCGGGGAGACAAGACATTCAAGCACAAATGGCAGCAACATCAATACAGTACATGAGATAAGAACAGTACAAAGGAAGAGCAAATAGTCATAGCAATATACAGACATAGCAGCATACAGACACAGCAACATACAGGCACAGCAGCATCCAGACATTGAAGCACACACAGACATATGCAGGCGGGTAGTAGACCTAATATTAAATAATTTAGATCATTGTAAACAATTTCCACCCAGCAGTGCTAATTTTGAAACAGGATTTACCTATTTAGTTTCATGGCTGGCAACATAATGCACCATAACATTCTGTACCGTAATTGCCATGTGTCTAGTTAAAAGTTGCTGAGTCAACACCACAGCTTTTCTTATTTCACAGTTCCTCACACTGTTTTAGAAATTGCGTGCGCGATGCAGGCTAGAATATATTCTCAGTCTGATCAGTGATTACCGTTGCAGATTAGATTAGATGTAATCAAATCCATAGAACCCAGTCTATAGAAAAAGACGATTGTGTCACTGAAACCATCTCAACCAGGCAGTACTAACCCGGATTTAGAATCTGATTGAACTGAGTGGCACAGGCAACATTGGGCATACAGTACAGAGGCACAGACTCTTGTCTTAATCCAATATGACGTCACCACACAGGGGTGTATATCGTTTCCGTAGTGTAGTGGTTATCATGTTTGCCTCACAGAAGTAGGCCATGTTGGTATAACAAAGATTTTGACCTTTCCTTGCTATGTTTTCAGACTGGGTTGGAATTCTACCTCAGGACACCACTCTCAAAACACATGTTCTTAAGGGATTCTTTTTGGCCACTTTGTTATAGGCCAATTTTGTAGAGTGACTGAGATGATGTTGTCCCATCGACTGTGCTTTTTCCTCTCCACCATTCAACTTTGTAGATTTTTGCAAGACTCCCCAGGCCTCAGGCTTGCATTCCTGAGCATTTGTTCCTCTCCATTTGCTCAATATATAATGACAACCTGATCCACACAGTGTGTAATTGATTGCAATCAGAGACCTTATAAAAACAAAGATATTGATTCCAGAAGCTGCTGCTCTGGGATTTTTCTTTTCTCCGGTTGTCTTCTGCAACACTGCCACCCTCTGCTTCAAAAGCTTCAGCTCCGGTTTGAAGAATTCAGTGGCAGCAAAATCCTTAAATGGCATCCTTGAAATTATGAGGCCTTCTACTGCGTATGTCTGGAAGACTTTTGTAGAGCAATAGAAGTACCTCACTTCTCCAGTTTGATTAAAAAAAAAAAAGTGAATGGAGGAGCCATCACCAAGGTAGCGGGACTTGGGGGCTGGCCATATGCTGGACAGTTCCTGGTTCTCTTGTGTTGCTGCTACTTCTCCTACTGCTTCTGTATGTACTCCTGCACGATCCTCTCCACTGTTGTCTGGGTTGCAGAGGCATCCTGGGCTGGGTTTACCGCTGGTGGTTTGACTAGTTGACTGACTCTAAATCTGGGTAGCTATTTAAACAGGGGTGCGCTGTGACATTGTTGAAATACAGTACCAGTCAAAAGTTTGGAGAAAGTCTCCCATTCACTTGAATGGGGCAGTGTGTCCAAACTTTTGACCGGCACTGTACATTTTGTGAGCTGGACAGCTAGGGGTGGACACAGAAAAATAGTATAAATGAAGCAGCAGTAATGGAAGTATGTGTTGTGCAGTGTGAGTGCAAATAGTCTCTATTGCAGGTAGTGCTGCTGGGCAGCTAGGGGTGACCGTTCAAGAGTATTATGGCCTGGAGATAGAAGCTGTCTTGGAACCTGTTGGTCTGAGACCAAATGCTCTGGTACTGCCTGCCGGAGGATAGTGGAGAGAACAGGGCGTGACACTCAAGGTCAGGACTGAGGAAAATCAATGTGTTTTTTTCCCCAGTGCCCTTCATAGATCTCCATTGTTTGTGCCACAATTCATAGAGGGTAGTGGTGGTCGACTCTAGTGGATAGTGAGTTGGACTTGGGATCGGAAGGTTGTGAGTTCAAATCCCGCCTGAAGCCACACCACTACTAGTGTGCCCTTGGGTAAGGCACTTAGCCCTCAGTTACTCCAGGGGGAATGTCCCTGTAATTCGTAATTGTAAGTCGCTTTGGATAAAAGCGTCTGCTAAATGGCAAAATTATAGACAAAACGACCACAAAGTCACAAAGGAAACAATTTAATCAATGCTCAGAAATTCCGCATGAAAATCATATTTTATGTTTTCACAATCGGTGCACAACAGAATGTGTGGTGTTGTTTATTCAGCGTCTTTGCCCTGTGAAAAGAGAGAAAGAAAATAAGGGATAAACATTTATGAACTTCTTGTATATGATCACTTCAAAGAACACAATGGACTGTTTAGGACAAACTCTGCGCTCAGCTTTAAGTTTAAGTTTGAATGTCAGCTTGGTTTGTATTAATCGTCATCAACAGGAGGACCCTAATGTACACTGAGCCTGAAATGGTGTTGCTGATGAGGTCATATTTGGACAGGAGTCAGGTATAGGTTTCATAACAGCTTTGTACCTTTCCAGTATCGCGGCTCTTAGCCCTGAGCTTGTTGACCTGGGACTCAGCGATGTCAGCGCGCTCCTCTGCCTCCTCCATCTCATTCTGAACCTTACGCAGTTTACCCATGTGGGAGTTGGCTTGTTCCTCCTGGGAGAGAAAGAGAGGTAGAGAATGAGAGAGGGAGAGGGAGACAATAACACTCACACTGTTGTCAAAACAAATAAACCAAAATGATATTAGTTATATTGATTACTTACTTACTTATTTCTTATAGTGATGGTAATATTGTAGCAGAGGAAGTACTGTGTGTATTATGTCCTTTACAGTTACTTGCGATGTACATTATAGATACCAAATTTGGTCATGTATGATAACTATGAACAAGACCGTGTGTCTTATATGCTGTAAGAATATTTGACTGGTAGTATGTGACTCACCGCTTCCTCAGACTGCCTCTTGTAAGCCTTCACTTTAAGCTGCAGCTTGTCTACCAGGTCCTGAAGTCTGGCAACATTCTTCTTATCCTCCTCAGTCTGTGGGAGAAAGTCAAAGAAATCAAAGTCAATGTCCATACTTGCATTCAGGTGCCGGACTGTATCAGAATGTGTTATGGTGTTTCTGTTACTCTTACTTGGTAAGTGAGCTCCTTGACTCTACGCTCGTACTTGCGGACACCCTTGACTGCATCTGTACCCCTTTTCTGCTCGGCATCCACCTCAGTCTCAAGCTCACGCACCTGTATGGAGGGAACACAGCTATGTGTTTAAGGTGGTGAAATCAGTCGTGAGTTATTGGAAAGAAGTAGAGGTTAATATAGATAGACTGTGTGAACAAAGGTTTATTGAATGCCATAAGTTCTGCAAACTCACCCTGGACTCCAGTTTCTGGAGCTGTTTCTTGCCACCCTTCATTGCCAGGTTCTCAGCCTCATCCAGACGGTGCTGCAGGTCCTTGACTGTGACCTCAAGGTTCTTCTTCATCCTCTCCAGGTGAGAGCTGGTGTCCTGCTCCTTCTTCAGCTCCTCTGCCATCATGGCCGCCTGAAATAGCAGTGTGTGGACTCATTTAATTCATCCACAATGTGTTACAGATCCTGTGCTCAGCCCAGCTACAATTGGACCATGGCGTAGAGGTCTTTACAGGTCAAAAGACATGGACTTTGCGACCGAAATGGGCAAATTGTGAAGTGTGCTTGCCCCTCACAGCCAGTAGGGGGAAGGTCAGTGGCCACCCCCCTGCACCCCCCCGCAAAGACCGCGTGTCTCTAACCCACCCAGGGGCCAAGTTGTGGGGTTCGGGCGTCTGTGTGTGTGTATGTGTGTGTGTGTGTGTCTGTGTGTACGCATGTGTTCAAGTGAATGTGTAACTTAAAACCTTTATTTTGAAGTGTAACACATATCTGTGTGTGTCTCTGTGTGTGTGTGTGTGTGTGTGTGTGTGTGCGTGTGTGTGTGTGTGCGCGTGTGTATGTGTGCGTGTGTGTGTGCGTGTGCGTGTGCCGTGTGCGTGTGCACGCATTTGTTCAAGTGAATGTGTAACTTAAAACCGTATTATTTTGAAGTGTAACATATCTGTGTGTGTGTGTGTGTGTGTGTGTGTGTGTGTGTGTGTGTGTGTGCGTGCACTCGTGTGCAACCATGTTCCAGTGTTGCTTTAGATCTGTAATGATGTAAAATGAGTGTATGTTGACTTAAAATTGTAGCCTTAGCGGAAACATTTGTGAAAATGTTGAAAAAGGGAAGTGGCACACTCTAGGATCTGACAGTTCTACCATTCATTCCTATGGGGCAAAAGTGTCCACAAAAACTTGATTATAGGATAAACCGTTAGACAAACCGTAAGACAAAACAATAGCAACACTAATGGGAACAAGCCGCACATTTTGACACCGTTTTGTCACCTTACAGCAAGCACACTAACTATCTGTTTCTGTCTACCTCGGTAAATAAGGCATACTCAGTGTGCCAGAGTGCTCTCTGATGCTTGGAGAGGTAATTGGTGTACGCACCCATGAAGTTGGAGTGAATGATGTGAATGTGACATGATGAACATGAGTGTGCAAAGACTAAATCCGGTAAATCTGTCGTTTACCTTGTTCTCAAGCTTTTGTGTTCAAGTGTATCTGGAAAGACCTCTGCCTTGGAGACAAATAACTTTCATCATAATGTTTTGTTTTGAATATGGGGACTTACATCAGTGATGGCCTTCTTTGCCTTCTCCTCTGCGTTTCTGGCCTCCTGCACAATGTCGTCCACCTCTCCCTGCACTTGAACCAGGTCAGTCTCCAGCTTCTTCTTAGAGTTCAGAAGGCTAGTGTTCTGTATGAGGAAACTCAATGATTAGTTGGAAATATATTTCTAGAAAGCATACAAAAGTCACACTGTGGGTAAAATGAGACTGCCTAGAAATCATCAAGACCTGGGAGTGAAGCAGTCCCACACGCTCGCTGGCATCCACCAGCTCCTGCTCGGCCACTTTGCGGCCTCTCTCTGTCTGCTCCAGAGCAACCCTGAGCTCCTCAATCTCAGCTATCATCAGACCGTTCCTGCGCTCCACCATGGCTGCCTGCTCCTTCAAATCTTCTGCTGCGCGAACAGCATCATCAAGGTGCAATTGGGCATCCTGGGATTCACAAAGACATTGAGCTTTAAAACTTGTTGGTGTAGGGACATAGGATCGGTAAGGGATGCTTTCTTTGTGTTCTCTGATAACCCTTCTATTCTTTTATACACCAATCTACTGTGTTTTTTTAATTCCTGTGTTCTATTCTATTGAGAAATAGACAAAACCCTCTCTTCATTTTCACTTTGGTTCACCATACTAAAGACGTTTCCCCTGATACAGGCTAAGATTATGATATGTTTTTTAATCGTTAAGGTTAATAATGGGTTGTATTATCTGATCTGAAATGTATGGTATGGGGTAATCATTACATTGACTGATTTCCCAGCCCCTTACCTTGAGCTGTCCCTGGACGTTCCTCAGCTGCTTCTGGGACTCAGCTGCCTGCCTGTTGGCGTGGCTCAGCTGGACCTCCATCTCGTTCAGGTCTCCCTCCATCTTCTTCTTTACCCTCAGGGCGTCATTCCTGCTCCTCACCTCTGAGTCCAGGGTGCTCTGCATGGAGTCAATCACCCTCTGGCTGTTCCTCTTGATCTGCTCCATCTCCTCATCCTTCTCCGCCAGCTTCCTGTCCACCTCACCCTTGATCTGGTTTAGCTCCAGCTGCACACGCAGAATCTTGGACTCCTCGTGCTCCAGTGTACCCTGAACAAAACAAAATAGTAGTAATAGTAATTAAATGAAAGGTATATGTATACATGAGTATATGTTTCAAATGAACAGGATTAAACTGTATTAGTTTCTACCTCAGCCTCCTCCAGGGCAGTCTGGATCTCAGACTTCTCTGTCTCCACAGTCTTCTTGGCCTTCTCCAACTCATGGATGCTCTTGCCAGTCTCCCCGATCTGCTCAGTCAAGTCAGAGATCTCCTCTGCAAACAGAAACACAGAATTCATTCAGAACAGGGAGATGTTCTTTGATCATTGGAACACGTTGTAGTTCATATTGAATTATGACAAGAATAAATGTAAATGTTTGTTCTATCTGGCAAAGCTTAGGGTCTTCAAATGTTTTAGACAATATGAACATTGTTCTGAAGAATCATGTCACTTATACGTAGCTTGATGAAATAAGACATTATCATCATTTGCATCATGAGACAAATAAAACTGCTGCAGTTTGACTCACGTTGCAGGTTCTTGTTCTCTCTCTTCAGAGTCTCCAGTTGATCCAAAGCCTCCTCATAGGAGTTCTTCATTTTGAAGAGCTCTGTGCTCATAGAACGAGCCTCCTTCTGAGCTCCTTCCAGCTCTGCCTGGCTCTCCTCAAACTTCTGCTTCCACTCTGCCAAGACCTAGAGAAATAAATGTGATTTTAATATTTCACTTACTTCTTTTACCTGTCTGTTAGCTTTTGTAATAAGAAATATTTAACAATACATTTAACAATACACCCTATTTATCATATCCATGTAAAGAGGTCGATATGGTGCTAGAATTAATTTAAAAAGATCTGATTTGATTTCTTTAGTTATTTCACACCTTGTCAAAGTTCCTCTGCTTCTTGTCGAGGTTAGCAGCAAGAGCATTGGCTCTCTCCACGTCAATCATGAGGTCCTCCACCTCTCCCTGCAGCCTCTGCTTGGTCTTCTCCAGAGAGGCACACTTTGAGTTGGTCGCCTCGATGGTCTCCTCTGCCTCCTGCAGACGCTGGGCCAGCTTCTTCCTGTTAGACAGATGAGGGACTGTGTCAGAGAATGTCTGCACATCTGGCTCTTACAGGTGATGGGAGAAACAGTATACAGTAACTGCTGAGGAGCTCCTACATTTCTACTTCTAAATTCTGGTTTCCTTTCTTTGTCAACCTGTATCAAACAGTGGGATAGACTGTTTTCAATGTGTGACTCACTTGGCTTCATTGAACTCCTTTTCTATTTAGGATTAAATAGAATGGAAAAAAATGTAATTTATATTATTTGATTTAAGTGTGTCAACTCATCTCCAGAATGAGCAGAACAGAAATGAAATACCCCCCAACACTGGTGAATAAGGGGGTTGTGTGTGACTCACTTGGCCTCCTCCAGCTCCTCAGTGCGCTGGACGGCATCAGTCTCGTACTTGGTCCTCCACTGAGCCACCTCACTGTTGGCCTTGGACATGCCGCGTTGCAGCTCTGCCTTGGCC
Source organism: Nansenia antarctica (assembly GCF_963989245.1). Lineage (NCBI taxonomy): Eukaryota > Metazoa > Chordata > Actinopteri > Argentiniformes > Microstomatidae > Nansenia > Nansenia antarctica. Next base: position 11,762,217 of record NC_137693.1, on the reverse strand, counting down.
TCCTGCTCCTCCTCAAACTGCTCTCTCAGGAGGTCACAGTCATGGCGGGCAGACTGGACACCGTGGGCCAGTGCGTTCTTAGCCTAGGGAGAGAAATAGAAGAGGTGACAGGGGATAGGGGGAAGAGAGGTGAAAGGGAGTAGGAGAAATAATGTAAGAGTGTCATTGAAAAAGAAAAAGACAAAGAGAGAGACATGAGGACAGACTAAATATTACAGTTAGAACTGTAAGAACTGTCACTGGGTGGCATAATCACATTCAACATGAAGCTGTAGTTTAAAACTATGTGTTCGTTGGTTTCTATTTTGAGTTCCTTACCTTGACTTCCTCCTCAACGTGTCTCTTCAGCTCCTCAATCTGCTGGGTGAAGGCCTGTTTGCCTCTGGTCAGCTGGGACACCAGCGACTCCTTCTCCTCAAGCTGGCGACCAAACTCACCTGTGGGGAACAGAGCATCTTGTTAATGGGGTCTCTGTTCACAAAGTTCTAATGGTTAATGTGCATTGTTGTTGTTGGAGTAAGGTCAGTTATATTTCGGAGTTCGTAGGATATATAAACTTTCCCTATGTGCTTTTGTAATAGACAAAATGTTATCGTACCAATGCTCATGTGTGTCAAGTTTGATTTAAACTCATGTGTGTCAAGTTTGTTAACTAACGGTTAAAGGTAGGATTTGGGGTGAAGAAGCTGGTCCTAGATCAACTTCAATAGTATCTGGATTATCATTGTTACCGTTCTCAGTCAGGAGTCTGGCCCTCTGTCCGCTCATGTCATTGACCTGGCGCACGTTCTCATCATTCTTAGTCTTGATCTCGCTCAGCTGATCCTCAAGAGTACGGCACATCTTCTCCAGATTGCCCTGGTAGTGAAACATAAACAGTTATTACTTTACATGATTATCTTGAGCCATGACTTGAGTGCCAAACTTTACATTTCTAACTTGTGTTTGAATTCCCCCCCACAAATCGCTTAGCTGATCCTCAACAGTACGGCACATCTTCTCCAGATTGCCCTGGTTGTGAAACATAACCCACTATTACATGATTATCTTGATTCTTGTGCCAAGCTTTCCTTTTTTCCACTTTTATTTGAATTGACCCCCACATGCTGCTCCATCCAAACATTGCTACTGACCTTAGACTTGGCAACGGCCTCCATGTTGCTGGAGAGGTCATCAATCTCCATCTTGAACTCGCTCTTCTCCTTCTCCAGCTTCTGCTTGACGCGCTGCAGGTTGTCAATCTGCTCTCCGAGCTCTGCCACGCTGTCTGCCTGCTTCTTCCTCAGAGCGGAGGCTGTGGCCTCGTGCTGCAGGGTGGACTCCTCTAGGTCGCGTCGCAGTTTCTGAAACTCGGCCTCACGCTTCTTGTTCATCTCTATCTGAGAAGCGGTAGCACCTCCGGCCTCCTCCAGCCTCTCACTGATCTCCTCAAGTTCCCTGGAGAGATCGGCCCTCTGCTTCTCCACCTTAGCCCTGGCAGCACGCTCAGCCTCGATCTCCTCCTCCAGCTCCTCAATACGGGCCTAAAGTAGGGAGACACAAACAGACAGTTGAGTTGTCACAATCAAAGGAGCTCACAAAATAATTGTTAACATATGATTATCTTATTATTAAGATGCATTCATCCAAAGCGACTTACAATTAACATACAGAACGTACTGTATGGTGTTTAACTATCATCCTTAAACCAACTGAACTATTGCAAACCCCCAGTGCAAACAGGAGGATGAATTGATCACTGTTTCTCATAGCGATCCTGAAAATGTTAACTGTAGCGTCGTTAGACACTATACAGCCAACTGAGCTATCTGACAGTCGTGTTCAAGTTCTGCACCTGGAGTTCCTTGATCTTCTTCTGCATCTGAGCACCCAGAGACTGTTCATCCTCAATCTTGCTGAGGAGCTGGGAGGTCTCGAAGTCCTTCCTAAAGAACACAAACACATTGATTGCAGTTTTATAGTGTAAACGGAAAGTCATACCTTTCACTTTGGCTTATAGAAAGACATCTGTTCAGATTTGGCTATTTTCTAATTCAATAGAAAAATAAAATGTATTTTGTTTCAACACAATGATGATTCTAACTACTGCAACAATGTAAAATAATTAATGTTCAATTAATATCAAATACAACTTTGTAGTCATTTATTTGCATTTACTTCTTGATCTTCTCATCAGACTGCTGCTTGTCGTTCTCCAGGTCCATTACAGACTCCTGGGCCAGTTTCAAATCTCCCTCCAGCTTTCTCTTAGCTCTCTCTAGGTCCATACGGAGCTTCTTCTCTTGCTCCAGAGAACCCTCAAGCTAGAAGATAAACACACATGTTTGTCATCAAAATCTAAATAATGAACAACAATGTTGTTAATAAAGTAAACCAGATTAACAAAGTAATGCCTTTGAGAGTATAAGCCAGAGTGCAGGTTCATGATGATTGTATCAAATCAAACTAAATTACTAACCTTGGCTTTGATACGATATTAATTATTATTTATCAATTCATTATTCCCACCTTGCTGATTGTTTCATCTACTTGTGTATTTTTAGTTATGCAAAACAATGAACTTTTCTCTTCTATTACAATCTTGGTTGATACTAGTTTTATTTGCCCACTCACATCATCCACTTGCTGTTCCAGCTTGGTCTTAGCCTTGGTCAGAGTGTTGACTTTGTCCTCCTCTGCCTGCAGGTCGTCCAGTGTCTGCTGGTGGGCCTCTTGGAGGGCTTTCTTCTCCTTGGTGAGCTTTGCAACAGCCTCATCCTGAGACGCCATTTCCTCAGTCAGGTTTTTAACCTGAAAGCAGCCACAACAGAGATAGTCATTTGTAATTTCACCTTACAAAGGTTTTGTATTATATTATATTGCATACTGTAATGTAGCTTGCAAATGTTTGCATAAAAAGATCCTCTAGATGGCAGCGTATACCATGAATTCATGTCAGATACAGTATGAAGAGTCCAGAATAATATGCTATGAATGTGGGGAGTACTATTCTGCTGAACTCTGCTACTATTTCACCTCTTCTCATTCCAAGACCAACACCACATGGATTTAGTTATTGTTTAGCTATGGTTGGATTCAATGATTGTTTGACATTGACAGTTTGATCAGATTGTAGTTTGTATGTGTTATGAGACCTTGTTTTCAGTGGCGTGTTTCTCCTTCTCCACTTTGGCCAGAGTTAGCTCCAGGTCATCGATGTCTTTCTTCAACTCAGAACACTCATCCTCCAGCTTCCTCTTCTTTGCTGTCAACTCAGCATTGATCTCCTCCTCATCTTCCAGCCTCTCGGTCGTCTCTTTGAGTTTGGCCTCCAGCTGGATCTTGCTCTTGATGAGCCCCTCACACCTCTCCTCAGCATCGTTCAGACAATCTCCTTCCTGTTTTCAGAAGGGAAGAAAAGGCAAATGGCTTCAAAACTCAGTGTAATGCAACTATAATCTGATTCTCGTCCAAGGGCACACAGCAAATCAATACGAATCTATGAAGAATGTATGTGTGTGTGTGTATATGTGTCTGTGTGTGTGTGTGTGTGTGTGCCCTCCCTGGTCGCTCACTCACAGATGCAACTTGGAGGGCGAGGTCATTCTTCTCCTGCAAGAGGGATACCATCTTCTCCTCCAGCTCCTTCTTACGGGTCTCTGCCTTGGTCAGGGCAGTTTTGCACTTCTCAAAGTCGTCCTTCATGCTGGCCAGCTCCTTCTCTGTCTCAGCGCTCTGCAGCAGGGGCTTGATCTTGTAGTAGACCTTCATCCATGGCCAATGTTTGACATTCATGAATGAGCGGATGTTGTACTGGATGGTGAAGACTGACTCTCTGGTTGACACCAAGGAGATTAGATTAGATTACATTAGATACAATTAGATTAGATTCAACTTTATTGTCATCGCAGAGTACAAGTACTATACAACGAAATGCAGTTTAGCATCTAACCAAAAGGAGGACGGTAATTGTGGTGAGTTGTATGCTTTTGAACAGCTCAATGATAACAAAGTTAAATGGCAAAGTAACCCAGGCTACATTATGATATGATTATATAAATGCTTGTAAGTGCATTCATAATGCATCACATACAGGTGGTTAATACGTAGTGCTAGAGAGATTATCTTCCATCCCATACCTCCTCTCCATCATCTTTACAAACTCCTTCCTCATCAGGTATCCGCGACAGAGAGCTTGAGTCATGGTTATCAGAATTGCCAGCTTCTCATCTCGCATCTCCTCCAAGACACCCAGCAGACCAGCTTTGAAGAACACCTGAGCACAGATAAACACACATGAGCTAGACATTGACATACGAATGGGCAGAATGGGTGGTTCAACACCACTAGACATGGCTGTAATAACAATGAAATGCATTAAAATAGTATTTTCACTTTCACGTTCGCGGCTTGGGCTCAGGGAAATCCCCATGTGAGAGGGACCCGTTTTTGCTCATAAGCTCTACTTTTAGAAATGTAGTAGCATCTCTTTAATGTTTTAGTGTTGTTATGTGGTAACATTTCCTGGGTGAATTTGAGCACTGACCTTGGTGTGTCCAAACTTGTACTCATCCTGAGGAACATCAATCGACCCAAGCAGCTTCTCAGAAGCCTTCTTGTTGTCCATGAACTGACCCTCAGGGATGACTTTGGCATTCAGTACTTTGTACCTGTATGGAGAGAATTGTTCAATATGTATACAGTACCAGTCAAAACTTGGACACACTTCCCTATTCAATTGAATTGTGTGTGAGTGAAAAGTGTGTCCAAACTTTTGACTGGTACTGTATATCAAAGCTGTTGCCTATTTTTTACTTGTGTGTGTGTGTGTGTGTGTGTGTGTGTGTGTGTGTGTGTGTGTGTGTGTTCTACCTCTGCTTGAAGTCAGCATAGAGGATTCTGCTGGGGAAGCCCTTTCTGCAGATCCTGATACCTTCCAGTACACCGTTACACCTCAGCTGATGGATAACCAGGAAGTTCTCCATCAGACCTGGAAAACACAAAATGCATCTTAACCCCTAAATAAACCTGTAATGTATATAATGTATAGTGTATAACCATGTATATTTTATAGACTTAAGGATAGTACTGATTAGTAGTTCATTGGGCTTAGTCTGTAATCTCTCTGTGTACCTGGAGTCTTTGACTCGTTGGGGATGAGGCAGCGCACAAAGTGAGGGTGGGTGCTCCTCAAGTTGGTCATCAGCTTCTGCAAGTTCTCCTGTGTGGGGTTACAAACCATAGTTCTCTCACAATAATTCAGATTTAATTTACACTTTTTCAAAAGATAGTAATTTTCAACAGACACTCTGGCAGGCAGGACTAAAGCTCACCCTGAACTGGGAGGAGACAGTCTGCATGGAACCTCCCTTCTTCTTGCCTCCCTTCTTTGTGGTATCTTTTTCAAGGACATAATTTGCGTTAATAAAAGTGTTAGAAATGATATACATCTCTGATTAACTTCAAGTTGTAGGGTATCTGCTGCAGTAATTAACTCTAAAGCCAGATGGACACAGTCCAATTTTCACAAATGGAGACGATTCCAAATGATGAGAGGGTCTCATCCTGCAAGACAAATGATCCACGTCACGCTGACTTGGTGTATGCTGCACGTGCAGACCTGATTGTAGCCTGGGCGATGCGACCGAGCCCCCGACACTTGACTTCAATGCTTGTTCATTGCCAAGACAACGGTAGAAATGGCACTGGCCACGGAATAGTAAAGTAAATATATTAAAGTAAAAAATAGTAAAATATTTTGACTGTATAGCCATAGTCTGTCTTATTCACAGAGAAAAAGCCTTAAAAACAAAAGTAGAATTTTGACACAATATCCAGGCACAAACTATTGTTGTCTATTCTTCAAAAGATAATTGGAATAATAATAATAATAATAATAATAATTCACTATCATAATGATCATAATTGTTTACTAGATTTTAAGTATTATATTGTAATGTGGCAAGGAATGTTAAATCTCAGAATTCAGATGGGTCTTCTCTTCATGTTGTTGACCAACTCACACTGTGTGAGTCAGGGTTTACCACAAATTACCTGCCTTTACCTATATTCTAAGTCATCAGAATTTGGCTCTCGGCAAATTTGTGACTGAAATCGTTTAGTGTCCGCCCGGCTTAATGCTAATTATCATACTAATAATTATCATTATTAACATGATGCAAATGTTACCTTCAGCTGCTGCAGCAGGATAGAGGACAGGTAGAAGTCTGACTGAGGACTTCTGGTAGAGCTGCACCACAGAGTCATTCAGGGGATCCTTGTTCTTGTCCAGCCAGCCAGTGATGTTGTAGTCCACAGTGCCAGCATAGTGCACCAGGGAGAAGTGGGCCTCAGCCTTGCCCTTGGCGGGCTTGGGCTTTTCATACGCCTTGGTTTTACCAAGATGCTGGGTGTTCAGCTTGTCCTTGAAGGTTGCGTCTGAAGCCTTGGGGAACATGCACTCCTCTTCAAGGATGGAGAAGATGCCCAATGGCTGTGCAAAAAAGAGATTTTAATTAAATTAGTATGTTCATATTTACATGTTCTTTACTTCAACAGTCACCTTTATTTGATGACATGCATGTCGCGGAAGCATATTAAACAAGTACTAACACGTTGAGTTACTAACAGTAATATTTAGGTTTTAGGGTTAGGGGATTTAGGTTTTAAGGATTTTAAGGTTTAAACTCCTACCTCTATTAAGTGTGCTTTTGACACCCATCATTAAATAGTAGAATCCTCACAGGCTGCTTACCTTCTCAATAAGCTCAATGCAGGCAGCCAAGTCCATGCCGAAGTCAATGAAATCCCAGATGATGCCCTCCTTCTTGTACTCCTCTTGCTCCAGGACGAACATAGTGTGGTTGAAGAACTGTTGCAGTTTCTCGTTGGTGAAGTTAATACACAGCTGCTCCATGCTGTTGTACTGTTGATGGAATTTCAGAATAAAGGAATCTCTTCGACATACATTGTTGTAATCTTTCATAGTCGCAACTTGTTTTCTTTTCCTGACAACATACTCACATCAAAGATCTCAAAACCGGCAATGTCGAGCACACCAATGTAGAACTGCCTTGCATTCTTGGTGTCCAACTGTTCATTGATACGGATGACCATCCACAAGAACATCCTCTCATAGATGGACTTAGCCAGAGCCATCACAGAATTATTCACCTTTAGAAAATATACTTCTAGTTAATACATGAGATTTTGACCATGTGTAGTTGAGGTGATGCAGGTGGAGGGTGGTATGGATATTAAAGGGATTTTTATTTTTAAGGATTGTTTTGTTGAATGTTTTAGATTTAAGGATTAGGACACTGGATCAGAGAAACTATCTTTACTACTCGTGTTGTGGGGAGAGGGAGTTATGCTGTTTGTTTGTCTTTCTTTTTCTGTGTTGATATCAGAGATGGGAGGGAGTGGGGGGGCTGTTTGATTTTATTTGATACTGGTGTAGGACTGATTTGGGAAATTGTGTTTTATGATTTCTTATAATTGTTGAACCACAGAGTGGCACTTTTATACTCAAGCACTATGAAACCAATACAAATCAAAAGATTGTTCACGATATCGCAGAGCAGTATGTTATTGATTTAAATAATTATACATGAATCCGTACCTGGCCTACTGTCTGTCCCTTGGTCACATACTCATTGCCGACCTTCACTCTGGGGTAGCACAAAGCTTTAAGCAAGTCAGCTGAGTTCAGGCCCAGGAGGTAAGAGATTTTATCAGCCACTGGAAAGAGAAGGAGAAACAACAGACTCACGAACATTGCCATATTATTAAAACGCAGGGGTTATGGCAAACCCTAACCCTTTATTTAGGCTGGGCTTAAGGCTAAACCTAACCCTACTGAGAGCAAGCTCTCTTTTTCAGAGGAGCCCTGGTTACAAACAATGAAAAATCTAATGTGCATTCAGAATGACAAACATAATATAGTTTATTTATGACAAATCGGTAGCTATCGGTAGCTATAGCTAGTTTACACACTATGTGTATTATCAGTGAAACTGAAATCTATGTATCTGAAATATGTTTTTTTATTTAAATTAATAAAGCATTATTTCAAATATTTGGTAGAGGGTCTACAATCTACATAGTCTGTCTGGCATAAGTGATCAGCTATTCTCATGTAAGGTTTCATGAGGAACAACTTCTAGATATATTTAGTCATTTTAACAATAGATATTTTGTCCATGTTTGGGGCCAGAGGTGGAACTCACCCTCTGTGCCGTCTGGCTCGGCCTGCTCCTCACGCTGCTTCTGCTTGAAATGCATGTTGCCATGTTGCATGACAGCACCTGTCAGCTTGTAGATGTACTGTTTCTCCTCATTAATGAATCCCAGGATGTCAATGGCGTCCTGAAAGATGCGGTTTCCATGTTAGATGGGAAGAAAACAGTGAGGAATTGAAGACAAACTCACTCTGTCAGAGTACGGCTCTGTAAACTCTAAATCTAGCAGAATGGATGGAAATGTCAGCCTTCTCTATTCCTCTAGTAGACTAGCAGCAGAATAGGATTTTAACAATGTTACACAGGACACTCTTGTGGATGCCGTATGCACCCCTATAAGAGGAGTCATTAACACTGGGTACTCCAAAACAAATCATTGATAGAAAGAAAAACCCTTTGCGTGACTCACATCTGTGGCGACCAGCTCTTCCTTGTCATCGATACTGGCCACAGCGATCTGCCCCTGGCTGATCATAGGGAAATCGTAGGGGTTGGTGGTGATGAGGCACATTTCTGTAGATAACAGAGAACAAAGTTGTCTGTTAAATCAAACACATGTAGATATATGGACCACTTGTACTCAATACCTATACTCAATGACAGATGTGCTCAATAACCAGTGTTTTACCTATTCCCCCCGCCAGGCACATTTCATCAACTCAACCAAAGCCCAATTCTTATCTCTGACTCTACTTAGTGCAGCAGCTACTGTATGGTTATTCACTTTCACAGCACAGAGCTAGTACTGCTTTCTGCTTTGGCGTACCAACGATCTCAGGTTTGTGGTTGGTCATCATCTGGTAGAAGATGTGGTAACCTCTCTCAGCAGGAAGCTGGAAGGCCACCCTGGACTTCTCCAGCAGATCTGATAGAGAGAACAGGAGAACAAAATGTAAAGTATTGCAAAACGTTTTTTTTGTAGAATAAGTATGGAGAAATGACTAATACCAACTTACAGGTCTCAATGTCAGCACTAGCCAGTTTGCCGGACGTAGCGAAGTGAATCCTGATGAATTTACCCTACAGTAGTGCAAGGCAGTTAGAAATCAGTCATCAAAAAACTTCAACTGCCGAAGGGTTTCCCTCATACTTACAAAGCGAGACGAGTTGTCATTCCTCACAGTCTTGGCATTACCGTAAGCCTCCAGCAGGGGGTTAGCTGCAATGATCTGATCCTCAAGAGACCCCTGAATGAGACAAAGTTGCTAAGGCGTTAGTAACTGAAAACCTCTCATATTTCATTTTTCTTTCAACAACATTTGTTCCTTTTAGCTGAGAAGTTGGCTACAGTGAGGTACAGACTTCTTTGTCTGAAATGTGATTGGCTCCCAACCTAAAGCCCAGGGTTCTCTACTGGTTCCCAACAGCACATATACCCACCCCAAATCCTCTGTCAAACTAGAGGAAATTAGAGAAACATTGATGTCTATCATTCATTCACCTCAACTTACTCTAAATTGTGACACACAAGCAAAACTTACCTTTATTTTACCGGAGCTCCCAGCTACTACTCCTCCATCCTTCTTTGGGCCAGACACAGCAATGGTGGCAAAGTACTGGATGACACGCTTGGTGTTGACAGTCTTTCCTGCACCGGATTCTCCACTAGTTTATAGACAGAGAAAGAGGGGTTTAGGGTTAGGATCATATCAGAATTCATTAAGCCAGAAAAGAAAATGGCAATGTTTTAACTTGTTTTATAACCAAGTTAATGTTCTCAAATATTCTCACTCAGTTAATCGATATTTACGTCATAATTAGTGTTGTTCCGATACCGATACTAGTATCGGCATGGCCACCGATACTTACAAAAATGCTGGTATCGGTATCGGCGAGTACTAACAAATAATAACTCCCGATACCACGTTGCGTTTTTCTCAGCTTGTCTGTAACCTGACACCGCCTTCCTAACACAGACATGCGCAGACATGCCCAGGCATGCTCCTCCCAGAGCAGCTGCTCTCAACCAATGGCGTGGCAGCTTTCGTTTTCACTTTTCACTATCGCGGAAAAACAAACACGCATGCTGTAGAGGTGTAGTGAGGAAAACATGTCGGCGGTTTGGAGATATTTCAAGGTGGATAGTCCGGTGTGTACAACGGCTAAATGCACAATTTGCGGTCTCAATGTGTCGAGGGGTGGCACTAAAGCTGCCAGTTTCAATACTAGCAACTTAATTAAGCATTTAAAGCTAAAACATATTAAAGAGCACGAAGAGTTTCTGTCATCTACTGCAGCGACAGCGAGCAAGAGAACGGATGGAGCAAAACAACAAATGCTGAGTAGCGCATTCCATAAAAAGGACCAGTGGGACGCGACGAGTGAAATGGCAAGAAAGATGACTGAGAAAATGTCTGAAATGATTGTGCTCTGTGACCTGCCCCTCTCCTTTGTTGACAATGTGGGATTCCGCCTTTTTATGGCTCACGCGGTACTCACGCGGTAAATGTGTAAATGCGGTACTCACGCGGTAAATGTTTACTTGCTGTTGCACTACTACTACGACTGTTTTATATCTTAAAGTTATTTTGTTTGTAAATGTTCACTTGCTGTTGCACTACTACTACGACTGTTTTATATCTTAAATGGATATTGCACTGATTGGCATCTGTGAGAGCCACATTTCAGGTTTTATAAGGGGTTGATTTTCTTGTCACCATACCAGGTAGACAATAAAAAAAAGTTCTATAGCATTCACTCTCTGTTGGTATTTTTTCCTGTTTTAAAAAGGTTTTGAGCAGTGCCAGACTAAGTGTTAGCCATAATTTTACATCGAGGTGAGTATGCGGCTCAAAAAACATTTTTTTTTTTTTTTTTTTCAAACGCCGTGGTATCGGATCGGTACTCGGTATCGGCAAGTACTGCACGGTCAGGTATCGGTATCGGTATCGGGATCAAAAAATGGTATCCAACATACTGCAAAAGGTACACTTTAATTTGAAAAGTAAGTTGTTAGTGAACAACTTACGTAATCAGGACGGACTGATTCTCTCTATCTGCAAGCAGAGAAACACATTGTTCATACTCATTCACTGGATTTTGGTACATTATTGCATTCAAGGCATCATCATGAAGTCACACATCTAACTATCCATCCATCCATGAGTCTACTTACCAACCATCATGAACTGAAAGGCGTTGTCAGAGACAGAGAAGATATGGGGTGGAGCCTCCATACGCTTCTTCCCTCTGTAGGCGTTCACACATTCCTGGCTGTACACAGGGAGCCACTTGTAGGGGTTCACCGTGGCACAGAAGAGCCCAGAGTAGGTCTGGATAAAGTGGTTCAAATATGGGAATTAGCCAACTCAGATGTCGCATGCGGAAGTTTAAGTATCTTTGAACATGCTGTATGTTTTCGTTCTCTGCGATTGCTAATGTGTGCAAGGTTTCTGGTGTTCACTGATGTGTATGTGTCTCTTACGTAGATCATCCATGCTGCGTAACGCTCTTTGAGGTTATACAGCACAGAGGCTTCATTCAGGTAGGTCATCATGGCCATGTCCTCAATCTTGTCATACTTTGGGGGATTTATTTGCAAGATGTCAGCTTCTTTGAAGTCTTTAGTCTGAAATAGTGGGATATTTAGATTTAGAATACTGTAATCAACACTATATGGATAACATTTTACTGATGAACAAATATGATCTTTTTTCATGATTTGTGGTTACAAGCATGATTCATGCAATTGATTTATTTGCAGTTCAGTACAAGTGCTATGCTATCCTCCAGTCTACTTTAATATTAAAGGGGAAATTAAAGATTCTATATTATCTTAAATAATATTTTTGATTGCAGTTTGGTTATATGTTATAGTCTTACCTCCTGTGTGTCATGAACTTTCACAGATATTTTTGCCCCATCCCTGGCAACAATTGTACCCTTAAGGTACAGCTCCACCTTGTCAGTCACATAGCAGGCGTTCTTAGCATCAAAGGGTGCTGTTTGAGCTTCGATCCTCTCCCTCTCTGGCTTACGAAGGTATATGGCAGCTTCGCCATAAATCTTCATCTCCGCATCCGTACTCATGGTGGCGGCTCACTAGGAAAGAAAGAATAAAAAACAAACATGTTTGAGTCTGTACTACTAACCCCTCCCCAGTCAACAGAGTTAGAGGCAGTATATTTAACAGAATGTATTCTAATAATGTGAATAATCAAACCATGTCTCACCTTCTTTTCTCCACCCAGATGAAATTGTATCTTTATGGTAACCCAAGGTCCTACAAACACAGTCAGCTGAAAAGAAAAGAAAGACAATTAAAGAAGAATGATATAAAGGGTGAAGACAGGTTTACATACATGACCTCCGTAATTATTGGGACGCTGAAGCATTTTTTTCTTTAATAAGATTCTCTTTATTATTGAGTGTTGTTTTTTTGTACATTTATTTTTATTTTGTTCACCATTTAGAAATAACAACACGTTTTATACATAATACCCCTATTTCTTAACCACCGTTTTGGACTGTTTTGATAGTTGTTCAGTGGGCCTCATTTACCCAAAACTTTTCCTGAATTAGCCTAACTGTATCGGCCCTATTGCAATGTGTACTCAAGACTGAAACCACTGTCAGGTCCTACTGTATTCGAAACTGAAACAGTCAATTTCAAGCTCAATGACGATTCCTGCAAAATAGGTCCTGTGCTGAAGCTGTTATCACCCATTTCGAAAAGTGTAACATTGAGAACGATTTACACACAAATATGTTCTGTTCACGTTTGATAAATTAGGCTCATTATCATTATGACTCCCCTCCTCCAAGACCACCTGTGGATGTTTGGATTACCATAGACCCTGATAGGTCATTTTCTCAGATGAAACATATACGTTGATGATCATTCATTGGCTTGTGTTTAAATTAATTCTTCCATCCAATTTGAGTGCCTTTCAAACGGATAAAGGCTAGAGAACAGTGCATCCCATGTGGTTTGACTAGGTAGTGGTGGAAATTACTCACCAAATACATTGCATTGAAATAATATTGCATATTAATATATTAAAATATTATACCAAATATTATTTTGACTAACAAGTGTGTCATTGATTTTCAACAAGGTCTACATTTATTTACATGTTTCAGAATAAATGTCTGAACATTTGGTGGGTTGCCAACTTGTTCCCCCTTTCCCCAGCTGCCGTCACAAAGCACAGACTCCAAGGACAAACACAACGCCTAGAATCAAGACTAGACAAACAGCTCTCTTATGTCCGAACACATTATCTGACAGAACACACTTGACTAACCAGAAACACTAGTCAAGACAGTTTTCCGAATACTTTTGGTGCTGTGAAATAGGGAGACTACCTTGTCATCAAGCAAATATGTACACAAATAGCATCAAGTAAAAGTTGAGACTATACTCTAACCTCATACTTACTCGTGTAATTTTGACTGGAACAGTTTTAAAATTGCACCATAAATGTCCACTTGGTATAAACATGCCCACTTGCTTTCAACATATGTGAAGTAAAACATATTTTGAACTATCTATCACAATTTAAAAACAATGCCATGTGTGAAAACACCCCAGAACAACTCTCACAAAGCATCAGATAAGAGCTCATAGATAAGACAAGTGAAATCATGTAAGGAGGTAGAGGGTCTTACCACAGAGGTGGGATCTGCCTGAGGATGTTGTGGTCTCAGACTCCTTATATCTGATTCCAGAGTGCCACCCAAGCAGAAGTTAATTATGGACCACACGGCTAGAGGAGATGGATTGGATGAGAGACATAGCTGTTTCCTTATGCCCTTTTCTGATTTTCCTATGTGATTTTCCATGATATTCAAGTCCAGCCAACTCCAATTGGTCTAATTTCAGTTGTACACAAAATCCTGGCTTTTTTGTTGCACTCATAGGAGCAATAAGAAAACTGAGATCAACCAGTTATTGGCAGATGTTAATGAACAACTATGTGATGAAAGCTCCTTCTCTGTGAAATAAAGAGACTCAGGACAGATCATTGTATTTTCAGATGAAGGTCAGCAGACAGAGCAATAATATAGATTGTTTTAAACTTTGGTGATGCTAATTTCATCTTCCTTGGTCCAAATGTGACAATTCAATATTTTTTGCTGGAATGTCCCTTTAATAAAATGTTGCTTCTCTTGCATATATATAACATTTTAAATCTTTGCACTGCTACTCCTCCTTCAACTTTGAAGCTATAAATACCAATCCAACTTTACAACATGCAGAGAGGTCTTACTGAAGTTGTAATATGTTTTGGTTTTTAATAATTGACTCTTTTTTTTTTTTTTTTTACTTAAGTGCAAATATTAACATGGAGGTATATACAAACCAAAATATTAAATATGTGTTCCTCTGCTGCTCCTACACCTTTAAAAATAATAACAACAACAAAAATAATAATAACTAAGAGGAAAATATTTATTTTCAGTAGCCCCTCTCATAAACATACACATGGTCAGAAGGTTGCGTGTTGGGGTTTATTTAGTGGTACAATGGTTATAAATGAGGCTCCAGAGGCCCAGAAGGGAACAGCTGGAGAGACCCCTGTAGTGTATTGTCAGAGCTGTCGCTGCTGCTGTTGACACCAGTAGTGGTATGTGGTCCAAAGCCGTGGTCTGCTAACAATACATATACATACAATACATATTGTCCAGCGCAGTGAGGGGTTCAGTATCTCCCATCAAATGTGAACTAAACCAGAGGGGGGAGCTGAAGGGAAGTGTGTTTGATGATCAGGAGGAGTAAAATGCGCTCTTCCCATCTCTGTAGCCAAAGCTAATTGTTATAAACTTTTTGAATGATTGTTTAGCAGCCATCTATTTTGTACAACCTCATTCTTGAAGCTATGCCACTGTAAGGGCTTAGAGCAAATACTCTTGGCTTGTTGGAATGTGAGTATTCGCACTATGCACATTCAAATGGGAAATCTCCCATTAACATAATTTCTCTGAGGGTATGTTCCAATCAGGCAGCTACTCCCTGCACCAGGCACTGCACAGGGTATTCAGCCATTCTGACCTGCAAACTGGGCGTAACCGTAGGCAACAGCTGTGGCCTACAGAGGAAATGAGAGCTGAGTGAGGATTGCGGGAACAATGTCAGTTGTTATATTTTCATTGTTGTGTTTGTACAATGTAGCTATTTGGGATGTCCTGTATATCTGTTGTGGCGGTGACTGACATGCATGTCACTTGTGTCACAGTATGATGATGCTGCAGGGCATTCCCAACTAATACATTGTTCTACTCAGTGCACAACCACAAACAGATACATGAAATAAAAACAAGACACAACAGATAACAACACAAATGGCACGATACATTACACACGGGGATACATTAATTATTACCAAAACATGTATTTCATTGCTGGAATGAATAATTAGTCCTAATGAAACTGTTGTTGAGTATATTTGAGGTATTCTGGCAGTAGAGTCTTGGGGGATCATGTACTAAATCTTCACCATAGTTTTAGAAGCCATTGTGGTCAAGGGCATTTGGTCTGTATCAACATGTAACATGATTAAACCATTACAATGCCCCCACAAAATCTAATTTGGGATGTGAAATGTCACAAGCATTGGTAGGTCTCAATTTAGACATGCATTGTGACACTCGGCCATAAAGACGAATATCAGGACAGATACTGTATGTCGCCATTTGAGCTGCGCACCTGGGAATATGGCCTTGAGGCAGCCTTGAGGCAAATACATCTTTAACAACATCATTATCACCAGTGGCCGTGCACGCCAACCTCAAGACCATGGCTGTGTGTTTCCTTAGAGCTGCTGCTGTTGGGGTATGGGGTTCGAGGGTTGAAACATGTCCAGTCCACCCCGTGTATATAACAGGTTTTACCTAGCACACATGGAATATGATAAAATCATATAAATCAGTAGAAACATTTAAACTGTCCCGTCTTGTCTATCCACAAATGTCTTAAATACAGTACAATGTTGTTCATTAATAATAATAATAATAAAATAATAATACATTTTATTTGTATGGCGCCTTTCATAACACCCAAGGACACAGCAAAATACAGTCAGGTTAAAAAAACAGTGGAGGTGACGAAGTGTCAAACACAGTGAAAACAAACAGGAAGAAAAGTAATAACAGAACAAAAAGAACAACGGGAGGCGTAACACAAAGACACAGGGTACAATTACAGTGGGTATGCAGGGCGCTCCAGGGCCTGGGATGCCGAGCAGCTGAAGGCTCGAGCACCCGTGGTGCTGAGGCGTGAACTGGAGACAGTGAGTAATCCAACAGAGGAAGAGCGGAGGGTGCGGGAGGGGGTGTATTCCTGGAGGAGGTCAGTGATGTAGATGGGGGCTAGATTATGGAGAGCTTTGAAGCTGAGTAGAAGGTTTATACATATATATATATATATATATATATATATATATATATATATAATCGATCCGGTGGCTCACAGGAAGCCAGTGTAGTTGGATGAGAATGGGGGTGAGGTGGTCGGATGAGTTGGTGCGGGTGATGATCCGAGCAGCAGAGTTCTGAATTATTTGGAGTCTATTGAGGAGTTTGATGTTAATTTGTTTAATTGCTTCATGATTATGTACATGACCAGCTATTGTCTCTGGTTTAACACTGTGGAGACCACAGGTTTCATTAAAGTCGTCATGAAAGGACTCTCAGCTATTTAGCCTTGCAATCCAGCCCACCAACAAGACCACATCTTGAGGGACTCAACCCCTAGTTGAGGGGCGGCTGTGGCGCAGGAGGTCGAGCCGGCGTCTAATTATCACAAGGTTGGCTTCGAACCCCGGCTGGCCACATGTTGAGGTGTCCTTGAGTAAGACACTGAACCCCAAATTGCTCCCAATGAGCAGGCCGGTGCCTTGCATGGTAGCTTGCCGACATTGGTGTGTGAATGTGTGTGTGAATGAGAGGCCATTGTAAAGCGCTTTGGAATAAGGCAGTCCATTTGACCATTTACCTGTCATAACAACAGTAGACTTTATTTAGAGATCATATCAAAAGCGTAGTATGTAATAGACTGTGAAATTTAAATGAGGATGCTTTGTTGGATCCAAATTAAATTCTGCTGCGTTGGCTTGGCTAGTGTAAGCCGTGTACTAAAACTGACTGACTGTCTGGCACCGCCACCTCTACGATGATGCAGTGGTCACGCTGTTCAGTTCTGAATAAGACCTCTCCAAGGACTTTCAAAGGACTGCCTTGGTGGAGCCCTGCCACTGCATGTGACATTTCACCATCCCAAATTAGACTCTTTACTGTGGAGACATTTTAGTGGATTAAATCAGGTTACAAAAAATGCTGATGACATTGAAGCCTCTCCAACAAACTCATGCAGTTGGTGACTTATTTTGTTGGCTTTAGCTAGCTGGCTGTTAAACAATCATTCAAAACGTTTTGGCTTATTTTTAGGCTCTTAAAGCACATTTCTTTGATTCTCTCTATGGTTGTCACAGAATTCAACAGCACACCTGGACTTGCTTTTCACTATCTTGGCCCCGAGGTTGTGGAACGAGCTTCACACTCCTGTCAAGATTGCAGAGGTTCGCCGTAGACTGAAGACCCATTTCTTCAGGCTACACCTTGACTGTCCCTCCTTAAGACCTCTTCACCCCCCACTACCCCTCTGTACAGTTCCTCTACTGTAAATAATAATAAAAACATTTATAATAATCCTTCCTTCTTCTACCATTGTGACTGTCAATGGCACTTGGTCCTAGTATAGATTTCTGCTCATGATGACTGATATAGATCATTCATTATATAGACAAATGTACTTTTTGTTGTTGTTGTAAGTCGCTTTGGATAAAAGCCTCTGATAAACATCAACAATGTAAATGTAAATGTCATAGCTGTGATTATGTGTGATACATTATAGCCTTACTATGACATTGCAGCTTACTTTCCTGTCTGTAGTTTATTTGTTAAAATACATCTTTCATAATGACGCTTTAATTATTTCCATGATGGTAATTAACTAAAACTATGACATGTACACTTCATATTTCAACAGTAACTGTAGCGGCATTCTAACTTCAAATAAGCCGTTGGTAAAACAATGTGAGTATTTTGAGACGCGCATCCAATGTAAATCCAGTTAATCCAAGCTAACGATGGCTTGAGGAATGATGCCACACCTGCTCCCATACCAAACATGTTGCCACGAGGAACGCCTCCTATACCCAGCATGCCACAGCAGAATGGACCCATCCCCACCCCCACCCACCTGTAACTCTCACCTGAATGGACCCACCTACTTGTATCTCTCACCTGAATGGACCCACCGACTTGTAACTCTCACCTGAAAGGACCCAAACCCACCCGCCTGTAACTTTCACCTGAATGGACCCACCCACCTGTAACTCACACCTGAATGGACCCACCCCTACCCACCTGTAACTTTCACTTGAATGTACCCAACCCCACCCACCTATATCTCTCACCTGAATGGACCCACCCTCACCAACCTGTAACTCTCGAACCTGATATATGGTATATGGACGATTCTAATCCGGACCATAGACCATATAAAACAAATGACCGTAAAGGACCAGAATAATGAGTAAACAGTGCTTTTGTAACCTGCCATTAAATGATGTCCTTCAAGATGGAAGCAAGTAGTGGACGGAGGAGAGGATGTGAGGAGTCGTGTTGCTAATGATTGAGAAAGGACCCGAGAGTACAGGTGTGATGTGATGGCAAGAGATGGGCAGCAGAGATGTATATGTGTTGTAATCTGCTGAGCAGGCAGGAGGGGAGTCAGAGGAGCAGGTTGGTACAGTATGATAGTAGGATATGATGAGTATGTATGAGTTGTTCAGCATCTGAGAAGGAGAGCCACCTTATGTCATTGTTTTACTATTATTATTATTATTATTATTATTATTATTATTATTATTATTATATTGTATTGAACTGCTGATCGTTTGATTGTTAGTTACTGCATGGTTGAGGAGGTTTGTTTGCGTAGAGGTGGCAGCTAAGATCATGGTTACCAATAATGTGGCCACGGGGGAGCATGTAAATGCTAACCTCATCCCCAGGCTATTGTGTACAAGCCTGGAATAACTACTCAAACATGGCCTTAATGGCGGTGAAGGAAAGTATCATTATTTGATTTGAAGCAAATCACATGACTACGAGGCGTGGCTCCGGACCAGAAAACATGTGTTGCGCAAGAACTCTGGGGGGAAAGTGCTGTGGGAGATGGTTGATGCCGGCGAGGTAACGCCAATGGACATGAGATCTGCAGAAGCGTCTGGGGACACGATTATGTAAATACAGAACAGCAGAATATGAAGGACAGAGCCTTGTGGGACACCATGGTGAACAGTGCATGGGGCAAACCGAACAGTGTTGATGGTGACAAAGTGTTTGACGGTTTGTGAGGTGTGATTTGAACCAGGACAGGGCCAGGCTGGAGAGACCAGCGAGGCCCTCCAGCCGTTCCAGAAGGATGGTATGAGGGGGAGTTTGGTTATGGGCCTGGAGCTGGTCAGAGCGTCTGTGTCTAGGCGTGGTTAGACAGGTGATGGAGTCCAAGCATCCCTTCCTGCCGCGGCCGGTTCTATTTATAGCTGGCATAATGCCTGAAGCTGCCGCTATGTGTGTTGCATGGGGGGCATACTTTATACGTCTGTTCAATGGCTGATGATTAAATACATGTGCTAAAGTCAGTGAAACTTGAAACCATTGGTAACTGTGGGTAAAGGTGGTGACCCGACAGACAACCTACAATAGTAGGTCCATCTCTGTCCTGGTTAAGGTTCTGGAATCCCTTGTGAGTGAACAACTGAAAGAGTTTTTCTACTAACAATATCTTGAATATGATTGTATTGAATCTTTAGATAACACGCAGCATTGTGCAGGCCTTTTTATTGACCTTTGATACTGTGGATCATGCAGTAATGAAGCAAAGACTTATCAGTGTAGGACTGTCAGAACAAACTGTCTGCTGGTTCAGAAAATATCTATCAGGCATATCTCAGTGTATGCAGTGTATTACTTCTAGCTCCCTTAGTGCAGTGGTTCCCAAACGGTGTGGCGCGGCAAGACCAGGTGTTATCACCAACAGCGTGAGTTTGTTGGAGAGGCCTCAACATCAACATTTTTTGGAACCTGATTTCATCCATTGAAATGTCTCCACAGCAAAGAGTCTAATTTGGGATGGTGAAATGTCACATGCAGTGGCAGGGCTCCACCAAGGCAGTCCTTTGAAAGACCTTGGAGAGGTCTTATTCAGATCTTATTTTCCAAGCCATATACCAGGGCCAACTAATATGGTCAAAAAGATGTGCTGCCCTACACCTGACCTCAGCAGCACATTGTAGTATATGTTTTCATCCGAGTATGGAGGGCTGAATATGGTCATGTTCATAAACTGAGGTGTCAGAATTACATCTATGCGTCACAGCACAGACTTGGGTCATTTGTGAGTGCTATATGACCCTCATAGAGATCAAAGCAGATCTGCTTCTATTTGAGCTCTGCAGCCGGGAATGTCTCCATTTAGGGCTCAGCCCTGAGGCAAATAGTGTCTCCGTTTTTTTATCAACAATATTTTTAGATTTTCAGATTTACTGACACCCCAGTATCTTGACCATATCTTTAGAGATCATTAGTGTAGTATGTAAAAGGCTGTGAAATCGAAGTGATGATTACTTGTTGCAAATTAAATTATACTATGAAGCATTCTCTGTGAGCTGTCTAGAAGTAGCTTCTAACACTCAGTGCCATGTGCTTTTGACTGGGACTCTCTGCCTTCTCCCCAGCCATCACCTCCCTCCATGGTAGATTCTATTTATAGCTGAGCTCATGAATGTCTAAGGCCTCTGCTGTTTTGAATGTTAGCCCTTTTGCCAACCTTCATATTGCATCATATTTGATCTGTGAAGCCTTAAAGTGTATTAAATTGGATCATATTTTAAAGACTGGTTAATTGTAACAGTAGGTATGATACCATTTTCCACTCACCATTTTCTGGTATTACTATACAATCCTTGAGGGTGTCTGATGTCACATGTTCTTATCCAGTCAGATTTACTTGTGATCCTTTCTGGTTTTGTCCAATCGGTGTTCTAGTCTCATAATTTCTAAGGCTTGAAGTCCATGTTCCAGATGTTGTATTTGTGTTGTACTAGTCTTGTTGAGATGTTGTTGATGGTATGATCTATTGTAGCGCTCATTGCCTAGCAAAGGTGTAAGCCCCTTCCCACCTATCAGCAGTCCTGCAGACAGTAATTATCCCACAAACTACTAATCAACAACTTAAAACACAGCCAGATAGCCAATCTATTAAAAACAGCAATAAACGTATTTGTAGGCTAATTGCAGCTGGTGAGCTTAATTGTTGTTAGACATTATACTACTGGCTAGCTACTATCCCAGTAATGTTTTGGTTGTTGGCTTAAAATAACATTTTAGGTTTAAATCATTCACACTCTCTAATTCACACCCTCTCCTCAGCAGGAAATATGATTCTGACAACGTGTCTGTTAATGACTCCACCAACTCTGATAACAGGCAGAGCTATGAGGGAGCTTCTGGTTTTCAATAATACGTAGAAATCAAAAGCTTCACTAAAAACCTTATTTTTTGGAATGTCTTTTACCCATGGCCTCTCTTCAGAGGAAATTATAAGAGGAAAGGGAAGCAACAAGGCAATTAAAACAGCAAGATTGAGGAAAGGAAAAGACTGTACATGTTTGTCTAGTGTTCATTATGTTGCTTTCCCCATCATCCCAGAAACAAAGACAATGTCAACAACACTTACAGTTACAGAGACAGTGCCAACACAGGTTAGAAGATTTATTTTCAGAAATCGGTTTTCAGCTGTATCAACGACTCCTCACGTTACTTGTACCAGTACCAGTTTCAAATCTGAAATACAAATATTTGTTTAAAATAATTTTATCATGCTAAAAAAAAAGCAACAATAGCAGACAGCTTCGTTGTCATGGTAATCTCTGATTATGATTAGGGCTGTCAATGTGAACGCGTTAATGATGGCGGTTAATTTGGAAACCTTAGTGCGGTAAACAAATGTACACAAATTAGGCCTAGTCTTATTACCATAAGTTCATATTACCATGAATCATAACTTCTACTGACATGCGTGTCAAACGCCTGTAGAGGGGTTTCAAGACAGACTGATTTGTGTACTGGATTATAATGATGACAGTTATTGGTTACATTCTTGGCCACTTGCCATGTTTACACATGTATAGACTCATCACCACCCCTTTACGTGTTTAAGTGTTCTGTCCTTTGTCACAGATGAATGAACACCCTGTTTGCAATCAAATCGACACCCCTTTTTTCCGTTATAGTATAATATGGTTGAATTAAGGCTTCATATGTGGACCAGAGACTGGGACAGTGACACTAGCTTCAATAACAATAATTGATGAATGGAGTAGAGAGCTCGCTAGCTATCCAGGCCTGAGCTATGTTCAAAAGACAGACAGTGTTCTGAGACACAGACAGCTTTCCTACCCGCTATGGTGATTAGATCCAGAACAGATCTGAATGAATGAATGAATGAATGAATGAATGGTCTTTATTGTCATTAATATAGTACAGGTACCATACAACGAAATTTGTGAGGGGGGGCTCCCCTGGTGCTAGGAAAAAAAATACTAAAAACAAGAAGGGAAAAGAGCTGGTTTACATAAATAAAGGCTATATACACCGATCTGCGACTAGGTCTGGTGTTACAAACCATTTGTGAATAGTGAGTATAACAATAGCAGCACAAGCAATTCAACCTGCTACTCTCAGTGTACAATGTATATTTATATATATTTTTTAAGTTTATTGATAGTAACAATCAGCACTTTTCCATTCTATGGTAACTGTTCCCATGCATTGTCTATGGGTAAACCTTAGTGCTGTAATATATGTCTGACCACTGGTTGGTTTTGTGGCGCTGTTCCGACTTTCAATACTTCAGCAAGCAGAGAGCTCCAGTCATTGACAGAGTCTTCTCCAAGGAATCGAGTCTGACAATTGTCTTGCATTCAGCCCGTTTTCTTTGTCTTCAAACTGACTGTTATTCTCATTCTCGTATTACTGTCACAGTATAGTTTACCAGGCTCAAGCTCTACTTCCAATTCACCGCCAATAAAGGTAAGTCACTTTTACAAATATGTATCTAATGCTCTATATGAATGAATGAATGAATGAATGAATGGTCTTTATTGTCATTAATATAGTACAGGTACCATACAACGAAATTTGGGAGGGGGGGCTCCCCTGGTGCTAGGAAAAAAATACTAAAAACAAGAAGGGAAAAGAGCTGGTTTACATAAATAAAGGCTATATACACTATCCACTATACTATACTATACAAATAAAACACTGTGCTGTACTCTATGCTATGCTATACATATCCTAACATTTCCTATCTCTGAACCTTATGTACCCGAGGGTTGTCATATTGCACATAGTATTATTGCACATTCATTTAAAGTGTATATATGTGATCATCTATCTAGAGCCGATACTACATAAACAGGGCAGTACAGTGCATAGTGAAATACAGTACACTGCAAAATGATAGTCTACTCAACCAAACCTGAAGACAGAATATTCTACAGCGATAAACAAATGCACATAGATTTCCTACAACTGGGACATGTACAGTAGGTGTTGCGTGCAAGCTATTGATAGTCCCTGTTAGTGTTTGAGATACTACTGCAGTGACAGTCTATACAGCTCTGCATAATAATAGCCTGGCACTACTACACATCACTGTACATCGTAATGTGTGACAGCTACACATTTACATTCCAGTGGGCATTGTTGCCAATGATAATGACTGCTGCTTAGCAGTGCCCACAATGTTGTCATTCAATAACCCCCCCCCCCAACAAGTGTAATTTATATTATAGGACCATTTAAGTGTAAATGTGGAGTTTATACAATTTACAATGTATTTCTACTATGTGTACAGTACATGTGTATCTCTTTTATTCCATATTATGTTTGTATCTATTTGTAGTGTTTTCACAGGGCATAGTGAGAGAGATGACCTGGACAGAGTTTCCACACACCTGAAAAGGGGAAGTAATGTTTTGATTCCATACTGAAAATACACACACACACACACACACAC
Organism: Nansenia antarctica; assembly: GCF_963989245.1. Lineage (NCBI taxonomy): Eukaryota > Metazoa > Chordata > Actinopteri > Argentiniformes > Microstomatidae > Nansenia > Nansenia antarctica. The sequence continues at coordinate 11,737,908 of NC_137693.1, read as the reverse complement.
ACACACACACACACACAGTATATATTGTAATTACTTGCAACTTTTGTTTTTGTTTAATGACATACAACCAAGTTTTAATTGATCTGTTTATTTGTCATTTACATGGTTTAGCAGTTGTGTGTGTGTGTGTGTGTGTGTGTGTGTGTGTGTGTGTGTGTGTGTGTGTGTGTGTGTGTGTGTGTGTGTGTGTGTATGCTTTTAATAAATCAAATGTGGAGTTGGATAAGTGTGTTGTCTTTTGCTTAACTTGTCCTTACTGAACATGAGGGGAAAAGAGAATGTTTATCATTTTGATATGGTCAGAGATAAAAAATAAAAAGTAAGTTTTGCAAATTGAGTATTGAACTACAGTGTCTGATGAGATTTGGGTATGAGTAAATCCACTGCAGTCTGATTGATTGATTGAAAACTTTATTAGAAGGTTTGCAGAAGTAGGTACATGAAAGTACATATTACATACAAGGTCAACTAAAAGGATAAAAACCCAAGAAAGCCACTGGCTAGTACTATCTACAAGATAATACAGACAAATAACTATTACTATCTACAAGATAAACATACATCCATCATGGGAAGAACAGTACAACAAAACATACGGTATGTACAGCGGGTAGGACAGGTGGGGACATACACCACAGGTGGGGGCGGGGGCCGAGTCTTACCACGGTAAACTGTTAAGGTACAGTACATTGTAAAATAAAACCAATAGTGACATTAAATGTCATGTTTTCGTTAATTAAATTAATTATACATCAGCATCAGCATCAGCATGTTACGTGAAACATTTAGTTCATCAATAATTTTCTTTTGAGAGTGGTGTCCTGAGGTAGGATTCGAACCCAGTCTGAAATTAATGCAAACATACTTTGATAATTGTGGATATGGGCAACATGGTAACAGTGATATAATAATAATGCGTCAATAATAACACATTGGGGCTTTTAGGCTTATAGTGTACTATAATGCAAACATAATCTATACATTTCGATCTGGCATGGAAATAGAGGGAGGATAATGCTCCTGCAAAGCCACACTCAGTCAGTGAGTCAGACTTTCAATTATGGCTCCCTCTACTGGCCAAAAGTGTCTACTAGAACAAAATGTGCACATCCTGGTCACTGGACAGCATCACTCACAGTTCTCAAACAAACGTACTGCTCCAAACAGGATTTTCTCCAGATGGATCAAAACAACTTTCATTCGCTAACTCCTTGTAAACAACATGAGGAATACATTCAAAATGCCCACTCAGGTTAAAACAAGTAAACAAGCTGCTTTGAAAAGAAGCACATAGCCATATCGCCATGTAACAAGTGAAATTGTGATGTTATCAACTCCTCAGTAGCTTGCACCACATGCCGGTTCAGTTAGTTACTGGATGACATTAACTTATGGAATGTTTCATGTTTCCACTCCAGGGATTAGTCAGGGCCATATTAACAATCCAAAACATGCCATCTGTGTATTTAAAAAGAAGCAATGGAAATAGATTGCTGCTTTAGCAGGAGACAGTGTTAAAGATTGAATGGAAATTGATAGCTAGCAATCCTCTTCAATGGTTGTTTTGAGGAGAGCTTTGAGATTGTTTTTGCCTACAATGATTGTATTTCTCTAATGTCTGAAATACTGGATATATGTAAATGACAAGTTAATGTATGGGATGTGTATGACTGGTCGCTAGTTTGTGTTAGGTAACATTGACATGTTTGTATACACAATATAATAATAAACTATGAAATTAAGACATTTTTACAATGCATTAACATGGGCCTCTCCTGCCAGAGAGCTGCTGTGGTGGTAGGTAGCTATTTCAGTGCTGTGTGTAGTCTAGGCTGAGGCTACAATGCTACAGTAGGCCTAGGCCATTAAATCAATGAAATGAGGTCAGATTGTCAGCATTTATTTGAAGGTATTTGTAATATACATTACTAAAAACCATCTCAATACCCTTAACTGCATTGTGGAATTATATGTATATATGTTGTTAACTGCCAGCTGTGATACAAGCACATTAAACTGTCATTGAGTATATTTACATTATTTGTTTTTCTTTTAGATATGTTATGGGTGCTTTAAGAAGTGAGTTATCACCGATAGCGTGAGTTTGTTAGAGGCATCATCTGTTGCCGCAGCATTTTTTGAATCCATTGAAATGTCTCCACAGCAAAGAGTCTAATTTGGGATGGTGAAATGTCACATGCAGTGGCAGGGCTCCACCAAGGCAGTCCTTTGAAAGACCTTGGAGAGGTCTTATTCAGATCTTATTTTCCGAGCTACATAACTTTGCCGACTAACATGGTCAGAATTAAGTGCTGCCCTCCACCTGTGATATCTGCAGCGTACAGTGTATATTTTAATCTCAGTCTACGGAGGGCTGAATATGGTCATGTTCTGAAACTGAGGAGTCAGAAATACATCTATGCGTCACAGCACAGACTTGGGTCATTTGTGAGTGCTATATGACCCTCGTAGAGATCAAAGCAGACCTGCTTCTATTTGACCTGTGCATCAGGGAATATGGACATTTAGGGCTCAGCCCTGTGGCAAATAATGTCTCCTTTTTATCAATGATATTTTTTAAATGTTTTGATTTACCGACACCACAGACTGTGGAACACAGAGAATGTCTGCTGTTTGCAACTGATATGTTTTATTGGAGCCATTACTAAGATATGCGGTTGGTCTCAGCTAAACAGCTGGGTTTGCTGTGGTGAAGTGAGTGTAACTGAGGAAGATGGTAAAACTCACTCCACATGTTCAAATACCACCAGAAAATAGAAAAGGGTAGCCTGGTTTCTTGTATAGAATTGTATAGAAACGGTATTTAATTATCTTTTGCAAAAGGAGAACAGTTTACAGCACGACAGACAGAGTCTGTCAGTCAAACCCACAGAAAGTCCAGACAGAGGGGAAAACATGGATTTTTATACACAGGTAATCAGTCCAACCATCATCAGGTAAGGTTCAAGCCAATCACAGGCACTTCTTGTATGAGGAGGGGCTAGCTGTGATGCCAATTATGAAGAGGTTATGGGGGATTGACCCCCACTTTCTCTTAGGGACACAAAGGTGGAAAAGGGACACAAAGGCCACGAACTGGTCTGGTTTCAGAGTACTGGCCTAGAACTGCTCTAGATTGCTCAGTCTCCCTAGGTGCAGGTCAAGAGAAAAGAGAGCAATTAGGTCTTTGTGATCATTTACATGTGTCTGTGTTGACTAGCCAATGTCAAGTTTAGAGAAACTGAGAAGTAGAGAAACTGTTTTTCATTGTAGAAGAGGTTGAGGTCGTTTAAGTATGTTGATTCTGCCCAGACAGTCTGACTCAGTGACGTTTTCAAGAGTAGCAATGACAAAATGTCTCATCAAACGAATAATTTTCCCTTACAGGTTCAGTGTCTTGCCCAAGGACACCTTGACATGTGGCCAGCCAGGGTTCGAACCGCCAACCTTCAGTTCACTTAATTGCTGAATGATCTTGGCATTGACCTCTATGTCACTGTGGATACCACATGTTAATATGATATACCATTTAGCTTTTATCAAAGTGAGTGCATACATTTTTCAGTATATATGGTCCCAGCGGGAAGTTTCATTAAAGTCGGCATGAAAGGAGCGCCAGCTATTTAGTCTTGCAATCCAGCCCACTAACATCGACCATTATGTTGACCACAAAAGTGTAGTATGTAATAGGCTGTGAAATATAAGTTATGATTACTTGTTCGATCCAATTTAATTTTACTGCAAAGGATTGCCTCGGCTTCTTCATGAGCTGTCAAGCGTAGCTGTTAGAAGTAGATTAATGATTACTTGTTACAAATTAAATTCTACTGTAAAGCATTCTTTGTGAGCTGTCTAGAAGTAGCTTCTAACACTCAGTGCCATGTGCTTTTGACTGGGACTCTGTGGCTTCCCCCCAGGCATCCCTTTCTGCCACGGTCGATTATATTTATAGCTGGCTCATAAACGTCTCTGCTGTTTTGCATGGTGAGCATACTGGAAATCTGAGATCAAGCTTTTTTTTTTCAGAAGTACATACTGAATACATGCTGACGTATGCCTTTAGTCATGGAAACTTGAGGCCATTGGAAACTGTGGGCAAGTGTAACATTGCTGAATATGTGAATACAAATTGTTTATATGAGCTTGGTTAGGTTCTCTGACATGTTTTACTTGTGATAGTGTGTAATGTTACATTATATCAACAATAAACAAAAGCTCCTCCTCCACCACACACTCCCTCTCTCACATTCAACTGGAAGACACTGGTGGAGCAGTCTTTGCCAACCATCACATTTTCCCTTTAGTTCCTTATTTTAAGCTAATAAATACGTTACTTTTACATTTAAACCATGGTTGTTTTGTGTCCTTTATGTTGCCTCCGTTTGAGCCAGGGTTGTAACATATTGGGCGCTCGTCCAGGATATTTAAAGATTTCATAGTTAAACCCCTGGAGTTATTGAGAGATCATTTTGTGATTGGCTGCGGTAACCCTTTTCCACCATCCACCTCTGCTTCTCTTTCTCATAAAAGGATCTCTGTCCAGGTCATCTCTTTTACCATGCCCTGGTACAAAGAAACCACTTTGGCAGGGCAGTGGGTGTATTTTCCTGCCACACCAGGGCGTCCAGCATGCTTGAGGACTATTGGGCCGGAGGCTGCTGCTCTTGAATTGTTCTTTTCTCTTGTTCCTATGTTGTCTTCTGCAACACTGCCACCCTCTGCTTCAAAAGCTTCAGCTCCGGGTTGAAGAATTCAGTGGCAGTAAAATCCTCAGATGGCATCATTGAATTGACTAGGCCTTCTACTGCGTATGTCTGGGAGACATTTGTAGAGCACTAGAAGTACTTTACTTCTCCAGTTTGATAATAATAAAAAAAAGTGAATGGAGGAACCATCACCAAGGTAGCGGGACTTGGGGGCTGGCCACACGCTGGCCAGTTCCTGGTTCTCTTTTGTTGCTGCTGCTTCTGTATGTACTCCTGTACGATCCTCTCGACTGTTTGGGTTGCAGAGGCATCCTGGGATGGGTTTACCAGTGGTGGGTTGACAGTAGCAGGTGGCAGGGGTGTGAATGAGACACTGACTGTATCTGCCACAGCTGTTGTGTCTCCAGAAGCTTCTCTGGGCTGGTGTTAAGAGCAGAGCTGGTGTTCTTGCACTTGGCTAGATGATTAACATACCTGGAGATATGTTGCCTAGTGGTGATGTGCAGCATAGTCCCCATCCACACTTCAGGATGTCTTTCTCCTGTAGGGGTTTCTAAATCTGGGTAGCTATTTAAACAGGGGTAAGCTGTGATTGTCTAAATACAATTTTGACTAGTGAGCTGGGCAGCTACGGGTGACTGTTCAAAACTATTATGGCCTGGAGATAGAAGCTATGTTGGAACCTGTTGGTCTGAGACCAAATGCTGCAGTACTGCCTGCTGGAGGATAGCAGAGAGAACAGGGTGTGGCACTCAAGGCCGTTGATACTCAATGTGAGGGCTAAGGAAAATCAATGTGTGTTTTTTTTCCAAGTGCCCTTCATAAATCTCCTGAAACATTATTTGTGCCACAATTCATAGACAAAATGACCACAAAGTCAAAGGAACGTTTTTTAATGAATGCTCAGAATTTCCCCATGAAAATCATATTTTATGTTTTCACAATCGGTGCACCCCAGAGTGTGTGGTGTTGTTTATTCAGCCTCTTTGGCCTGTGAAAAGAGAGAAAGAAAATAAGCGATAAACATTCATGAACTTCTTATACATGATCACTTCAAAGAACACAATAGACTGTTTAGGACAAGTGATAAGTTTGTCAGTGACTTCCAAGACAGTTGTGAATGTAAAAGTCAATATTGACCTCGATGTGTACACTGAACCTGAAATGGTGTTGTTGATGAGGTCATATTGGGACATGAGTCAGGTATAGGTTTCATAGCAGCTTTGTACCTTTCCAGAGTCGCGGCTCTTAGCCCTGAGCTTGTTGACCTGGGACTCAGCGATGTCAGCACGCTCCTCTGCCTCCTCCATCTCATGCTGAACCTTACGCAGTTTACCCATGTGGGTGTTGGCTTGTTCCTCCTGGGAGAGAAAGAGAGGTAGAGAATGAGAGAGGGAGAGGGAGACAATAATACTCAGCCTACAATGTTGTCAAAACAAATAAACCAAAATTATATTAGTTATATTAATTACTTACTTACTTATTTCCTATAGTGATGGTATTGTAGCGAAGGAAGCACTGTGTGTATTATTTACTTTACAGTTACTTGCGATGTACATTATGGATACCAAAATTGGTCATGTATGATAACTATGAACAAAACCATGTGTCTTATATGCTGTAAGAATATTTGACTGGTAGTATGTGACTCACCGCTTCCTCAGCCTGCCTCTTGTAAGCCTTCACTTTAAGCTGCAGCTTGTCTACCAGGTCCTGAAGTCTGGCACCGTTCTTCTTATCCTCCTCAGTCTGTGGGAGAAAGTCAAAGAAACCAAAGAAAGTCAATGCCCATTTCAATTGCATTCCGGTGCTGTACCAGGATGTTTGATGGTGTTTCTGTTACCCTTACCTGGTAAGTGAGCTCCTTGACTCTGCGCTCGTACTTGCGGACACCCTTGATTGCATCTGTACCCCTTCTCTGCTCAGCATCCACCTCAGTCTCAAGCTCACGCACCTGTATGGAGGGAATACAGCTGTGTGTTTAAGGTAGTGAAATCAGTCGTGAGTTATTGGAAAGAAGTAGAGGTTAATATAGATAGACTTTGTGAACAAAAGTTTATTGAAAGTAAAAAAAAAAAACTCACCCTGGACTCCAGTTTCTGGAGCTGTTTCTTGCCGCCCTTCATTGCCAGGTTCTCAGCCTCATCCAGACGGTGCTGCAGGTCCTTGACTGTGACCTCAAGGTTCTTCTTCATCCTCTCCAGGTGAGAGCTGGTGTCCTGCTCCTTCTTCAGCTCCTCTGCCATCATGGCCGCCTGAAATGGTATCCGCAATGTGTTACAGATCATGTGATCAGCCCAGATACAATTGGCCAATGGCGTAGAGGTCTTTACGGGTCAAAAGACATGGACCTGTTCTGAATGGACCGGTGGATCTCTAACCAGAATGAAGTCTAATTTTCTGTTTCGGTCTACCTCTGTAAATAAGGCCTCCTCAGTGTGCCAGAGTGGTCTGTGATGCTTGGAGAGGTAATTGATGCACGCACCATGAAGTTGGAGTAAATGATTGGATGTGACATGATGAACATGACTAAATATTATGACGTGATGGTTTTGAAATGTGTGATGTTATGATGTGGAACATATCTTCTGTCAATGTAGGAATCGGGAAAAAAGCCAAAATATAGTGAGTGTGTTCACCCATCATTGCTCTCTCTTTCACTATCTGGTATCACTTTGTGTGATGGTGCACATGGCCAGAGGCACCGAGACTGTAGTGCAGCTTTTGATAAGTTTGATGGTGACAATTGTATATGCAACGCTCTCGTGATCAGAGCTGTTTATCAGGTCCGCTCGGGTAAATCTGCCATTTACCTTGTTCTAAAGTTTTCGGGTTCGGGTTGATCTGTAAAGACTTCTACATTGCAGACAAAAAAAATTATTGTATGGTTTTGTTTTGAATATGGGGACTTACATCAGTGATGGCCTTCTTTGCCTTCTCCTCTGCGTTTCTGGCCTCCTGCACAGTGTCGTCCACCTCTCCCTGCACTTGAACCAGGTCAGTCTCCAGCTTCTTCTTAGAGTTCAGAAGGCTAGTGTTCTGTATGAGGAAACCCAATGATTAGCTGGAAATATATTTCTAGAAAGCATACAAAAGTCACACTGTGGGTAAGATGAGACTGCCTAGAAATCACCTATACCTGGGAGTTAAGCAGTCCCACACGCTCGCTGGCATCCACCAGCTCCTGCTCGGCCACTTTGCGGCCTCTCTCTGTCTGCTCCAGAGCAACCCTGAGCTCCTCAATCTCAGCCACCATCAGTCCGTTCCTGCGCTCCACCATGGCTGCCTGCTCCTTCAAATCGTCTGCTGCGCGAACAGCATCATCAAAGTGCAATTGGACATCCTGGGATTCACAAAGAGTAAAGTATTAAAACTTGTTGTTGAAGGCCGATTGGATCGGTACAGGATGCATTCATTGTGTTATCTCATAACCCTTCTATTCTTTTATATACTCTAGTCTACTTTATTCTGATATATATTATTTCTAATCGTTAAGGTTAATAATGGGTTGTATTATCTGATCTGAAATGTATGGTTAAGGGTAATGTTTACCTTGAGCTGTCCCTGGACGTTCCTCAGCTGTTTTTGGGCCTCGGCTGCCTGCCTGTTGGCGTGGCTCAGCTGGACCTCCATCTCATTCAGGTCTCCCTCCATCTTCTTCTTCACCCTCAGGGCGTCGTTCCTGCTCCTCACCTCTGAGTCCAGGGTGCTCTGCATGGAGTCAATCACCCTCTGGCTGTTCCTCTTGATCTGCTCCATCTCCTCATCCTTCTCCGCCAGCTTCCTGTCAACCTCACCCTTGACCTGGTTTAGCTCCAGCTGCACACGCAGAATCTTGGACTCCTCGTGCTCCAGTGTACCCTGAACAAAACCAAAGTAGTCACATGTTGATTGAGGGGGAGACTAGTGGACTGGTACTCATTAACGATTGGTTATCCTGGAAAGGGGCTTGCTACTGTATGCAGGATATGGGGACCAGGTATTAAAAAAAAATGTTCTCAATGAGACTAACCTCGACAATAAAGCTTACATGAAAGGATTTTCCAAATGACCATTATTAAACTGCATTAGTTTCTACCTCAGCCTCCTCAAGCGCAGTCTGGATCTCAGACTTCTCTGTCTCCACAGTCTTCTTGGCCTTCTCCAGCTCATGGATGCTCTTGCCAGTCTCCCCGATCTGCTCAGTCAAGTCAGAGATCTCCTCTGCAAACAGAAATACGTCATTAAGAACGGAGATTTTCTTTGAACACACTGTAGTTCATATTGAATTATGACAATAATAAATGGAATTGTTTGTTCTGTCTGGCGAAGCGTTATAGACAATCTGAACATTGTTCGGAAGAATATGGTCACTCATACATAGCTTGATGAAATAAGACATCATGTTTATTTTCATCATGAGCCAAATAAAACTGCTGGTGTTTGACTCACGTTGCAGGTTCTTGTTCTCTCTCTTCAGAGTCTCCAGCTGATCCAAAGCCTCCTCATAGGAGTTCTTCATTTTGAAGAGCTCCGTGCTCATAGAACGAGCCTCCTTCTGAGCTCCTTCCAGCTCTGCCTGGCCCTCCTCAAACTTCTGCTTCCACTCTGACAAGACCTAGAGAAATTCATGTGATTTTAGGGTTAGGATTTCACTTTCTCCTTTCATCTGTCCTTTAGCTAATTGTTGGGCCTTTTGTAATAAGCAATATGTATAAAAAAAAATATAAAATATGATTTAACAATACACCCTATTTATCATATCCATTTAAAGAGGTCGATATGGTGCTAGAATGAATAAAAAAAAAGATCTGATTTGATTTCTTTAGTTATTTCACACCTTGTCAAAGTTCCTCTGCTTCTTGTCGAGGTTGGCAGCAAGAGCATTTGCTCTCTCCACGTCAACCATGAGGTCCTCCACCTCTCCCTGCAGCCTCTGCTTGGTCTTCTCCAGAGAGGCACACTTTGAGTTGGTCGCCTCGATGGTCTCCTCTGCCTCCTGCAGACGCTGGGCCAGCTTCTTCCTGTTAGACAGATGAGGGATTATAAAGCATCACCTCTGAGGGACTGTGTCAGAGAATGTCTGCACATCTGGCTCTTACAGGTGATGGGAGAAACAGTATACAGTAACTCATAACTACTTCTACATTCTGGTTTCCTTTCTTTGTCAACCTGTAACCTGTGGGATAGACTGCTTTCGATGTGTGACTCACTTGGCTTCATTGAAACGTATATCTGGGAAAGAACTCCTTTTCTATTTAGGATTAAATAGAATGGAAAAAAATCCTTTTGTATGAAATGTCCCCTTTATATTATTTGATTTAAGTGTGTCAACTCATCTCCAGAATGAGCAGAACAGAAATTAAATACCTCCCAACCCTGGTGAATAAGGGGGTTGTGTGACTCACTTGGCCTCCTCCAGCTCCTCAGTGCGCTGGACGGCATCAGTCTCGTACTTGGTCCTCCACTGAGCCACCTCACTGTTGGCCTTGGACATGCCGCGTTGCAGCTCTGCCTTGGCCTCCTGCTCCTCCTCAAACTGCTCCCTCAGGAGGTCACAGTCATGGCGGGCAGACTGGACAGCGTGGGCCAGTGCGTTCTTAGCCTAGGGAGAGAAATAGAAGAGGTGACAGGGGATAGGGGGAAGAGAGGTGAAAGGGAGTAGGAGAAATAATGTAAGAGTGTCATTGAAAAAGAAAAAGACAAAGAGAGAGACATGAGTAGAGACTAAATATTACAGTTAGAACTGTATAAATTAGTGATGTGACAATTCGAATTTCAATTGAATCAAATTGAATTTGAAGCTTTAGTCTGAGAGAGAGAAGAGAGAGGGGGGGGGAGAAGAGAGAGAGAGAGAGAGAGAGGGGGGGGGAGAGAGAGAGCGAGGGGGAGAGAGGGGGGGGAGAGAGAGAGCGAGGGGGAGAGAGAGTTCCCCCTAGAGAGAGAAAGAGAGAGAGAACAGAGCGATGAGCTCCATGATAACGAGCTGTGTTATCCCGCTACAACCCACAGTCTTGTCACATTCCCTTAGAGAAGCCGTGAGCTAAATGGGCCGCAGCAGATGTTTAGTGACTGTCGTCTTGTACTGTACCGATAAACCTCGAGATGCAAATATTTGCAATGTGTACATGTACCTTGATGATTTCGATCACACCTTGTATAAGCAAACCGGAGTCTTCCACCACAGTGTTGCTCTCTGGAGGGGGTTCCATCACATGCCTTTAAGGACCGATTTTAGAGTATCGTGTGGATGGATGGCAAATTATTTTAATTCAATTATTTGTAAATGATGTCTATAATACAACACCATGTAGAAAAAGTGTCTGAAGGCACTGTACACTGAATCCAGGCACACCATAGCCAAATGGGAACGAAACATACGAAACACAAGACACACTCCAACAGTTCCTCCTACATTATCCTCACCATCTTCAACATCTCCAGTTTTGTGTGAAGTTGATTCTGCATGTCACACATCCGATTCAACATAAACACATTCATCTTTATCCATGAGTTCCACTGTGGCCTCTCCTCTGTGTGAAGCAGATTGGTTTTCACCATTGGCTGAGCCGTTGCCGCTTTGCATTTTAGCTGCAGACCAACCGCCATCACGACCAGCAAACACAACACGAGTTGTCCAACGACTTTCATATTCATTAACTATTCTTTACAGAAACTGAGTTTGTGGACGGGTTATATAGATATATATGTACCGTTGTCGACAAAAGAATCACTGTCCCGCTACCAAGACAGCGGTCCGCTGGCCTCTACTGGTGTGCTGCGTCCAGTAGGTTGCCAGGTTACGCTCATTGCGCTAGAAGTCACCCAATCGCGTTTCAAAACATTCAACTTCAAAGTTTATTAACTGATAAATATTAGAAGTCACTGGGTGGCATAATCACATTCAACATGAAGCTGTAGTTTAAAACTATGTGTTCGTTGGTTTCTATTTTGAGTTCCTTACCTTGACTTCCTCCTCAACGTGTCTCTTCAGCTCCTCAATCTGCTGGGTGAAGGCCTGTTTGCCTCTGGTCAGCTGGGACACAAGGGCCTCCTTCTCCTCAAGCTGGCGACCAAACTCACCTGTGGGGAACAGAGCATCTTGTTAATGGGGTCTCTGTTCACAAAGTTCTATTGGTTAATGTTCATTGTTGTTGTTGGAGTAAGGTCAGTTATATTTCTGAGTTTATAGGATATATAAACTTTCTCTATGTGCTGTTGTAATAGAATGTTATCTTGCCAATGCTATTCTAATTTGTGTCAAGTTTGATTCATGGTCAGTTTGTTAACTTATGTTTATGGGTAGGATTTGGGGTGGGTAAGCTGCTACTACATGAACTTCTACAGTGTGTATCATTGTTACCGTTCTCAGTCAGGAGTCTGGCCCTCTGTCCGCTCATGTCATTGACCTGGCGCACATTCTCCTCATTCTTAGTCTTGATCTCGCTCAGCTGATCCTCAAGAGTACGGCACATCTTCTCCAGATTGCCCTGGTAGTGAAACATAAACCATTATTACTTTACATGATTATCTTGTGCCAAGCTTTCTTCTTTTCCACTTTTATTTGAATTCACACGCTGCTCCATCCAAACATTGCTACTGACCTTAGACTTGGAGACGGCCTCCATGTTGCTGGAGAGGTCATCAATCTCCATCTTGTACTCGCTCTTCTCCTTCTCCAGCTTCTGCTTGACACGCTGCAGGTTGTCAATCTGCTCCCCGAGCTCTGACACGCTGTCTGCCTGCTTCTTCCTCAGAGCGGAGGCTGTGGCCTCGTGCTGCAGGGTGGACTCCTCTAGGTCGCGTCTCAGTTTCTGAAACTCGGCCTCACGCTTCTTGTTCATCTCTATCTGAGAAGCGGTAGCACCTCCGGCCTCCTCCAGCCTCTCACTGATCTCCTCAAGTTCCCTGGAGAGATCGGCCCTCTGCTTCTCCACCTTAGCCCTGGCAGCACGCTCAGCCTCGATCTCCTCCTCCAGCTCCTCAATACGGGCCTACAATAGGGAGACACAAACAAAGAGATGAAATCTACAGCACACTCAAAGCAAAGCTCACAAAATAATAGTTAACAAATTACTATTTTTTTATTAAGATGTATTTATCCAAAGCAACTTACAGTTAACATACAGAATGTACTGTATGGTGTTGTGTCATGCTTAAACCAACTGAACCATTGCAAACCCCCAGTGCTAACAGGAGGATGAATTGATCACTGTTTCTCGTAGCAATCCTGAAAATGTTGTTGTCAGTCGTGAGCTATCAGACGGTCCTGTTCTGTACCTGGAGTTCTTTGAGCTTCTTCTGCATCTGAGCACCCAGAGACTGTTCATCCTCAATCTTGCTGAGAAGCTGGGCGGTCTCGAAGTCCTTCCTAAAGAACACAAACACATTAATTCCGTTTAACGGAAAGTCTATTGTAACGTTCACTTTGGTTTATAGAAAGACATCTGTTCAAATTCAATAAAAGAAAAAATCTGTTTTGTTTCAAGACAATGATGGTTCTGACTATTGGAACAATGTAAAGGAATTAATGTTCAGTTTATATCAAATACAGCTTTTAGTCATTTGTCATGACTACATTAAAACAGCTTCATTCATTCAACAATATGTTTGCGTTTACTTCTTGATCTTCTCATCAGACTGCTGCTTGTCATTCTCCAGGTCCATTATGGACTCCTGGGCCAGTTTCAGATCTCCCTCCAGCTTTCTCTTAGCTCTCTCTAGGTCCATACGGAGCTTCTTCTCTTGCTCCAAAGAACCCTCAAGCTAGAAAATAAACACACATGTTTGTTATCAAAATCTAAATAATGATTAAACAATGTAGTTGATAAAGTAATGCCTTTGAGAGTATAAGCCACAGCGCAGGTTCCTGATGATGATTGTCTCAAACTAAATGACGAACCTTGGATTTCATACTATAACAGCCATCGAATAATTCCCACCTTATTGACTGTTGCATGTTCTTGTGTGTTTTAACGTATGAAAAACAGTAAGCTTTTCTCTTCCATTACAATCTTGGTTGATACTAGTTTTATTTATTTTGCCCACTCACATCGTCCACTTGCTGTTCCAGCTTGGTCTTAGCCTTGGTCAGAGTGTTGACTTTGTCCTCCTCTGCCTGCAGGTCGTCCAGTGTCTGCTGGTGGGCCTCTTGGAGGGCTTTCTTCTCCTTGGTGAGCTTTGCAACAGCCTCATCCTGAGACGCCATTTCCTCTGTCAGGTTTTTAACCTAAACACAGTCACAACAGAGAGAGAGATAGTCTTTTGTCATTTCATCTTACAAAGGGAAATGCAGTTTATATTGCATATAATGTAGCTTGCAAATCTTAGCATAAATTGATCCTCTAGATGGCAGTGTATACAATGAATTCATATCAGATACAGAATGAAGAGTCCAGAATAATATGCTATGAATGTGGGCAGTGCTATGCTGCTGAACTCTTCCTTTTTCACATCTTCTCATTCCAGGACCAACATCACTTGGATTTAGTTATTGTTTGGATTCATTGATTGTTTGACATTGACAGTTTGATCAGATTGTAGTTTGTATGTGTTATGAGACCTTGTTTTCAGTGGCGTGTTTCTCCTTCTCCACTTTGGCCAGAGTTAGCTCCAGGTCATCGATGTCTTTCTTCAACTCAGAACACTCATCCTCCAGCTTCCTCTTCTTGGCTGTCAACTCAGCATTGATCTCCTCCTCATCTTCCAGCCTCTCAGTCGTCTCTTTGAGTTTGGCCTCCAGCTGGATCTTGCTCTTGATGAGCCCCTCACACCTCTCCTCAGCATCGTTCAGACACTCTCCTTCCTAGTTTCAGAAGGGAAGAAAAAGGCTTCAAAACTCAGTGTATGCAGATATAATCTGATTCACGTCCAAGGGCACTCAGCAAATCAATACAAATCTATGAAATGTTTTTGTGTGTGTGCCTTTGTGAGGCTGGTCGCTCACTCACATTTGCAATTTGGAGGGCAAGGTCATTCTTCTCCTGCAGGAGAGATACCATCTTCTCCTCCAGGTCCTTCTTACGGGCCTCTGCCTTAGTCAGGGCAACTTTGCACTTCTCAAAGTCCTCCTTCATGTTGGCCAGCTCCTTCTCTGTCTCAGCGCTCTGCAGCAGGGGCTTGATCTTGTAGTAGACCTTCATCCATGGCCAATTTTTGACATTCATGAATGAGCGGATGTTGTACTGGATGGAGTAGATGGACTCTCTGGTTGACGGCAAGTAGGAAGGCAAATGTGGTGTAGTGAGTTTTATGCTTTTGAACGGTTCAATGATAAGAAGGTTACATGGTAAAGTAACCCAGGCTATATTATATAATTGCCTGTAAATGCATTCATAATGTAGCACATACAGGTGGATCATGAATAGTGCTAAAAAGATTATCTTCCATCCCATACCTCCTCTCCATCATCTTACTAAACTCCCTCCTCATCAAGTAGGCGCGGCAGAGAGCTTGAGTCATGGTTACCAGACTTGCCAACTTCTCATCTCGCATCTCCTCCAAGACACCCAGCAGACCAGCTTTGAAGAACACCTGAGCACAGATAAATACACATGTCAAATGGAGGAGCTAGACACTGTGACATACATATAAGAATGTCGGAATGGGTGGTTCAACACCACTAGACTTGGTTGTACCAACATTGAAATGCATGTATTTTCACCATGATATTTTAAAGAACAGATCGCAGATTAGCTATAGACATACCCCTCAAACACAAAGCACTCAAAAAGGAATTAACGCTATCTAAAGCCTGCGTTCTTACAACTTTGAACATTTTACAGTGTGGGTAATATTGTTGTCCTCTTAATATAGCTCCAAGGACCTGTCATAGGACCCGTTTTTGCTCATAAGCTCTAATTTTAGAACTTTTTAACGTTTTAGTGTTGTTATGTGGTAACATTTCCTGGGTGAATTTGAGCACTGACCTTGGTGTGTCCAAACTTGTACTCATCCTGAGGAACATCAATTGACGCAAGCAGCTTCTCAGAAGCCTTCTTGTTGTCCATGAACTGACCCTCAGGGATGACGCTGGCATTCAGTACTTTGTACCTGTATGGGGAGAATTGTTAAATACGTTAGTCTCAAAGCTATTGCCTATTTTGTCAAGGAAGGGCAGTGTGTGTGTGTGTGTGTGTGTGTGTGTGTGTGTGTGTGTCTGTGTGTGTTACCTCTGCTTGAAGTCAGCATAGAGGATTCTGCTGGGGAAGCCCTTTCTGCAGATCCTGATACCTTCCAGTACACCGTTACACCTCAGCTGATGGATAACCAGGAAGTTCTCCATCAGACCTGGAAAACACAAAATGCATCTTAACCCCTAAATAAACCTATAAAATAATGTATATATTAAAGACTTGTGGACTTGTAGTAATGATCAGTACCGGTAGTTTAATCATCGGCTTAATATGTCTCTCTGTGTTGTACCTGGAGTCTTTGACTCGTTGGGGATCAGGCAGCGCACAAAGTGAGGGTGGGTGCTCCTCAAGTTGGTCATCAGCTTCTGCAAGTTCTCCTGTGAGGGTTACAAACCATAGTGCTCTCACTATAACTCAGACTTAATTTACACTTTTTCAAAGGATAGTAATTTTCAAAAGACACTCTGGCAGGCAGGACTAAAGCTCACCCTGAACTGGGAGGAGACAGTCTGCATGGAACCTCCCTTCTTCTTGCCTCCCTTCTTTGTTGTATCTTTTTCAAAGAGTAAAACATTTTACAAATCCGAAAATTATAAAGAAAGAAAGAAATACCATGAATGAGAAGGTGTGTCCAAACTTTTGACTGGTACTGTATATTGAAAAGACGAAAAAGACTGCAACTTGAAATCCCTTCAAAATTCTATTGTAGCTAATCTTTTAAGTATTCTATTCTAATGGCTACTGGCTTAATGCTAATTATCATACTAATGCTTAGTTATTAACATGATGCTAATGTTACCTTCAGCTGCAGCAGCAGGATAAAGGAGGGGCAGCAGTTTGACTGAGGACTTCTGGTACAGCTGGATCACAGAGTCATTCAGGGGATCCTTGTTCTTGTCCAGCCAGCCAGTGATGTTGTAGTCCACAGTGCCAGCGTAGTGCACCAGGGAGAAGTGGGCCTCCTGCTTGCCCTTGCCAGGCTTGGGCTTCTCAAACGCCTTGGTTTTACCAAGATGCTGGGTGTTCAGCTTGTCCTTGAAGGTTGCATCTGAAGCCTTGGGGAACATGCACTCCTCTTCAAGGATGGAGAAGATGCCCAATGGCTGTGCAAAAAGAGATTTTAATTAAATTAGTATGTTCATATTTACATGTTCTTTACTTCAATAGTCAACTTTATTTGATGACATGCATGTCGCGGAAGCATATTAAACAAGTACTAACACGTTGAGTTACTAACAGTAAGATTTAGGTTTTAGGGTTAGGGGATTTAGGTTTTAAGGTTTTAAGGATTTTAAGGTTTAAACTCCTACCTCTATTAAGTGTGCTTTTGACACCCATCATTAAATAGTATAATCCTCACAGGCTGCTTACCTTCTCAATAAGCTCAATGCAGGCAGCCAAGTCCATGCCGAAGTCAATGAAATCCCAGATGATGCCCTCCTTCTTGTACTCCTCTTGCTCCAGGACGAACATGGTGTGGTTGAAGAACTGTTGCAGTTTCTCGTTGGTGAAGTTAATACACAGCTGCTCCATGCTGTTGTACTGTTGATGGAATTTCAGAATAAAGGAATCTCTTCGACATACATTGTTGTAATCTTTCATAGTCGCAACTTGTTTTCTTTTCCTGACAACATACTCACATCAAAGATCTCAAAACCGGCAATGTCGAGCACACCAATGTAGAACTGCCTTGCATTCTTGGTGTCCAACTGTTCGTTGATACGGATGACCATCCACAAGAACATCCTCTCATAGATGGACTTAGCCAGAGCCATCACGGAATTATTTACCTGTAAAAAATGATACTTCTAGTTAATACATGAGATATTGACCATGTGTAGTTGAGGTGATGAAGGTGGAGGGTGGTAGGGACATTACAGGGGTTTTATGGTTTAAAGATTAGGGCACTGAATCATCGAAACTATATACAAGTGTTGTGGGGAGAGGGAGTTATGCTGTTTGTTTGTTTTTCTTTTTCTGTGTTGATATCAGAGATGGGAGGGAGTGGGGGGGCTGTTTTATTTTATTTTATACTGTTGTTGACTGATTTGGGAAATTGTGTTTTATGCTTTCTTATCATTGTTGAACCACAGAGTGGCACTTTTATACTCAAGCACTATGAAACCAATACAAATCAAAAGATTGTTCACTATGGCAGAGAAGTATGTTATGAATTTAAACAATGATATATGAATCCCTACCTGGGCTACTGTCTGTCCCTTGGTCACAAACTCATTGCCGACCTTCACTCTGGGGTAGCAAAGTGCTTTAAGCATGTCGGCTGAGTTCAGGCCCAGGAGGTAAGCGATTTTATCAGCGTCTGGAAAGATATGGAGCAACAACAGATTCAAGAACAGAGCCATATTATTAAAACGCAGGTGTTGAGGCTAACCCTAACCCTTTATTTAGGCTGGGGTTAAGGCTAAACCTAACCCTACTGAGAGCAAGATCTCAGAAGAGCTCTGCTTACAAAGATGTAAAAATCTAATGACAAACATAGTATAGTTGATTAATGACAAATGACAAAGACAATTTACACGGTAGCTAAAATGAAATATATGTATTTGAAATAACTTTTTTCTAATAATTGGTAGAGGGTCTGTATAGTCTGTCTATGAGTGATCAGCTATTCTGATGTTTCATGAGGAACAAATGTTCTAAATGTAATTGTTTCCATGTTTGGGGCCAGAGGTGGAACTCACCCTCTGTGCCGTCTGGCTCGGCCTGCTCCTCACGCTGCTTCTGCTTGAAATGCATGTTGCCATGTTGCATGACAGCACCTGTCAGTTTGTAGATGTATGCTTTCTCATCACCGACGAAGCCCAGGATGTCAATGGCATCCTGAAAGAGAGGGATTTAATGTTAGATGGGAAGAAAACAGTGAAGAATTGAAGACAAACTCACTCTGTCAGAGTACGGCTCTGTACGCTCTAAATCTAGCACAATGGATGGAAATGTCAGCCTTCTCTATTCCTCTAGTAGACTAGCAGCAGAATAGGATTTTAACAATGTTACACAGGAGACTGTTGTGGATGCCATATGAACTCCTATAAGAGGAGTCATTAACACTGGGTACTCCAAAACAAATCATTGATAGAAAGAGAAACCCTTTGCGTGACTCACATCTGTGGCGTCCAGCTCGTCCTTGTCGTCGATGCTGGCCACAGTGATCTGCCCCTGGCTGATCATAGGGAAATCGTAGGGGTTGGTGGTGATGAGGCACATTTCTGTGGAGAACAGAGAATAAAGTTGTCTGTTAAATCAAACACATGTAGATATATGGACCACTTGTACTCAATACATACTATACTCAATGACAGATGTGCTCAATAACCAATGGATTGTTTTACCTATTCCCCCCGCCAGGCACATTTCATCAACTCAATCAAAGTGCAATTCTTATACCATCTCTGCGCAGCAGCTACTGTTTTGTTCTCTGTGTGCAGCTAGTTTTCCCAGATCTCTACTTTGGCGTACCAACTATCTCAGGTTTGTGGTTGGTCATCATCTGGTAGAAGATGTGGTAACCCCTCTCATCAGGAAGCTGGAAAGCCACCCTGGACTTCTCCAGCAGATCTGATAGAGAAATCATGGGAGAGAAAAGTGTAAAGTATTGCAAAAGAATTTTTGTAGAATAAGTATGGAGAAATGACTAATACCAACTTACAGGTCTCAATGTCAGCACTAGCCAGTTTGCCGGACGTAGCGAAGTGAATCCTGATGAATTTACCCTACAGTGGAGCAGGGTGGTTAGAAATCAGTCAACAAAAAAAGTAGAACTGCCAAAGTGTTTCCCTCATACTTACAAAGCGAGATGAGTTGTCATTCCTCACAGTCTTGGCATTACCGTAAGCCTCCAGCAGGGGGTTAGCTGCAATGATCTGATCCTCAAGAGACCCCTGAATGAGACAAAGTTGCTAAAACGTTAGTAACTGAAAATCTCTTATATTTCATGTCTCTTTCAACAACATGTGTTCCTTTTAGCTGAGAAGGTGGCTGTAGTGAGGTACAGACCTCATGAAAAATCTTTGACTGAAATGTGATTGGCTCCCACTCTAAGGCCCAGGGTTCTCTACTGGTTCCCAACACCACATATACCCACCCCAAATCCTCTGTCAAACTAGAAGAAATTAGAGAAAAGTTGATGTGTTTTCAATCATTCACCTCAACCTACTCTACTTTGTGACACAGAAGCACAATTTACCTTGATTTTACCAGAGCTCCCACTTGATTCTCCCTTCTTTCCTCCAGACACAGCAATGGTGGCAAAGTACTGGATGACACGCTTGGTGTTGACAGTCTTTCCTGCACCGGATTCTCCACTGGTTTATAGACAGAGAAAGAGGGGTTTAGGGTTAGGATCATATCAGCATTCATTAAGCAAGAAAAGAAAATGGCATTGCTTTAACTTGTTTTTATAATAAGTTAATGTTCTCAATTCTCACTCAGTTACTCAATATTGACTTCTTAATACCCAACATACTGCAAAAGAAACAGTTTTGGAAAGTATGATGTTAGTGAACAACTTACGTAATCAGGACGGACTGATTCTCTCTATCTGCAAGCAAAGAAACACATTGTTCATACTCATTCACTGGACTTTGGTATATTAGTGCATTCAAGGCATCATCTTAAAGTCACACATCTAACTATCCATCCATCCATGAGAGCTCGTACCAGTCATCATGAACTGAAAGGCGTTGTCAGAGACAGAGAAGATATGGGGTGGAGCCTCCATACGCTTCTTCCCTCTGTAGGCGTTCACACAACACTGGTCGTACACAGGGAGCCACTTGTAGGGGTTCACTGTGGCGCAGAAGAGCCCAGAGTAGGTCTGGATAAAGTGGATCAAATATGGGAATTAGCCAGAATAAGTCAGATTAGCTGGAATGTGGAGACAAGGCTTAAGCCTAGTCCTGGACTAAATCACACTTTCAATGTAAAATCTCCATTGAAGATGTTTTTTAGTCTAGGATTAGTCTTAAGCCTTGTCTGTGAAACCGGCCCTGTATGTTTTGTTTTATGCGTTTGCCCATGCATGCAAGGTTTCTGGTGTTCACTGATGTGTATGTGTCTCTTACGTAGATCATCCATGCTGCGTAACGCTCTTTGAGGTTATACAGCACAGAGGCTTCATTCAGGTAGGTCATCATGGCCATGTCCTCAATCTTGTCATACTTTGGAGGATTTATTTGCAAGATGTCATCTTCTTTGAAGTCTTTAGTCTGAAACAGTGAGATATTTAGATAATACTCAAATCAACACTATATGGATAACTTTTTACTGATAAACAAATAGAATATTTATCATACATTTTTTTTGTCATTGTTGTTACAAGCATAATCCATGAAATCGATTTGTTTGTATTTCAATACCATTGTTGTGCTATGCTCCACTGTACTTGAATATTAATGGGGAAATTAAGTCTTTTTGATCAAAGATTCTATTAATTAATTGTTTTACTATTTGTGTTGAAAGGTTTATCCTGCTTATGGAAGCTGCAGTTTGGTAATAGTCTTACCTCCTCTGTGTCCAGAATTTTCACCGATATTTTTGCCCCATCCCTGGCAACAACTAGACCCTTGAGGTACAGTTCCTTCTTGTCAGTCACATAGCAGGAGTTCTTAGCATCAAAGGGTTTGCTCTGAGCTTCGATCCTCTCCCTCTCTGGCTTACGAAGGTATATGGCAGCTGCGCCATAAATGGCCATCTCCGCATCCGTACTCATGGTGGCGGCTCACTAGGAAAGAAAGAATAAAAAACAAACATGTTTGAGTCTGTACTACTAACCCCTCCCCAGTCAACAGAGTTAGAGGCAGTATATTTAACAGAATGTATTCTAATAATGTGAATACTCAAACCATGTCTCACCTTCTTTTCTCCACCCAGATGAAATCGTATCTTTATGGTAACCCAATGTTCCACAAACACAGTCAGCTGAAAAGAAAAGAAAGACAATTAAAGAAGAATGATATAAAGGGTGAAGACAGGGTTACATACATGACCTCCATAATTATTGGGACGCTGAAGCAATATTGGATTCACCATTTATAAATAACAACACACTTTATCCACAGTTTCTCACATTATGTGACAGAACATACTTGACAAACCAGAAACACTAGTCAAGACAGTTTTCCAAATACTTTTGGTGCCATGAAATAGGGATACTATAATGTTGTCATTTCTAAATGGTGAAGCGAATATGTACACAAATAGCTAAAAAGCTGAGACTCTATACTGTAACCTCATACATTTGGAGTATAGAGCCAAACAAGGTAATTTTGACCAGAACATTTTGAAGATTGCACATTTAAATGTCCACTTGGTATAAACATGCCCACTTGATTTCACAAGAAAACATATTTTTATTTATCTATCACACTTGCCACTTTACTGTCAAATAGAATGCAGGACTTGCAATATGAAGTATCAACAACTCTCACAAAGCATCAGATAAGAGCTAATAGATAAGACAAGTGAAATCATGTAAGGAGGTGGAGGGTCTTACCACAGAGGTGGGATCTGCCTGTGGATGTTGTGGTCTCAGACTCCTTATATCTGGTTCCAGAGTGCTACCCAAGCAGAAGTTAATTATGGACCACACTGCTAGAGGAGATGGATTGGATGAGAGACATAGCTGTATCCCTATGCCCTTTTCTGATTTTCCAATGTGATATTCATCTCTTAAAGCCAAGACCAGATAATTCAAATGTCTCTGATTTCAGTTATAGTATAATAAATAAGAATAAGAAAACTGAGATCAACCGGTTATTGTAAGATGTTAACGAGCAAGGATGTGATGAAAGCTCCTTCTCTGTGAAAAAAATTCCAAGCAATTCAGACTCAGGCCAGATCCTTGTATTTCCAGATCAAAGATAATATTGCTTTTTTCAAACTTTGGGGATGCTAATTTCATCTGCTTTAGTCCAAATGACTACAATTGGATATAAATCCTTTTTTTCTTTTGCTGGAATGAGCCTTTAATAAAACTTTGCTTCTCTTTTATATTTCTTCTTCTTCTAAATCTTTGCACTGCTACTAAAATAATATGGTTTACTGTTTGTAATGCTAAATGGTGTCCTGTCATAATTGTCTCCCATAACTTATCACTTATCCAATTGTCTCACTTATTGTTATAGTGTCAATGTATTTATCTTGACTTACGGTATCTCGCCTTATTGCCTTATTTGTCTTGTGCTGCAATGTCAAGGAACCCAAGCCTAATCATTTTACTCTCTTACACTTGTGTAATGTGATGTAACAATAAAAACGTGAAACTTGAAACTCCTTCAACTTTGAAGCTGTAAATACCAAATATTTCATTTCTGTAGCCCCTCTCACAAACGTACATATGGTCAGAAGGTTGCGTGGAGCTAAGCACACACGTGCTGGGGTCTATTTAGTGTGCAGTGGTTATAAATGAGGCCCCAGAGGCCCAGAAGAGAGCAGAAGGGAACAGCTGGAGAGTCCCCTGTAGTGTATTATCAGAGCTGTTGCTGCTGCTGTTGACATCAAGAGGGGTATACGGTCCAAAGCCGTGGTGTGCTAACCTGGGCTTCGATACTGACCAGCGTAGCCCTGCAAGGGGTTCAGTATCTCCCATCACATGTGTACTAAACCAGAGGGGGGAGCTGAAGGGAAGTGGAGAAGGGAACTGTGGTTGAAGATCAGGAGGAGCAAACCAGCAAGGCTGCTACTGTATGTGCTCTTCCCATCTCTGCAGCCAAAGCTAATTGTTATAAACGTTTTCACTGATTGTGTAGCAGCTAACTATTTTCTACAACCTCATTCTTGAAGCTGTGCCATTGTAAGGGCTTAGAGCAAATCCACTTGGCTTGTTTGTGTGTAGAGAGCATTCGCACCATGCAGACATTCAAATGGGAAATCTGCCATTAACATCATTTCTCTGAGGGTGCGTTCCAATCAGACAGCTACTCCCTGCGCCAGGCACTGCACTGGAATTAAATATATTACAGGCACTGCACAGGGTATTCTGCCATTCTGACCTGTAACTGTAGGCAACAGCTGTGGCCTATAGAGGAAATGAGAGAGCTGAGCGAGGATTGCGGGAACATTTATAAAATACGTTTTTTTTATGTTTTCATTGTTGTTTGTACAATGTAGCCCTGTTGTTTGTTATTTGTACAAAGTCATGTATATCATCTAACTTAAAATACTGCAGTTTCTGCGCTTAAATGTCTGGCAAAGATCTTCACGTAGACTATCTGTTGTGGCGGTGACTGACATGCATGTCACTTGTGTCAGTATGATGATGCTGCAGGGCATTCCCAACTAATACATTGTTCTACTCAGGGCACAACCACAAACAGATACATGTTTACTGAAATAAACACAAGACACAACAGATAACAACACAAATGGCACAATACATTACACATGGGAATACATAAATGATTACCAAAACATGTATTTCAGTGCTGTAATTAAATATATTAGTTTACCAGTGAAACTGTAGTCGAGTATATTTGAGGTATTTTGGCAGTAGTCTTGTTCACGTAGTACGTAAACTGTTGTTCACGTAGTAACTCGTCATCATAGTTTTAAAAGCCACTGTGGTTAAGGGCATTTGGTCTGCTTCAGCATTTTAACTTTAATTATGTAACATGATTAAACCATTAAAATGCCCCCACAGTAAAAATCTAATTTGGGATGTGAAATGTCACAAGCAGTGGCAGGGCTCCATTTTGGATTGCTTTATGATCCTCGGTCATAAATATGAGTACCAAGACAGATCTGCTGCCATTTGAGCTGCGCACCAGGGAATATGGCCATTTAGGAAGCAGTCCTGACGTGATGTCCAGTCCTGTCCAGTCCAACCCCTTGTATTTAACAGGTTTTACCTAGCACACTTGGAATATGATAAATCATATAAATCATTAGAAACATTTAAAGTGTCCCTACTTGTCTGTCCATAAATGTCTTAAACACAGTATGAGGTTGTTCATTAGTTAAATGATTATGTACGTCACCTCGATGAAGCAGCTGTTGTCTCTGGTTTAACACTGTGGATACCAGAGGTTTCATTAAAGACGTCATGAAAGGAGCCTCAGCTATCTAGTCTTGCAATCCAGCCCACCAACAGGACCTACCTGTCATAACAACAGTAAACTTTATTTTACTTTACTTTATTTAGCGTAGTATGTAATAATCTATGGAATTGAAATGATGATGACTTGTTGGATCCAAATTAAATTCTGCTGCAAAGCATTGCCTTGGCTTCTCTGTAAGGTGTCTAGTAAAACTTGGCTGACCATCTGGCACCACCGCCTCTACGAGGATGCAGTGGTCGCACTGTTCAGTCATGGCTTTTCACTGTCTTGACACCCCGGTTGCGGAACGAGCTTCCCACTGCTGCCAGGACTGCGTCATTGTTTTATTAATGATATTATATTATTATATTGTATTGCATTGTTGATTGTTGTTTACTGCATTGTTGAGGAGCCATGAACGTAGATTTGACTGTCGTCTGCGTAGAGGTGGCAGCTAAGATCATGGCTACCAATAATGTGGCCAAGGGTGAGCATGCATCATCCCCAGGCTTTTGTGCATATAAGCCTGGAATCACTACTCAAACCTGGCCTTAATAGGGGTGAATTTACTGAGGAAAGTATCATTATTTGATTTGAAGCAAATCACATGGTAGGTGTGGCTCTGAGCCAGAAACATGTGGTGCGCAAGAACTCTGGGGGGAAAGTGCTGTGGGAGATGGTTGAGGCGAGGTAACGCCAATGGCCATGAGATCTGCAGAAGCGTCTGGGGACATGATTATGTAAATACAGAACAGCAGAATATGAAGGACAGAGCCTTGTGGTTTGCCACCATGGAGAACAGTGCATGGGGCAAACCGAACACTGTTGATGGTAACAAAGTGTTTGACGGTTTATGAGGTGTGATTTGAACCAGGACAGGGCCACGCTGGAGAGACCAGCGAGGCCCTCCAGCCGTTCCAGCAGGATGCTATGAGGGGGAGTTTGGTTATGGGCCTGGAGCTGGTCAGAGGGTCTGTGTCTAGGCGTGGTTAGACAGGTGATGGAGTCCAAGCATCCCTTCCCACCATGGTGGATTCTATTTATAGCTAGCCCATAATGTATGCAGCCTCCTCTATGTGTGTTGCATGGTAGGCATACTTTATATGGCTGTTATATGGCTGTAAAACTCACTCCTCAAGTTTAAATACCGCCATTTAATGGCTGATAATGAAAAATATGCTGACAAAGTGCAAAAGCCTTAAGTCAGTGCAACATGAAACCACTGGTAACTGTGAGTAAAGGGGGTGACCCGACAGTCTTTGACAATTATAGGCCCATCTCCAAATTGTCTGTCCTGGTTAAGGTTCTGGAATCCCTTGTGAGTGAACTGAGTTTTAACTACTAACAATATCTTGAATATCTATGATTGTATTGAATATTTAGATAACAAGTATCTAATATTTAACTACTAACAATATCTTGAATATCTATGATGATTTTATTGAATATTTAGATAACAAGCAACATTCTGCAGCCCTTTTTATTGACTTTATAAGGATTTGTATACTGTGGATCATGTAGCAATGAAACGAAGACAAACTAGTGTGGGACTGTCAGAACAAAGTGTCTGCAGTGCGTAACACACACACACACACACACACACACACACACACACACACACACACACACACAGTGGCAGCAGAAGGTAGGACTTCTCCCTCCCTCAGTGCAGAGGTTCAGTGCGTGGCAGCAGAAGGTAGGACTTCTCCCTCCCTCAGTGCAGAGGTTCCCAAAAGGTGTGCTGCTGCGGTGCACTGATGTACATCCAGATATACGGTGGGATTTTGTGACAACCATAGAGAGAGTCAAGGAAGTTTGCTATAAAAGCCAAGAGTTATCACCAACAGCATGAGTTAGTGAGACCTCAACGTCATCAACATTTTTTGTAACCTGATTTAATCCACTAAAATGTCTCCACAGTAAAGAGTCTACTTTGGGATGTTGAAATGTCACATGCAGTGGCAGGGCTCCACCAATCAAATCCCTTGAAAGATCTTGGAGAGGCTCATTCAGATCTTATTTACCAAGTGACATAACAAGGCCAACTAATATGTTTTTAATTTCAATAAAGCTGACATTTTAAAATATTTTTCCGAATGAAAGTCAGAACATTTGATCGGTTGCCTTCTTGTTCCCCCTTTCACCAGCTGCTGTCATGTAAGGTCAGAATGATGTGCTGCCCTACACCTGACCTCAGCAGCACATTATAGTATATGTTTTCATCTGAGTATGGAGGGCTGAATATGGCCATGTTCATAAACTGAGGTGTCAGAAATACATCTATGCATCACAGCACAGACTTGGGTCATTTGTGAGTGCTATATGACCCTCATAGAGATCAAAGCAGATCTGCTTCCATTTGACCTGTGCATCAGGGAATATGGCCATTTAGGGCTCAGCCCTGTGGCAAATAGTGTCTCCTTTTTTATCAACAATATTTTTAGATTTTCAGATTTACTGACACCCCAAACTGTGGAAAGTGAAAGTCTGCTGTTTGCAACAACTTGACTCTTAACTTTACTTTTATTGGTGCCATTACCAAGATATCGTCACATTGTTAAAATAATGGCTCATGTCACTTTTGAGGAAAAAATATGTTTTTGTCTAAATATCATATATTCTAGATATGGCTCAGTTTATTCTGTTTTTCCAAAACAAAAACAAAAAAAGACTTTTTATTATTTTAAGAAGGTGACGATATGCAGTTGGGCTCAGCTCAACGGCTGGATCTGCTGTGGTGGAGTGAGTGTAACCGGGTTGAGATGGTAAAGCTCACTCCTCAAGGTCAAACCACCACCTGCAGTGTTGAATTGCTAACTTTTTGATAGCGTAGCTGGATTACATCAGGTGTTTGAGGAGACGGTCATGCGTGTTGGCAAGCCAGAGGTCACAAGTCAACAGAAACATTTAAAGTGTCTCTTCTTGTCTTAAATACAGTATGACGTTGTTCTTAGTATAATTGTTGCATGATTTTGGCCTCTATGAAGCAGCTGTTGTCTCTGGTTTAACACTGTGGATACCACAAGTTTCATTAAAGACGTCATGAAAGGAGCCTCAGCTATTAAGTCTTGCCATCCAGCCCACCAACAGGACCATATCTTTAGAGATCATTAGGCTGTGACATTGAAGTGATGATTACTTGTTACAAGTTAAATTCTACTGTAAAGCATTCTCTGTGAGCTGTCTAGCAGTAGCTTCTAACGCGCAGTGCCATGTGCTTTTGACTGGGACTCTCTGCCTTCTCCCCAGGCATGACCTCCCTCCATGGTAGATTCTATTTATAGCTGAGCTCATAAATGTCTAAAGCCTCTGCTGTTTTGCATCTTAGCCCTTTTGCCAACCATCATATAGCGTGATATTTGATCTGTGACGCATAGGCCTTATTATAGGCAATGAAGGTTTCTTAGTTTATTAAATGGGATAGTATTTTAAACACTGGTTAATTATAACATTTTCCCCTGCTGCCCTGCCAGTACTCAGTAGTTGTGTGCTTTATAATACTGTGGGGAGCATGCCGCGTCTGGCCTGCAGAGGGGGCTGTGGGGACTGTTGGTGGAGTGTGGATGGGGGTGTAGTTGGCATCAGCTGACAGGTCTTCATCGGATGGCTTTTAATTAATAAAAATCTATCTATATCTATTACCTCACGCTTTTATTTTGAAGTTGTGAAAACGAAACAGGAATCTTATTCTCAATGTGCTGGTTATTGTTGTTATTGTTGTTCATATAACACAGCTTTTTCCCCCACGAAAAAAAAAAATGCTGTTTTAATTAAAGAAGGGTGTAAGTTTGTTGCAAATCTGCCATTGCTGGACAGCGAAATTCAGTCTAAAGTTTAAAACATCAGCATCCTACCTAATAATAACATTAACAGTACAAAATGGACTTGTAGTGGTGGACATTAGCTGTTGTTTAAACAGGCAGTCACCAGACAGAAAGGTGAAAGTCGATGTGTCCACTCCCCTAGAGCACCCCTGGCAGTAACAACAAAGTGTTGGGTAGGACAATCCATATTTCTTTCAAGAGATCTCATTCCCTGATTGCTTTGATGAGCAAAATATAGTAATTATAAACATTTTTGAGATGAACTTTGCAACTTTACAGTTTTGGTAACTGTTTTTTTTTCTCTACTGTAACATAACCAGGTACATTCATAATAATGATAATAATTATTATTATTAATTACAGTTTACAATACAAATACAACAATTGGTGGTCCCTCAAAAAACGAGAGAAAAAGAGAGCAGGAAAGATCATCACTGATCCCTCCCACCCCGGTCACCACCCCTTCCAAAGACGTCCATCCGGAAAAATGTTCCGGTCTATCAAGACCAAAGCCTCACGCCACCTGAATAGTTTCTTCCCTGTGCAGTGGGCCTCACAAACAAGCCCTCTGCCTCTCACTGCCTCTGGGACTTCCACTCCCCCCCCACACCCCCCTCCTGCCCCACACACACACACACACACACAAGGTGTCAAGTTCAACCCTGCCTATCGGCCAGAGGTTGTTGGCCTTCCATTTCAGCCCCTGGGCAGAGATGCAGGGAAGGGTGGGGGTCTAGTGTGGGGGGTAGGGTGGGGGTCTAGTGTGGGGGGTAGGGTGGGGGTCTAGTGTGAGGGAAGGGTGGGGCTCTAGTGTGAGGGGAAGGGTGGGGCTCTAGTGTGGGGGTAGGGTGGGGGTCTAGTGTTGGGATCTAGTGTTGGGGGTAGGGTGGGGGTCTAGTGTTGGGGGTAGGGTGGGGGTCTAGTGTTGGGGGTAGGGTCGGGGTCTAGTGTGGGGGGTAGGGTCGGGGTCTAGTGTGGGGGGTAGGGTGGGGGTCTAGTGTGGGGGTCTAGTGTGGGGGGTAGGGTGGGGTCTAGTGTGGGGGGTAGGGTCGGGGTCTAGTGTGGGGGTCTAGTGTGGGGGGTAGGGTGGGGGTCAGCAGAGTTCTTTGGCGCCACAGAGGATGAGCTTGGGTTAGGGTTAGGGTGCCCCTCTTCAGACTGGGCCTGGCTGAGCTGAAGGCCTCTGGGTCGCCTGCTTTGAAGGCGGTGTTGCGTACCTTCAGCAGTGTACGGACCTCTCTATTCCTCCAGGGTTTAGTCAGGATATCCAAGTCAGCACTTTTCCAGCACATCAGGCCATTTCTGGGAAATGAGACCATCTAAAAATGAAACTTCAAAAACACTTTCTCTAAAGATAGACAAAAGAGAAAGTGTTTTTTAAGTTTCATTTTTAGATGGTCTCATTTCCCAGAAATGGCCTGCATTAAGGCGTACCTTTTCTTTTTACTGTTTTCCCCTGCTTTTATATTAATTCTATGCTTGTAGGCTATATGTTTTTATATTCACTTTATGTTCTTATTCCTGTTCTAAAGCAATTTGAGCTGCATTTCTTGTATGAAAGGTGCTATATAGATACTACAAGCTTATTAGCTTACTACAAATAGTGCATTCTATCGAATGAGACCACCATGCTTTCAGATATATAATGCCTTGCTTGTATTGGGACAGCTTCTCTAAAGATGGTAGCGGTGGGATTTGAACCCACGCCTCCAGAGTGACTGGAGCCGAAATCCAGCATTTTAGACCACTCGGCCAAGGTACCTGTGTAGGCCACCCTACCAGCCTTTCACCTAAACAGAATTTGCCTTGCTTCAATAGGTGCTGCCCCAGCTCTCTGCGAAACTCCTCTGTAAAAATGTCCAATGTTTTTTGTAGCCACCTTCTCAAAATTCATTGGAGAAGAAGTTCCAACGTTTCTCTCCTTGTACCTTCTCCTCCAATCCCTTTTCAGGAGGACTCGAGAAAAGAGTTTGGAGATTTGGCCCAAGGTCAGAAAGAGACAGTATTCTGTCCTCTTTCGCAGTGGAGCCAGCCTAGCTTTTCATTTTGGAAAAACATGGCAGTGGTGGGAATTGAACCCACACCTAAGACTAGGGCCTTAATCCAGCACCTTAGACCCCTCGGGCCACACTACCCTGTACTACAAAATCCCATGTCAAGATCGTCAAACCTCTTTCTGGCCGGCTTCTCAAAATGCATTTGAGAAGAAGGTCCACAGTTTCTCTCACCGGACCTTCTCTTCCAATGCGTTTTGAGGAGGACTCCAGAATACAGTTTGGAGATTTGACTAGTTGGATACTACCTACTTTGGGTACTAGGCATCGACACAGAATTGCTACAGTAGATGTCTGTCTACCCCCCTGTACAGATTATCTACTGTAAATAATAATAATTTAAAAAGTATTCCTTCCTTATTGTAGGGGACGCACGTAGGCCAGACTCTGCGGTGATTTGAACACTACTGTAATCTTAGTTCCTTAAATGTTTTTAAAGAAACATTCTTACACAGCTCTCAAAGAGGGAAGCGGGGAAAGCGAGGGGAGCGAGACTGACCTGCTGAAGCGTGGGAAAGCGAGGGAAGGCTATAACATTTGACATTGAAGCCTGCACGTAGGCCAACTGCATCAGTCAGTATATGTATTAAAAGAGCATGACTCTGCGGTAAGGGCAATGTAATAAATATCAAATAAATGTTGCACCTGCCGCCATGAAGAGTTTTTCAATAATATTGTATGTGTGTGTGTGTGTTAATCTCAGGGCCTAAACATGTTTGTTAACTCCTTTTGTGCGTGTGAGTGCACAGTGAACATGATGGTGATTTTTTACACAAGCCTGTGTTGCAACTCTTCATATAAACTATGTATTCTCAATCCTAAGCACTGCCACAACCTTTATATCACAGTCTCGACCCTGAACTGTAGTCTACTTCTATTTCTTGCATGTATTGTACATATTCAACTGTTGAACTCACATTTGTATTTATTCAAAAAGTAGTATTCAAAAGAATATTCAAATATCATTATAGCCTTAGTTCAAAGCACAGCCCTGACTTCTTTGGGTACTCGGCATTGACACAGCATTGATACAGTAGACGCATCTTCCCTGCAGTCTATCCCCCTGTACAGATTCTCTGCCGTAAATAATAATAATTAAAATATAGATATTAATTCTTCCTTCTTCTAGTATTATGTCTGCCAATGGCCCTTGGTCCGAGCATAGATGACTTTTTCTTGCGATGACTGATGGATAGATGATTCACTACTTAGACCAATGCATTTGTTGTAGATTCCTTTGGATAAAGGCGTCTGCTATGCCAGAAATGGAAATGTTGTGCTGGATAGGGACTCATCTGTCAGACAGAAATACTAGCTAGTCCCCTCGTCTCTACGATTCCATCGTGGGGGGCATTGTAGGGGACGCACGTAGGCCAACTGCATCAGTCTGCATATTTTTGATCAAAAGCCAGACTGCGGTGATTTGAACACTACTGTAATCTTAGTTTCTTAAATGTTTTTAAAGAAACATTCTTACACAGCTCTCAAAGAGGGAAGCGGGGAAAGCGAGGGGAGCGAGATTGACCTGCTGACCCTAACCCTAACCCTTACACCACTTAGAATATGCAGATAGGCAGAAAGTGTTTAAAACGTAACCATTGTTTTCCCTAATATTTAACCCGCTGCTGCCCAACCCGGGTAGACCTTCATCAACATGGGTGTCCTGTTGCTAGCATGTGCTTGGGCTCTCAAGGTGTGTGTGTGTGTGTGTGTGTGTGTGTGTGTGTGTGTGTGTGTGTGTGTGTGTGTGTGTGTGTGTGTGTGTGTGTGTGTGTGTGTGAGTGTGTGTGTGTGTGAGTGAGTGAGTGAGTGAGTGAGTGAGTGAGTGAGTGAGTGAGTGAGTGAGTGAGTGAGTGAGTGAGTGAGTGAGTGAGTGAGAGTGAGTGAGTGAGTGAGTGTGTTAATCTCAGGACCTAACATTTTCAAATTGGCTGTTTGTTAACTCCTTTTGTGCGTGTTGGTGCAGAAATACTAGCTGGTCCCCTCCACGTTTTCATCATGGAGGACAATGAAGCCCGAACGTATAGGCCATCAGCCCTGACTTCTTTGGGTACTCGGCATTGACACAGCATTGCTACAGTAGATCCATCTTCCCTGCAGTCTACCCCCCTGTACAGATTCTCTAC
This sequence comes from Nansenia antarctica, assembly GCF_963989245.1. Lineage (NCBI taxonomy): Eukaryota > Metazoa > Chordata > Actinopteri > Argentiniformes > Microstomatidae > Nansenia > Nansenia antarctica. Next base: position 11,705,031 of record NC_137693.1, on the reverse strand, counting down.
CGTAAATAATAATAATTAAAATATATATATTAATTCTTCCTTCTTCTATGACTGCCAATGGCCCTTGGTCCGAGCATAGATTACTTTTTCTTGTGATGACTGATGGTTAGATGATTCACTACTTAGACAAATGCATTTGTTGTAAATTCCTTTGGATAAAGGTGTCTGCTATGCCAGAAATGGAAATGGTTTCATCATGGGGGGCATTGTAGGGGAGGGAATTTGCTTCCTAATTCTGCTGCAAAAGCAGAAATGGAATATGTCAACCAGATACAAGGAGTCATAAATGTGTCTCTATAGTTGGATGCAAAACAGCCAACTGTCTTTTACCACAATGTGCACTGTGAAACCCTAGCCTCTAAGTGTGTATCTGAACACATCCACAAACACATCCAATCGATTTTTTTGGAGAAGACATTGAGGTAAGCTGTGAAATTCTTTATTCCTACAAAATATGAAAATATATCTCCCTAAAGATTAATTATTGAAGCTGTTGATATTCACAACAGTACAGAATAACAGAATAACATGCCTTTTGAATTGTTCTTTGTTTTGATACATCCTGTTTCAATAGATCAAAACCGGCAAGAAAAGACAGAGAGAATGGGGGGTAATAATAGTAATGATGCGGAGGACAGAGCAAACCGAGCAGAAGGACAGAGGCAGTACGAAGAGAACCAAAGAAAGGCGGCAGAGCAAGAGAGAGCACGAGTTCAACAGGAATACAATGTGCTCCATGGGCAAAAAGTGAGAATGGAAACCGAACAACGATTGGCAATGCAACAGAAACAGGAGAACGAGAGACAGAGACAGATATTACTCCAATCCAAAAGAAACCAAGAGAAAAACGAAAAGACAAGGATTCATATGGAACGGAATGCGTCCAAAGAAGGTCAAACTGAAGAATAATGAGATGTAAAAACTGTAGAAAATGTAAGGATGAAAAGTGGAGACATTTTTTAACACATTTTCCTAGTTTGGCACTGACCTTGGCTGTAGATTAGCCCAGACAGTTTCTATTTACATAATTAGCTTTTTTAGCTACTGAGTTGTCATATTGTGTGCCCCATATGACCCCATTACTTCTTGAAATGTCCATCTCTGAAAGTTTCTGAAAGTCTGTCTCTCAATAAAAGGCTGAATTCATTTTACAGTTTAAAGTGTCTTTAAAATGGTTTGTTCAGTTTATTATTTTACAGTTTAACTATTTCTCTGAACTTCTCTAACTGTCTCTGAAACATGTTATATTGTATAAATATTCATGATATACTTACAACATGGAATATGTTCTACTTGACCTTTATGTCCTAAATTCTAATTAATTAATTAATTTGGCCATTTAGCAGACGCTTTTATCCAAAGCGACTTACAATTACGAATTACAGGGACATTCCCCCTGGAGTAACTGAGGGCTAAGTGCCTTACCCAAGGGCACACTAGTAGTGGTGTGGTTTCAGGCGGGATTTGAACTCACAACCTTCCGATCACAAGTCCAACTCACTATCCACTAGACCACCACTACCCCTTCTAGTTTCCATATTGTTGCATTTTCACAGTTAGTCATTTCAGAATCAGAATCTGAATTATTTTATCTGGTGTATTTGCACATAGAAGACATTGACTTGAAGACATTGACTTGAGGTTGTTGCATAAGACATAAAAAAAACAATATATACAGTATAAGCAAAAATAATTTAAAAGAGAATAGCAAAAATCAAGAACAATAGATTAGTAATACATTTTACACAATTTGACCATTTAGCCTTCTTGCACATCCTAAAAATGACACTTTTCAAATTATCAAATTCATTGTGTTTGCAAGCACGCTCACTATACAGTAGTAGGAATTGCTATATCTGTACTAATGCCAGATTTCAACAATATATATTAGTGCAATCTTAGTCCCTTAAATGTTTTTAAATAAACATGTTTACACAGCTCTCTACGAGGGAAATGTTAGAGAGAGGCTATAACATTTAATAATAATAATAATACATTTATTTTATAAGGCGCCTTTCATGGCACTCAAGGTCGCCGTACAACACAGTTACAAAAATACAGTCAAACAGTTAAAAAATGACAATCAAACAATTACAAATTACAATATAAAAAGCAGCAGCAGCAGAGCATTCAATAGTCGGGAGGGTGGCTCAGAGATAAGCCTGCCTGAAGAGGTGTGTTTTGATGTGTGTTTTGAATGGGTTTATGGTGTCAATGTTCCTAATGTCGGGGGGGAGGGAGTTCCAGAGGCGAGGGGCAGAGTGTCTGAAAGCTCTTGCCCCCATGGTGGACAGACGGGCAGGGGGGACAGTGAGGTTGATGGCGGAGGCTGACCTGAGGGACCGGGTGGGAATGTTGAGGTGGAGGAGGTCGGACAGGTAAGGGGGGGCGAGGTTGTGGATGGCTTTGAATGTGTGGAGGAGGATTTTGTAGTCAATGCGTAGTTTAATGGGAAGCCAATGGAGTTGTTCTAGAACGGGGGTGATGTGTCTGATGACAGGGGTTTTGGTGATTATATTTGGCTTACACTACTTAAAATATACAATTAGGCAGAAAGTGTTTAAAACGTAACCATTGTTTTCCTAATATTCAACCCACTGCTGCCCAACCCGGGTAGACCTTCATCAACATGGGTGTCCTGTTGCTAGCATGCGCTTGGGCTCTCAAGACACGGAGAAGCCTGCACACCTGCATTTGGGCTGCTTTGCTTTCTGGGTTCACATATCCTGGATCTGTTTGTTTTGGATTTTACTGAACATTGCATTGGTTTGAAATAAATGGATAAACTGACTTGGATGTGACCTGAATGTAAATAAAAAAGTATTATGGTAACCTGAACATATTTAGTAAAACCATGCATCTCATAATAAAACTGAAGAATACTGAACCCTGCCACACTTTTCACCTCATGACAGAGTCAGTTGATGCACTTTTCACGTTGAGACCAGTTATGTAATTATTGAGACCATGTTTTCAATTTTGCATGCGTGATATTAATAACATTTCACATTCAGACCATTTATGTAATTATTGAGACCATGTTTTCAGTTTTGCATGCGGGATATTAATACAGTTTTTCCCAATTGCTAAAACACAAAAGCCAATTCTCTAAACCAAATGACCAGTTCTCTAAACACATTTAATAAAACTAGCTCCCATTTGCCAAAACCATAAACACATTTCACATGAAGACACAATTCACAATCCTCCTTTTCTCATACATCTAAACACATGTTGTCTTGCTAAAACACAAGTTGCAAAAAACTCTGCTCAAATTCTCAAATTAAAGCTCATGTGATGCAAAATGCTTGCCAGAGTCAGCAAAATTTGAACACAATGAACATAACTGGCTTCATTCATTAAACATAACGACTCAAAATTTAAGACTTGTTGCAAATGATTGTGGTGTGTGTGTGTGTGTGTGTGTGTGTGTGTGGTATAGTTCCATAAATAAATAAATAAACATCACACCCTGAACATTGTTTTCAGTGAGTATTGTTGTGTGTAATGGATCCTCTGTAGTGTTTGCATTGAGTTGTGATACAGTACAGTATTGTACATGTTACGGTACATGTGGGAATACGGTACATTTTTCAAACCTTTATTTAAAACTCGATAGGACAACAGTGCAACAACTTCGCGGCTGAACTTTAGTAACATTTCGGCCATCATATGCCATTTAAAGGGGGGAAATAGATATCTAAAAATGCATGACTATCATGCAAAATCAGCCTTAAAATATGTAACGTTAGATATAACGTTAGACAGGGAGCGCAGATTTATTTTTATGCATGACTATCATACATGTGGGAAAACTATAGGGTTAGGGTTAGGTGCTAGGGTGCTAGGGTTACACTTACAGTAAGGTTAGGGTTAGGGGTAGGGTTAGGGTTAAGGTTACGGTTAGGGTTAGACATGCCAGCATGTACCAAGTCACCCTAGCACCTAATCCTAACCCTAGTTTTCCCACATGTACCGTATTCCCACATGTACCGTAACATTGAAGGAAGTTATACTATTTCAATTACTGTAACTCTCACCCACCCCTGTGGGTGAATGCGTACTTCAGAATGGTCAAGAGATCCCTTTAGAAAGAAGTCGATTGTCCACACGTAAGATCAAGTTCGAATTACTGTACTGTAATGTCTTTTAGTTATACAGTAAAATTAGCCAAGCATTACAGTAAAACATTCATGAAGAACATATACATACTGTAAAAGGATATTTTCCAACAACATACATACTGTATTTTCTGTAGATTTACATACTGTTCATATGAAACACACAAATCTATGAATGCCCAATACTCTACAGTGATATATTCTGAGAACAGATACTGTAAGGTTTCTAAAAATGTGCTTTGGCAGTTGTGAAAAAAAAGAACATTCTCACACACTGAACATTGTGTTTTCAGTTGTTTTGTTGTAGTCTGTAATGATGCTTATAGTGTTTACATTTTTGCAGGCTTTGAGCAGCTGTTTTGGTGTGAAAGTTTGAGTTTTGAAGAGAGAATGTGTGGTTTTGTTTATGTAGCTTTAGAAAAGTGTGTTGTGTTTAGAGTTTTGGGAAAATGGAAAGTTTTGTGAAATGTGTTTTAGCAATTGAGAAAAACTGTAACATTTGTAAAATATTTCATGTAAAATAAAATGATTTAGTGTCTCCTGATGCAACTTTTTCAAATAAAAAGGGGCATCTCTTTCACCTCACCTGTGGCTATTGATGTGCTTTTAACTATCTCTTTTAGACGGCAACAAAAATTGTTTATTGGAATTTAGGTAGAAGGCTACACATCTTTGGATTCTTATCGGGGCAGATTACAACATGATTGTCATGTGATGTGACACTCCAATCACTTATCTGAAACCGCTGCTGAGACCATAGTGCAAGCTCATTGGTGATTCTATTTATGACAGAAGAACAGCCTGAATAGACTAAATGCTCTTCTCCTTTTCTCTTACAGTAGAACAACAGAAGACAGAGGAGTAAGAAGACAGATGTGTGACTCAAATGCTTAGTTTTAACTGTAAGTTTTACCTCTACCTTTGGATCACTGCTCGCATTACCTTGACATTGCAACGTTTTTACTATTCAAAGATTTATTAGGGCTACACTAATAACTCATGGTACTGTTCAGAATCTTTGCCTCTTACTGTTTTCATGAAAATAGAAACCATTTTTACCTGCATGGTCCTATACGGACAAAAAAATCTGGATCTAATCCTTTAACTAAGCTTCTGTAAAGCCTATTTTATGTCTAGCTGTTTTCACATGAAATTGTCATTGTTTTTGTCATTCTGTTGATTTTGGCAAGCCTAAGATTTTAATTATGTTTCATCATTTTATTCTTATTTTTCAGCCTCAATCTTTCCGAGTATAGAGCCAAAAGAAGAAGAAATGCTCCACTGTCCCACGAGCTACACAAGGTACTGTATCAGGCATTTATTTAACTTTAGTCTCGTCAATCCTGTGTTTGTCAAGATGAACTGACGGCTCCTGCTTGAGTGACAGGTTTCTGTGTTGAAACACCCAAAGCGGATTTTTATTTATTTATAATATATATACTGTATATATACACACATTATATGTATACATACATTATATATATATATGATATACATGATATGGAATTCAAATTAGAATAAATGTGTACTTAATATACCTCAAATATATATCTTTTGTTTTTTCCACACTTATTGAAAGTATACTTAATTTGTACTGATGTTGAACTGCATATATTTATTGAGGACTCGACCCGGGCGTTCAAATGAGCTGATCGCATCTAGGGAGTGAACCTGGGACGCTGGGATTCACTGCTGAACCCTCTGGAGGTGTCGTGGGCTTATCAGCGAAACATTCATGAAGGAGGGCGCCCACTTGACAACCCAAAGGATGCCATCGCTCATTTGAACACCACAGAGTCTCATCGGTGCCTTTAGTATGTATGTATCGAGGGATATCAACATCTAGTCCTACATAACAGATCTGATCATCTGGTGAACCAGTGACTGCTGTGAAAGTGCAGCTGGCAACAAGGGAAAGACCTTGCGACAGCATGGAAAGACAGCTGACAGGAGGGAATAGACCCCAACGGGGCCGCCATGGGCTAGCTACCCGTGGCGGCGGGATCCAGCACGAACAGTGTATGGGTCCCACCCAAACTTGGCTACGAAAAATTCTAAGAAGAAAATACCCCCTGAGCCTGCGAGAGCGGGGGCGGAAGATGGCTCATCGGCAGACAACCCGGTAACGAACACAGGAACGGAACAGACTACGAGATTGATGATCAGCATACCTGAGGCTCCGACAGCTACAGCAGGACACACGCTCCAGAACTGCGTATGTGGTTGGACAAAGGTTACTTCCACCCATGGCCTGAAGATACACCAGGGCAAGAAAGGGTGCCTAAAGAAGGGTCAACAGGGAAGTCGCATCGACAGCTACTTTTTGAGAAGCAGGCCGAGTCAGTCGACTGAAGTTCAGCAGCAGGACACACACCACAGTCTGCAGGACATCAACACCCCTGTCCCAGAGGAGGAAGAACAAGGCACAGGAGAGCAACCTGAATCCAACACATCACGACCACCAGCAGAGAAGAAGATCCAGGGGCGAAGGCCATTAGTCAAGTGGCCAAAGTCCTGCAACAAGACGCTGTGGAAGGAGGTCAACACTGATCTCTGCAACATCCTAGAAGGGATCAGAGGCACCACCATGAAGAAGTTGGAGAGAATGGGCAACCTCATCTATGCCTATGGAGTGGAACAGTTCGGAGTGGTCGAAGGCAAACGATCTACTCAGTCAATTCCCACCAAGTCCAGAAGGCAGACAGAAATAGACCGACTAGTCAAGGAGAGGAGGCAGCTGAAGAAGCAATGGAGGAAGGCCACAGAGGAGGAGAAGGAGGGAATAAACCTGCTGCAGGAAGAGATTAAGAGCAGGCTTGCAACACTGAGGAGAGCTGAAAACCTCCTGAAGAGGCGCAGAAGGAAGGAGCAAACAAGATCACGCTTCTACAAAGATCCTTTCAAATTTGTGAAGACTCTCTTCACAAAGGAGAAGAGCGGAAGTCTCTCTGTGGCAAAGGCCCACCTGGAAGAACATCTGAAAAAGGGCTGCACAGATGACCGACACCAGGAAGAGGTCACGCTCCCACCTGACATGCCACCAGTCAATCCACCAGAGCACGAACTAGATATCAGTCCACCCAGGTGGAGTGAAGTAGACAACACTGTGCGTAGAGCAAGGGCCGCGTCAGCTCCAGGTCCCAACGGAGTTCCATACAGGCTCTACAAAAACGCACCAGATGTCCTGAGATTCCTCTGGAAGCTGATGAAAGTTGTGTGGCAAAAGAAGGCGATACCAACGTCCTGGCGGAGAGCCGGAGGGATCCTTATCCCCAAGGAAAAGGACTCAACAGAAATCGGACAGTTCCGGCAGATCAGCCTTCTAAATGTCGAGGGAAAAATCTTCTTCAGCGTGGTCGCTCATAGACTGGCAGGATACCTGCAAAGAAACAACCTGATTGACACGTCAATCCAGAAAGCAGGCATCTCAGGCTTCTCAGGGTGTGTCGAACATGCTAGTGTCATCTGGCATCAGATCCAGGTCGCCAAGAAGGAGGGAACGGACCTCCACGTGGTGTTCCTGGATCTCGCGAATGCCTTTGGCTCAGTCCCTCACAACCTCCTGTGGACAGCCTTCGACTACTTCAGGATCCCACCAGCTCTCACAACCCTTGTCAAGGCCTACTTCCAGGACGTCCAGCTCTGCGTGACCACAGCAGAGTACACCACAGCATGGCAACATCTGGAAGTGGGAATCATGGCCGGCTGCACCATCTCCCCGCTGGCCTTCACCATGGCCATGGAGGTCATTATTCGGGCCTCTCGATGGGTGGTTGGCGGACAGCGAATAAGACCTGGGCTGAGGCTGCCGCCGATCAGAGCCTACATGGATGACCTCACAACACTCACCACGACCAAGGCTTGCACAGTACGGCTACTAAGAAAGCTCCAGGAAAACATTGAGTTGGCTCGCATGAAGATCAAGCCGAGCAAGTCCAGAAGCATCTCCATTGTCAAGGGGAAGTTGTCAGACCACCGCTTCCACATTGGCAAAGAACCCATTCCAACGGTCTCCGAGAAGCCTGTGAAGAGCCTAGGTCGTTGGTATGATGCCTCCCTCAAAGATAAAGAGCAAGTAGAGCAGCTCAGGAAGGAGGTAGCCAGCGGCCTGGAGAACATTGACAGAACCCTGCTTCCTGGCAAGCTGAAGCTCTGGTGCATGCAGTATGGACTACTTCCACGTCTCCTGTGGCCACTAACCCTCTATGAAGTTCCTCTCTCAAAGGTGGAAAAGCTGGAGAGACTGGTCAACTCATATGCAAGGAAGTGGCTTGGCCTTCCCAGGTGCCTCAGCAGCATTGGGCTCTACGGCAAAGGGATGTTACACCTGCCCATTTCCAGTCTGACAGAGGAGTACAAGTGTGCCAAAGTCAGACTGGAGATGATGCTTCTGGATTCGAATGATCCATTTGTAGCCCAAGCTGCCCCCATCCTGGCCACTGGGAGGAAGTGGACCCCATTGGCTGCAACTGAGCAGGCAAAGGCAGCACTCAGACACAGGGACATTGTGGGCCGAGTGCAGGAGGGGAGGAGTGGTCTTGGCCTCGGGATTAGTACACCGGCCTGGAGCAAGGCCAATCCATCTCAGAGACGCAAGCTGGTGGTCCAGGAGGTACGTCGGGAAGAGGAAGCAGGAAGGCGCGCACAAGCTGTGGCGCAGTCAAAGCAAGGGCAGTGGATGGCATGGGAAGGAGTGGAAAAGAGGAAGATCTCCTGGAAAGATCTGTGGGAGATGGAGGCATTCAGAGCGAGCTTCACCATCAGGGCTGCCTACGATGTCCTGCCTTCTCCTGCAAACCTAAGCCAGTGGTATGGCGAAGACCCCACGTGCCCTCTATGTCAAAGTCCAGCAACACTGAAGCACATCTTAGTGGGATGCAAGACCAGCCTCACCCAAGGCCGTTACACCTGGCGGCACGACCAGGTGCTAAGGTGTCTTGCAGCAGTGCTGGAAAGTCAACGGACAAGTGTGAACGCCCTTCCTCCCCCATCATCCCGGTGGCAGCCAGCACCATTTGTTCGGGAGGGCGAGGGTCAAGCCAGCCTCACCACCATAAGACCAGACACTGGGCAGCTGGGCAGAGCACGGGACTGGAAGCTGCTGGCAGACTTGGACAAGAAACTCTGCTTCCCAGCTGAGATCGCAGCCACCAACCTGCGACCAGACCTTGTGCTGTGGTCAGCCTCGCTCAAGCTCGTTTACATCATCGAGCTCACTGTGCCCTGGGAGGGTGCAGTGGAGGAGGCCTACGAGCGGAAGAGGCTGAGGTACACTGAACTCGCAGCAGATGCCCAACAACAAGGCTGGACAGCGAAGGTACGCCCAGTGGAAGTAGGCTGCAGAGGGTTCGTAGCCACCTCAACATCCAGGCTACTCAGGGAGATGGGAGTGCGAGGGAAGACCCACCGGCAGGCAATCAAGGACCTCTCCAGGGCTGCTGAAAAGGGGAGCCAGTGGCTGTGGATGAAGAGAAAGGACTCGACCCGGGCGTTCAAATGAGCTGATCGCATCTAGGGAGTGAACCTGGGACGCTGGGATTCACTGCTGAACCCTCTGGAGGTGTCGTGGGCTTATCAGCGAAACATTCATGAAGGAGGGCGCCCACTTGACAACCCAAAGGATGCCATCGCTCATTTGAACACCACAGAGTCTCATCGGTGCCTTTAGTATGTATGTATCGAGGGATATCAACATCTAGTCCTACATAACAGATTTGAGAATATAGCAAAAAGTACATATGCAGTTAATATTCTGTTATTTTCAATATAATATACTATAATATCTCTTGAAAGTATTTTATTATTTAACATTAACCTGACAGTTGACCTGGCCATGGACAGCTCAGTAAAGCACAACAGTTTAGTACTAGCAATATTCCTGCTGAAAGAAAACAGCCATAGACCAGCAACTGAACTTTCGGTTATCTTACCATTGTCTTGTGGTTTAGCAGATGCATCCTGGTTTGACGCATCCTGCTTACGGGCAACTTTACATATGTGACAGGGGCTGGTGAAGTCGGCAACCAACCAAATGTTCAGACCTTTATTCTGAAAAATGTAAATACATTTTGCCAGAGGTTTGTTCCTGGCTCATTCTCCGTCACAGATGAGTGACCAGTCAGTTGTGTGAGCCCAGATCTGAATAAATTGTCTTAATTCAACTTTCCTTTAAGCATCAACTTTATTCCTCACCCATTTGGATTTTATACTTCAATATAAAAGAGAAATCATCATTAACATTTTGTTGGAAAACATGAACTTATCCTTTAAAGGTACAATTGGGGGTTGGAATACAGACCCTTTTATATGACCCCCAATACTGTTCTAATGATAACCCTTGCGGCGGGGGGGTGTGGGCGTGTGTCATGGTAGCAGGCAAGGACGGAGTTGTTGTGCCGTGAGGTACTTGGTTAGTGAGGGAAAGTTTACTTTGTCTGTAACTTTGTCTGTCAGAGCCGCGGAGTTGTACTGCTGCAGACTAGACGTGGAGTTGCACTGCTGCAGACTAGACGTGGAGTTGTACTGCTGCAGACTAGACGTGGAGTTGTACTGCTGCAGACTAGACGTGGAGTTGTACTGCTGCAGACTAGACGTGGAGTTGTACTGCTGCAGACTAGACGTGGAGTTGCACTGCTGCAGACTAGACGCGGAGTTGCACTGCTGCAGACTAGACTGGGCGGCTGTGGCTCAGGACGTAGAGCCGGCGTCTAATAATAAAGGTTGTCGGTTCGGCAGTTTGGCACCAAATGGCGCCTTGCATGGTAGATTGCTGCCATTGGCGTGTGAATGTGTGTGTTAATGAGTGGATGAGAGGCCATTGTAAAGCGCTTTGGAACAAAGCGCTAGAAGTGCAGACCATTTACCATTTAGACTCCAAGGAGACCAGATCGCGCACAAGACAACTGCAGTTTGATGGTTAAAAAGTATATATGCTTCTATTGCTCTGGCACTATCAAAGGGATTGAGACAGATGTACAACAAACAAATCTGACTTTACATAATGCAGACTATTTTTGAGGGCTTGCGGTTTGATAATTGTGTTGGCCAGTGATTGATGCATATGTTTCAAAGCAACCTATGAGGCAACTTTGTTTTTAGAGGTATACTTGCTTGCTTTCATTAATCAATGCTGTAATCAATGCTGTGTAGATTTAGCAGAGGTGATTTGAAATCCCTCTCTGATGAGTATATACCCTCCCGGATGAGTATATACTTATATAATTTGCTAGTATATTTCTAGTATATTTGGAGTTTAAATACTATATTTATGTATTTGTATTATTATTATTAATTGATAAAATGAATTAAATTAAATTGTACTCTCAATTTAGTATTTAATAAACACATTGTTTAAACTATGTAAGTTTTAAGCATCTTAAGTATACTTATATAATTAAATATGTTAAATTGGCCCCTCTTAATTCAGATTTAAGTATACTAAAAGTATCTGAGATGTACTCTCAACACACTTAGAATGTAATTTTCTTGTTTATGTCCCATTGAGGTTGAGGGGGACATGTCACCTCTTGCGGCGGGGGCGCAAGAGGTAGAACTGCCATCTAATGATCGCAAGGTTGGCAGATCGGCGGTTCGAGCCCCGACACTGAACCCCAAATTGCTCCGAGTGAGCGGGCCGGCACCTTGTATGGTCGCTTGCCGCCATTGGTGTGTGAATGTGTGTGTGAATGGGTGAATGAGAGGCCGTTGTAAAGCACTTTGGATAAAGACGCTATATAAGTGCAGTCCATTTACCATTTACCATCTTGCAGCAGGTCAATTGCCAAGCAAGGAGGAAATCTGACTTGTACATAGTCCATGCCTTATCTCTTATGGTCCTGATTATATGACATATAATTGAGAGATCACAGGGATGGAAGTATACAAAACTAGAAGTACGAGTAGCAATATTAATTCATAATCCAATCTCAAAATGAGAATTGTATCCAATAAATAACCAAACTGTAAGCGTTGTTGTTTACAAAAGAAATCAAAATTAACATTGTATTCTAAACATATCTCTCATATGTCTTTCACCATTCATATTTTGAATTGGGATTTTTTTTTCAGGATATTCTGTAAATGTTTTTGTTTAAAGCTGTTACTGAGATGGTTCTCTCATGGCCCAAAATGACCAAACCTTGCTAGTAGCGGGGCCTCTTTTGCCTTCAGAACTGCCTTCATTCTTTGTGGCATAGATTCAACAAGGTTTTGGACAGGTGTGCAAAGTTGTACATAACATTCTTCTGAAGTTCAAATTACATTCCAACCCTGTTGAAAAAATCTGCTTAAACCAGCAGAAGAGTTTCTTGCCAGTGACATGCAGATCTATGACTATCTGTTGTGGGTTTATTACTGAGCTGTCAATGGCCAGATCAACTGTCAAGTTAAATATATGTTAAATAAAAAAATAGGTTCAAGAGTTATATCTGATTGAAAATAACAGAACATTAATTTAATATGTACTTTTTAGAAATGTACTGAAATACAAACGAGTGGAAATTAAATGAAAATAAAAGTTCAATACGTATGTTTGATAACTGATAAGACAATTAATTCAAGTAGATTTTCGAAAAATGTATTTCATTACAATTAATAGAATTAATAACAATAAAGAAAATGTTTTTGACAGTAGGCCTACACTTAAATCCAATGGAGAGGAAATAGCTACAAGTACACTTTCAACAAGTGTATTTGATTACAATGAATAGCATGTTAATCTAAATTATAATTTTGGGTAGTATATCTAAAATACAGGTAAGTAGAAATCTAATATATATCTACAGTAGATTCTCAATAAATATTATAAATAAATAAATATATATATATATATAAATATGAATAAAAAGTTCAACATCAGTACAAATTAATTATTCTTTCAATAGGTATGGAAAACCTTAATATATTCGAGGTACATTAAGTACACATTAAATTGATTTTTACTAAAGTACACTTGTGTTTTTTGCTTGGGTAATGGTATACAGCTTTGTCATCCATGCAAGAAGTATTTGACTCAAACCTCAGCTCTGTGGTAACTCAGAGCTCTGATGTGTTTTCAGAACACTGAGTCATGTCTGAGTCCGAGACCCTTGAGCTTGCCGGTCTGGGTCGACCATTCCAGCTGGGGATGCTGTATGACTGCCGCAGGGATGTTCTCATTCCAGGTACAGGACACAATTACTTATTCATTTGTAACTTCGTTGCCTCCTGTGGCCAGTGGATAACATGTCACAACAACAGGTGCCCAGAGAGAGCAACACACATACAAAAAAGTGTGTTCCGTTGATTACTTCACAGCACACATGCAAAGCTTCCCAGTCGTGGTGGTGTCAGACCAAAATGTATCTTTCATTTCTACAAAGTGAATAGAATATTTGGTTACACTTTAGTTGATGGTACCGTCTCCACTGGTATATTAACCTATTTATTAGAACATGATGTGGGAAAAATAGGTATATATTTTACAATAACCTTTCCTCGGTCATTGTTTTGTTTTTAAATCACAGGTATCACTCTTTGGGATGGTGAGACGCTGAAGAATCACATAAATGTCTCTCCACAACCAAACACAGACTTCAAAATCATTGCATCAGACTCAAGTGAAGACAAGTCAGAGGCTCTCAATGTGACTGCATCTCTGGAGCTCAGCTTCCTTGCTGGCTTAGTCAGTGTAAAGGGATCTGCTGAATATCTTAATGACAAAAAAACCTCAAAACGTCAATCCAGAGTCTCTTTACAGTACCGCACCACCACTCGCTTTGAGCAGCTGACTATGGATCACTTGGGGGCAGGGAACGTCCAACACAGTAACATCTTCAATGAGGGTTCTGCCACTCATGTGGTGACTGCTCTACTCTATGGAGCACAGGCCTTCTTTGTTTTTGACCATGAGGTTTCCTCCAGTGAAAACCACCAGGATATCCAAGGAAACCTGAAGGGCACAATTAAGAAGATCCCCCTCGTATCAATAGAGGGAGAGATATCACTGAAGATGAGTGAGGAGGAGCAACGACGTGCAAATAATTTAAGCTGCACTTTCCATGGTGATTTTGCACTTAAAAACAACCCTGTCACATTTGCCGATGCCATTAAGGTGTATGCTGACCTACCACGTCTACTAGGGGAGAAGGGAGAGCATGCAGTGCCCATGACTGCCTGGCTCTACCCCCTCAAGAACCTGGACTCTACAGCCGCCAAGCTGGTCCGGCAGATCAGTGTCAGTTTGGTGCGTCGTGCACAGCGCATTCTGGATGGGCTTGACAACACTGATGTACAATGTCAGGACATGATGAAGGAAAACATGGCCATCAAGTTTCCCGAAATCAAATCCAAGCTCAGGAAATTCATGGACTTGTGCTCAGAGTACAAACTGGTCTTCCAGAAATACCTCTGCAGGCTTCTCCCCACCATAAGAGGAGGAGGGATGGAGGAGGAAGAGCTGATTAGAGTGCTTATCGGCAAGGAACAATCTCCATTTCAGAGTGATCTCATGATCACATACCTGGATGACAGACAGAGAGAGATGAACATTGTCAGTTCATACCTTGACATAATGAAAGAAGTACAAGTTGTGTCATCCAGTAGTGAATTAGATAGAATAGTGCTTGATCAAGCAAATGACAATGTAGTGTGCTTTGCTTTTTCATCTTTGAAAGACAATGAAGAGTACATAGTGGACATGGAGAGCTACTTGTTGGTTGAATCTAAAGATGATGGTTCACAGCTGCCATATGACCCCAACACAGCTCGGAAATCTGCAGCAGAAAAATGGTTTCGCTCCGGAGAGGTAACCACTCACACAAGGCAACAAATACGTCTGTTTCTAGACTTCAAAGAATCAAACAAAGACAGAGAAAATATCGTGTTCTGCATTGCATCAATTCCAGATGAATGCATTACTGCATCTTCGATCCATGTCTATGAGAGAGGGACACTTTTGAGCTCACAGTTTGAGCTCCCCTCAAAGCCCGGTGTTCCCAACATCAAGAATGTGGAGCATGACTGTGTACACTTACAAGTCAACCCTCCAAACCTCGGTGCTGAGTCTGTGGAGTCGTACCAGGTTTTGTACCAGTCTAAGCAGATTGACTCTGAATGGAAAGAGGTCAAAGCCGATGCTGCTACTAAGCAAACCACCATCAGATGTTTGGAGCCTTATACAAAGTATACCTTTAGCTGCAGGGCAGTGTGTAGACCAGGTGTGACCTTCTCCAGTGACTGGACAGATTATATCACAACCTGTCCATGCAGCCCACCTGGACCACCCACTGAGAAGAGCATAGAGTCAAGGAGTATCAAGGTGAACTGGGACATTCCTACCATGGTGGGGGAAGATGTTGCCGTCATTGGTTATGTGGTTGAATACAGAGAGTGTGCAAAGGCAGTTGACAATAACATGTGGCACACCATCAAAACCACCACCAGAGAGTGTACGCTGGATGGGCTGGAGGCTGATACTGCATACACTGTCCGGGTATCTGCTAACTGTGGTGAATCAGGGAAGAGTTTACCCAGTACTGAGACTGTGCTGACCACCATTGGGGAGTTTGCACCAAAACAAAGCAAATCAAAGGGAACAAAAAGTGAGTCATTCCTCGAGGTAACAGAGAGGTTGAAAAAAGGCAACCCATCAATCCACAGACTGTTGCTGGAGAAGAAATTCAGTGAAAAGGAGAGTTTTCATCAGTTCATGTTTGGAAAGAAAGTTGAGGAAGTCAATAACAAGGTGATACTGCTGCTGGGGTCAACCGGAGCAGGTAAAACAACCCTGGTCAATGTCATGATCAACTGCATTCTTGGAGTAAAGTGGGAGGACCGCTACCGCTTTAAACTCATCCATGAGGTGACCCACAAGTCACAGGCTGAGAGCCAGACTTCCACTGTAACATCATACGAGCTCTACAACCAGCCAGGATTTCAGATTCCTTATTCACTGACCATCATTGACACACCAGGTTTCGGGGACACCAGAGGAATGGCACATGATAAATTGATTACCGAACAGGTAAAGGAGTTCTTATGTAACCCTTTAGGGATTGATCACATAGATGCAGTCTGCTTTGTAGTACAGGCATCCCTGGCCCGTCTCAGTGCAAATCAGAAATACATCTTTGACTCCATCCTGTCCATCTTTGGAAAGGACGTTGCTGAAAACATTCTGATGCTTGTGACATTTGCTGATGGGAAAGATATACCTGTACTGGAAGCCATTCAAGCTGCAGAATTGCCCTGTCAAAAAAACAAGAAAGGACTGCCAACCCATTTCAAATTCAACAATTCAATGCTGTACTCACAAAAACCGGAGAGCAGTTCTGTTGAGGATGACTCAGATGATGATGCCGACGGGCTAGAGAAGATTGTCTGGAGCTCCACTTTCAAGCAGATGAAGAGATTCTTCAAAGCTTTGGAGAGCATTGAGAGCAAAGATCTAACCATGACCAAGAAAGTACTGGAAGAACGTGAGCGTCTGGAGAAGGCCATGACACGCCTGACCCCTCAGATCACAGCAGGTCTGTCAAAACTTAATGAGATCAAAAGCTTCAAACAGTGTCTGGAGAACGAGGGCGAGAACATGAAACAGAACCAGGACTTTGAGACAGAGGTAGAGGTTCTAGTCGCTTCAAGAGCCAAATTAACTGACTTCGCTACAAACTGCATGGTATGCAGGTTCACATGCCACACCAGCTGCTTTCTTCCAGATGGGGATAACGTCAGCACTTGTGCTGTGATGGATGCCAATAGCAACTGTGTCATGTGTCCAGGAAACTGCTCTTATCTTGACCACGATAGGGAAAAGGCCTTATGGATATATGAAACGAAGACAGAGAAAAGGACCATTAAAGAATTAAAGGACAACTTCATGAAGGCTCAGGGCAAGTTTATGTCGAACAAGCAGATGCTTGAGGCGATTGAGGATGAGTTCCATGTGATCGAGGACAAGCTGCTGTATCTGATCAAACTTTCCTCCAACTGTCTTAAGAAGCTTAACGATATTGCGCTGAAACCAAGCTCTCTCTCCACTGTGGAGTACATTGAGATACTCATTCGCACTGAGGAGCACGACCGCAAACCAGGCTTTGAAGATCGGATCATAGGTTTGAAGAAGATGAAGTATGAGTCTGAGATTCTGGAAAAGATTGCGAGAGGAGAGAATGTTCTCCCCAATGAGCGCCGAATAATCAAGAAGAAACAAGATAGACTGGAATTGGCTGCAAAAAACATTAAAAAAATGCAGGGTGTACTTCAAGCTTGGCCAGGGAAATGATTTGGATAAAGTTTTGTTTTTAGATCAGGCTAAAATCTCTAGATTTGACTGAGTGCTTCTTTTGGTTCATGGTAGGAGCCATGAATGGATTTATTGTGAATTTACAATGAATGGTAAAAGAATAATTTTGTGATAGTTAATATTTTGGTTATTTTGGTTGTTTATTTGTTATTGCTAAATCAGTGATTGATATATAATCCGTAGGTCACATGGATATGGGCTGTGATACTAGCATGGCTGGTGGCTGGTAAGAAAGAGAGAGAGGGGAGTGAGTCCCTATATTTTTGTTGACCGCTGTTTTCTGTCTCTGATCGCTGTGATTATTTTGAGTATATTCTTTGCACGTTATACTAAGTTGATTCTTCTCATTAATAAAAGTAATAAAATGTATATTCTTGATCCCAGCAAATAGTTTTGGTAGAGTGGTGAACAGTGGTTGAATGAGCCAGAGGAACTGCTTCACAAAGACAGTCGTGTTCAATCTGTTTCTGTTGGAATGAATGAAGAGCCATCTTTTCTTCCAATATCTGATGAACCTCATGTACTAATGCAGGCTGCCTCCATAATCATGACAGATGTCATGCAAGATGTTGTAAACCCAAGCGACAGTGTGTCAAATGTGGGAAGCAGAGTATCCAAATCACAAAACTCTGCAACAGGAAAAAAGTCTGCTGCTTCTAGTATTTCTTCTGCACGTCTTACAGCTGAGGCTGACTTGGCAGAATTAAAGATAAAATAAAAATTGTGAAAGGACAAACATTAACTGGAAAAAGAGGAAGAACTGCAATGTAAAAGGAAGGAGCCGCTTCAACTGGATGAGGAAATTGCAGTGCACATGGCTAAACAGAATGTGTTCAGATCTCAGAGCATCCTAGGAGGGAAAAGCTCTATAATAAAGCATTCGGATGGAATGAACTCGTATCTGGAAAAAAGACAAGGAAAAACACAAACCCTCAGTGCTAAGGCCAATCCATTTGTTCCACAAATGTCACAAAAGGAAATCAAACGTGACCACTTGGATACAAGAACAAGGCCCGAGGAGAAAACTCCATCCCATTTCATTCATTCAGAGCATAATGTAGTTTAGATGCCATGAACCTGAGCCACATTCACTGTATCGCAATGTTCAAGAAAATACACAAAGGCAATATGGAAATGCTTTGAATGTAAATATTGGTCCAGAAAATGAAAAAAAAATCAGTGCCACTATAATTATAAAACATTAATTTACACCGACGATGTTATTTCAGTAAATAAAAGGTCCAGTATGTAACATTCAAGATCACAGAAAGCTTCCTTGTGTCATGGTTCCATCTGATTACCATAGGGTGGCACAGACTGCCCAAGTGACTAAATAAATAAATGTTTTTTATATATGGCTCGGTAAGACGTGTGTGTTTTCAGTTTACTCTTGGCAGACTCTTGAATTGTTTGAATTGTTGAATTGTTGTGCTCTTGTTTCCTGAGTTAGATTTCTAGTCATGGACTTTTTTATTTTCCCAATGTTGTCCTTTGTACCGTACTGTTGAGATTATACCAGTAAAGTGGCCTGTTTTGATCTACACCATTGTTTCCTCGTCTTACCTCATTTCTGCTCGTGGCTCTTACCTCACCATGTCAGCTCCTAACACTGCCTATGAGGTGGAGAGTTATTCCATTTCTTCTAATCAGAATCCACAGGAATTCAGTGAACTATCATTGCAGGAGTAAGAGTGTTATGTGTTGGGCTTCTCATTGGGTGCTGAAAATTAGGTAATGGAGGTTGTTTGTGTTGTAAAATGCTTAATGATAAGTAATTTTCAAACACACACACACATACACATACACACTATAACAGCTTCCACTCTTCTGCACTTTGTGTACACAGTGCGGAAGAGTGGAAGCTGTTATAGCAGCAAAGGTGGGACCAACTCCATATTAACGCCGATGGTTTTGGAATGAGAAGTTCAACAAGCACATACAGTATGGGTGTGATGTTCGAGTGTCCCAATACTTTTGTCCCAATACGTATCTCCGTTGCAGCCGCTGGTGTTACAGCAGAGAGAGGTCACAGAGTTGCAGTGGAATCCTCGGCTGACTGGCCTGCTGAACCTCTTATTCAGTGAAGGACAGTTGTGTTTTAACTACTGTCATGGTGTTGGTGAGGGCTAATGAAGAGAAGGTGACATATGAAAAAAAAAGCATTTATTCTATTATATAATCATAAAAAGCATTGTAGGGCGCTTAGGTGGCGTAGCGGGTTAAGCGTTGACCATGTAACCGCAGGGTTCGATTCCGGCCGGGGACATATCCTGCATGTCATCCCTCCTCTCTCTCTCTCTCTCACCCATCCTTCCTGTCTAAATCTCTACTATATCTGTCAATAAAAATGACAAATATGAGTGGGACTGCCCCACTCAGAAAAAAGAAAGAAAAAAAAAGCATTGTACACGTTGCATGTAAATTATTTTGCATACTCTGAAAAAACAATGGATCTATAGAACAAAAGAACAGAAAGACGCACACACACACGCACAGACACACACACGCACGTACACAAACACACTCGCACACACACACACACACACACACACACACACACACACACACACACACACACTTGTGTTCCAGGTGTCCACAACTCCCCCAAATGACGTTTGGTGTCTTGACAGGACTGAGTACTTAATCAACCAAAGACAACTACAGACTCACTTTGATTAGCAACTTCAACTCAAATTGCTGCAGTCACACAACAAGCAAATAACACAACCAATTAAGAAAAAGGGAATTCCCATTCGAACCATCGTAAGCAAACTGATTGATCAAGCACAAACAAGTAGGCCTACGGAATTGTCTTTTTTGTGGTTGAGGTTAGAGCCTTAATAAACCCTAAATATGGAAGAGGAAATCAACAACCAGTGAAAGACACAAATATTTGTATTTCAATATACATGATATGCCTGCAAATAATTTCATCCAGGCAATGCACATTTTAGACTTGTAGTCTTTAGTGATGAGATGCTTAATCACGTCTCCAGACAGAAAAGCCTGCTTGATGACACCTGTCAGGTTTTGCATAAACAAGGCAAATCTCCGTTTTAGGGGAACAACCTAACTACACGTATCAAGATTAACTTTCTCTGGGGAAGTGGTTCGGGTGACGTTTGTTTGTTTGTATCATGGTGCCCCCTGCCCTGTCCCTGTCCATATTCCAATGCCATTAGCCCATTGAGTTGTTGGACTATTTCAGTACAAGTTCTCTTGTGCCTCCTAGTGGTTGAGAAATAAAGTGTTTCAAAACTCCTTCAAATGATCCGTCAAAACCCATCTTTTAAACTTCCTTTAATCTTTAACTATTTGTTATTGTTGTTTTTACTCACTGTGCTTTTGTTTTACTTTATTTATCTATCTATTTGTGTTCTCTCCATTTTAGTACTGAGAAAAGCTCTATAGAAAACAAATGTATTATTATTATTATTATTATTATTATTATTATTATTATCATTGTCATTATTATTAATAATAATATTTAGATTATTATTATTGTTGTTATTGTTAGTATTATTAAAATCATATCTGTGTGGTGTCACGCATAATGTACAGTACCATGTTGTCATACAGTAGGCCACTATAAAAGCCACGGTGCGTCTTGTCATCAGGGGGGTATTCCATCAACATCACTAAAGGGAAATCCAGGCTTATTTTGATAAGTCTCGCAAGACTCGTCTCCCGGGGGTGTGCTGAGTGTTATTTTCTGTTTGTGTAATAAACGGGCGGTGTCCCAATCACAACCTTGTGTTCCGACCTCCCTCTGTGCCTGAATCCTTTAGAGCAGTGGTCTTCAACCGGGGGTCCGCAGAGGTACTGCAGGGGGTCCTCCAATTTTTGTCATAATAATTGACATTTTTCACCAAAATAATCAGTGAGAATTTAAAAATATAACAAATGATATTGAGTAAAGTACAAGCATTAATAGGCAATAATAAGCTACTTTTGACAAAAACTATTTACAAAATAAATGATGCCCATGATTCTAGAGTCTCACATAACGTCAGCTGAAAAAAAT
Organism: Nansenia antarctica; assembly: GCF_963989245.1. Taxonomy (NCBI): domain Eukaryota; kingdom Metazoa; phylum Chordata; class Actinopteri; order Argentiniformes; family Microstomatidae; genus Nansenia; species Nansenia antarctica. The sequence continues at coordinate 11,683,604 of NC_137693.1, read as the reverse complement.
TTGAAAAAAAACCTGTCTAGCAAGCTAGGTGTTGGCTAAAACGCTGCAGTTCTGTCTTCATTGCGAAATTAACGTTAATTAATAACTAGCATAACGTTACTAATTTAGTTAGTTTGATAATAACAAACCCGCCTCTTTGCTAACGCGCTCCTTTACCATTCCGAGGTTAGATGGCTTTACGCACAGCTATCCACGAGATTCTGCTACCGCACGGAGCTGGCTGCGCATTTTGATTGATTGATTGAAAACTTTATTAGAAGATTTGCAGAAGTAGGTACATGAAAGTACATATTACATACAAGGTCAACTAATAGGATAAAAACCCAAGAAAGCCACTGGCTTATTTCAATGCATTTCCGCGGATTCCGCGGTGCCCTCGCCTGACGTGAAATGCGCAATTGTTGATCACTTGGAGGCACTCGAAAGTCAATTTGAGAAGTACTTTTCTGAGACTGAGTCTTGGAGAAAGCACAAGACATGGTTTCCATGCAAAGACAATGCATCCGACGCCTAAACCTGACAGCCGCTGAGGAAGATCAGCTGATCGACCTAACCACAGACAGTACACACAATAATGTGTACGAGTCACAGCCTCTCACCCAGTTCTCGATGAGCCTCTTGCCTTTTGCAACAACTTATTGTGATGTCCGGACTGGACTTGTAAGTAATAATAGTAGATAGAGAACGTGGTCCATCAAACGCAGGTTTATTCTTTACAGCATCTTTACAGCATCTTTACAGCATGAGTATGGCCGCCAACCACCCAGCATACACTTCAACTTCCTCCTTAGTCTAACACGTGATTCCGTCTTAAAGGGCAGGACACAACATTTCCCCCTTTCTGGAAAAGAGTTACTTGTACTAACAACAAGGCAAGCAAAAAAATGAAATGGTAGATTCAGCATGTATAAACAAAACAATATCACATTACCCAATCAATATCACATAAGGAAACTTAAATATTATTAATCTAGGTAATGACAGTCTAATACAATAACAATAGACCAAAGTAGTGCAAACAGTATAAGTGCAACAATCCCCATACAACAGGAATACAATTCAACAACTGTCAGTGACCCATTATTAGGCTATTCAAGAGACATAGTCCTTTAGCCATCCAGACCTCTGGATATTACGTCTAGGCCTGGGTGAATGATCAACCACAGGCTCTACAGTGTCTCCGTCTGTGGTTGCGGCAGTGTCTGGGAAAGCAGTGAGATGAGAGGCATTCCAAGTCTTTCCATCACTCAGAATGTATGTGCTGTCCCCCACCTTCTTGCTTATGGTGAGAGGATCACTGTACCTTCTGTGACCTTTCATCACATGCAGAGGATTCTTAACCCGCACTTTGTCCCCTTTTTGAAAAGCAGGAGGACGTGCACCACGTTTGGCATCAGTGTAGGCCTTCATCTTGCGCTGTCGTTCACTGACTCTGTGGCGAATGTTCATCGTCGCCGGAGTACACTCAGGAGCAGGAGGTAACAGAGTCAGCTTGGTTCGCATGGGCCGACCGTGGAGCAGTTCAAAAGGAGATGAACCAGTAGTGGCATGAGGAGTGGTAGTAGTAGCAGTAGTAGCAGCAATAGTAATAGTAGTAGTAGTAATAGTAGTAGTAGCAGTAGCAGTAGCAGTAGTAGTAGTAGTAGTAGTAGTAGCAGTAGTAGCAGTAGTAGTAGTAGTAGTAGCAGTAGTATCAGTGGTTGCTGGAGCCTCAGCGATGGCCTGTATGCGTACAGTGTCTGGAAGCAGACCATCAGCAGAGACAGTGTGACCCAGGAATGGTAGACTGGGCTCACGGAAACGGCATTTGTCGTTATTAAGCTGCAAGCCAGCAGATTTCAGACGTTGCAGGGTAACTTTAAGAGCCTCGTCATGTGTGTGCCTGTCACTGCCATGTATGATGACATCATCAATGTAGTACTCCACACCCGGCAGGTCAGCGAGAATGATGCTCATCATCTTCTGAAAGGCAGCTGGCGCTGATGCCAGTCCATATGGCACACGGCAGAACCGATACAGTCCATCATGGGTGATGAATGCCGTTAGGTCGCGTGACTCCTCAGCAAGAGGCACCTGGTAGTAGGCGTTAGCCAGGTCAATGGATGAGAAGATGGTGGAGCCTTTCAGGCTGGAAAGGAGCTCATCCATATGAGGCAGTGGAAAGGCGTCAATAATGACCGCCTTATTGGGCTCACGCAGGTCGACACACATCCTTATTTTTCCAGTCTTCTTTTGTATGACGACAATGGGGGACACCCAAGCAGAGGCGTCGACAGGTTCGATCACTCCAGCAGCGAGTAAGCGCTTCAGTTCATCAGAAACTGCGTCTCTGACAGACAGCGGTAGCCGGCGCAGCTTTTGGCGTACCGGTGTGACAGAGGAATCGACCTTCACGCGGTGCACAAAGTTTTCTGCACACCCTACAGCAGCGGGAGCAGATGCAGTAGTGCACTGGAGCACAGGAGTAGGCAGAGATGCAGAGTCATTAGGAGGCACCACTTTGTTGTTTGCAATATGCACACTTAACACAGTCATTAGGTCCCTCCCCATCAGTGAGGTCCCCCTCTCCACAATGAAGAAGGTACCTGGAGCAGTGCGGCCATGGAGAGAAACATCAGCAGACATGCACCCCAGCACTGGAATGCTGGTTTTAGAGTAAGACACCAGCCTGGCAGTCGGTTCAGTAAGTGGAATGTTTTTAAAGTACTGTGCGTAGATGCTCTGTGGCAGTATAGAGACAGATGAACCAGTGTCAACCAGCAATTCCACTTTACTGGACTGTGAGTGTTCTGAAATAATCTCCACAGTGCATGTGATCTTATCACTATTACGTGCAGAATGTTCAGTATATAACACTGTAAATTCAGGGAGATCAACCTCACGTACCTCCTTGGTGTGTGTCTGTGTACTGCGACACACCTTGGCAAAGTGACCCACTCTGTTGCATTGTCTGCATGTAACTGATGCAGCTGGGCAGTTAGTTGCATTAGCTAAATGTCCATCTGATCCACAGCGGTAACATGTTTTCCGCTGTGAAGCCTCCCTAGGCTTTGTACGCTTACCCCACTGTCCCCCTTTTCGTTGTGGAGTGTGCTGCACCGCCTGCACAGATGCAGCCCGCGGCTCACAGAAGGCCTTAGCTTGCTCCGTAGCAGCCTCAATCTGTGTAGCAGTTGTCATGGCCCTTTCCAGTGTAAGTTTATTGTCCATCAAAAGTCTTTCAATCGGGGGCCCGGATGGTCCTGGATGAAGACGGAGTGTGGACGGGGGCCAAGAAATGGCTGGTGCAACTCCGTCCGGACCCGGAGGGGATAGGCGGAGTCCAACATATCCCCAGCACCATCAACCTGGGGAACAACAGGGGCTCCGTCTACTACTACGGTATGCCGAAGCTCTGCAGGAACTGCGGCCAATTGGGCCATCTGGCAGCGGCCTGCAAGGCCGTGGTATGTAAAATCTGCCGCCAAGACCACCCGACGTCGGAGTGCACCACGACCAGACCTTGCAACCTGTGCGGGGGACAGGGGCATCTTTACCGTGACTGCCCAAGTTCCTATGCAAGTAGAGCCCGGGGCTATAAATCCAACCAACCACCACCCCAACCCCCACCCCCACCCCAACCCCCACCCCAACCCCCACCCCAACCCCCACCCCAACCCACACCCAACATGGAGGAAGAGAAGGGAGAGACGGAGGAGGACCGGCGCCCGAGCGATGGAGGGGACGATCAGAGCTCGAGCGACGGAGAAGGAGAAGGAGAGGAACCAACCGTCCCAGCACCCCCTACAGACAACCTCAACACCCACCCCCTCCTAAACCCCATGGCCACCTCCACCCCCTGCAAAAACACCATGAAGGGGGAGCCGGCCTCTATTGAGATAGCCACCAGCAGCACACCGCAGATCCACCTCCCCTCCCAATCAGACAGTGAAAATGACTGGAGCTTGGCTCAACCAAAACGCAAAAGACCACAAAAAAAGGCAATCCGGAAAAAACCAGACAAAAAGACTACTCCAGAACCCAAACCCCAACGCCATACAGGTAAGCCGGCTCCCCCCCCCAAACCCTCCTCCCCACCCTCTTCCTCTCTCCAGTCATCACATGCTCCTCACCCTGCACAGCCCACCAGCCACCCCCAGTCCATGCTCACCGGACCGTACGGGCCACCGAAAATCACCTCATCAACAACACAGATGAGGGGGCCACCAGGCAGTCAGAGGGGAGACAACCCCCACACCATGAGCAGCCAAGGGGAGGTACCACACTATCTGGCCCCCAACGACCCATTGGAGGGCCTCAACCTCATGTGCAACAGTTTAGCAAAAATTGGAACAAACCAAATCCAAGAACCATGAGGATAACAATCTCATCTCTCAACACCAGAAGCCTCCGGCAACCAGACAAACGGGAGGTCGTCTACCAGTACATCACCCAACATCAGTCAGACATGTATATCCTCCAGGAGTGCGCCATCCCATTCAAGGAGATGGACGCCACCCTGGAGGAGGAATGGACACGGGGGGACTCTCTCTGGTCAGGCTCAAACATTGATAGAGCTGATGGGGTCGGCATTTTGGTGGCCAACCCTTTTCTGCAGACCAAAAAGGGGGAGGTTGTAGAGAGCGGGCGAATCCTGGTTCTGGACCTAGAGATCCAGGGTTCGCCGCTGAGGGTCATCAATGTGTACGGCCCAACCAACGTGGCCAAGAGAGTCTCCCTTTTCAAGAAACTTCGGTCTCTCCTCCTCATCCCCACACCAGTCCTAGTGGGGGGAGATTTCAACTGTGCCCTCCGGGATGAGGACCGCAGCAGGCCCAGGAGAGACCGATCCACTACAGAACTTCAGTCCATCATAGACGACTTCCAACTGGTAGACGCCGGTGGCACCTCCCCGCCGACACACACAAGGGTGAGTTCCTCCGGGAATTCTTCCTCCAGGATAGACATGTTCTTGCTCTCGCCAGGTCTGAGGATGGGAACCCTGACCAGCCAGGCGGCCCACTTCTCGGACCACAGGATGTTGACAGTGTCCCTGGAATGGGATGGCCAAACAAGAGCGGGTAGGGGTACCTGGAGGATGAATACATCGATCCTTCAGGACCCAACAGTGGTGCATTCCTTCTCCAGGCGCTACCTGGAGTGGAGGACCCTAAAAGAACTGTTCGACTCCCCGATAGAGTGGTGGGAGATGGTTAAGGCCAGGACAAAGGGCTACTTCGGGTCAGTCGGAAGGAGGAAAGCGGCAGAACAGAGGGCCAGGTTTCAACACCACAACGCGGCCCTCCAACGCCTAAGTCTCCTACAACTGGGTGGTCTGGATGTGGCCCGAGAACTGGCTGAGACCAAACAACACCTTGCCACCCTCTACCGGGAGCAACAACAAAAGAAACAGTTCAGGGAAAAACTCCAGGGCCTGGAGGAGGAGGAGAAATGCACACGCCACTTCTTCCGCAAGGCACGGTCAAAACACAAGCCTATCCTGTCCCTATACGACACCAATGGGGACACCGTGTCAGACAGAGGCAACATCCCGGGGGTGGCAAGAGAGTTCTACGAGAGTCTCTACAACATCAAGACAACCGACGAGACTCTCATGGCCACCTTCCTGGATGGTCTGGACCGGGTCCCCGAGGGTGGTGAGAGTGAGAACCCAGAGCTGACCACGGAGGAGCTCACCCGGGCCGTGCACTCCTTGAATACACACAAGGCCCCTGGACCGGATGGGATCCCAGCAGAGTTCTACAAGACTCTCTGGGATCTCCTCAAGGAGGACTTGGCGGAGGTCTTCAAAGCCGTCTACAGGGAAGGGAGGCTTGGAGAGTCAATGAGACAGAGTACGGTCACACTGATCCCCAAGAAAGGGGACCTCAAGGACCTCCGGAACTGGCGCCCCATCAATCTCCTCCCAGTGGACTATAAAATTATGACAAAAGCCCTCACCCAACGGTTTCAAACCCTCCTCCCCTCAGTTATAGCCCCTGACCAAACCTGTAGCGTCCCCGGTAGGTCCATCAACGACAACCTGCTCCTGGTAAGAGACCTCATCCTGCACTCCCAGGAGCGGAGGTCCCCTTTAGGCCTTCTCAGCCTGGATCAGGAGAAGGCCTTTGACAGGGTTAGCCATGGTTTCCTGCAGAGGGTGCTGAGGGGCATGAACTTCCCCCAGCACCTGCTCAACTGGACCGAACTCTGCTACAACAACATCACGAGCAGAGTTCGGATCAACAACCAGTTGACAGACCCCTTCCCCATCAAAGCTGGAGTACGGCAGGGATGCCCCTTGGCCCCTCTACTGTACGTCATCTACCTGGAGCCGTTCCTACGGAAGATCAGGAGCTCCCCCAACATCATGGGCTACCCTCTACCAGGGGCCCGGGGGGAGAGGCTCAAGGTGGTGGCGTACATGGACGACATTACCATCGTCGGCACAGATAGTCGCTCCATTTCCACAGCAACGAAAGTGGTGGAGGACTACTGTGCAGCCACTGGCGCCCTGATCAATAGGGGTAAGTGTGAGCTGTTTCTGTCGCAGCACTGGCAGGAGAACCTGGCAACCTCCTTCCCTGTAAAGACGGAAAACATTAAGCTGCTGGGGATCACCTACCAGAAAGATGGAGGAGCCTCCGGCAGCTGGAAGGAGACCATCCGCCAGGTCCAAAAGAAGATCTGTGAGTGGAGTGCACGGCCTCTCACAATGACAGGCAAGATCCTGGTCCTGAAGGCTATTGTTCTTCCCATTCTCCTTTACCTGGGCAGGGTGTTTCCCCCAGACAGAGCAGTATCCAAAACCATCGAAAGGATCATGTTTACCTTTGTCTGGGGGAGCCAGATGGAAAAACTAAAACGCACCACCCTGTACAAAACAGTGGAGAATGGGGGGAAAGGGGTCCCAGACATCCTAAACATCATTAGGGCACAGGGACTCTCCAACCTCATCAACAACATCAACAACAAAGATAGGAAAGCCAGGTTCTTTGAAATATACTATGCCACACCCATCCTCCGGACACTCAGGGTGACCGCATCAATAAATCACACTGTGCCCTACAGCTGGGACCCCCCTCCAGTCTACAAGATATGGAGGGACTTTGCCTTCAAGACAGGATTGTCCGCGGCTGGGCTGGCCTCATGGAAATACAAAGACATTATGACCTTCATAAGGTCGAAGGAAACCATTACTCACCCCAAGGCCAGCACAGCCGTGGACTCCAAACAGGTATGGAAAAACATTAATCATAAATGTACTAACAATAAACAAAAAGACATTGCCTGGATGGCTGCTCATGGTTGTCTCCCCACTAGGGAATTCTTGCATAGGCGGCACATCGCAACGACTGATAAATGCCCCCACGGATGCACGGACACAGAACACATTAACCACCTGTTCTGTGAGTGCTCCGTGGCCAGGCGGGTCTGGGCCCTGTTTGTTCCCTCTGTCTCCCTAAACAGCCTGCTGACCCTGCCCCGCTTGACGAGCGAGAACATCCTGTATGGTCCTCCCGGGGGGTGCACAACCCCCCAACTACAACAACAGTGGAGGATCATCAGCGCCGTCAAGCAGGTACTCTGGGAGACGAGGAACATCAGGGTCTATCAGAAACAGAGCGTCCACCTGACAACCCTGAGGAGGAGAATCACCCTCTGCCTCAGGGACCATGCTATTGTTGACTTTAAAAATAACCCGGATCAAGCAAGAGCGGTGTGGGGGGTGGAGAGATGGAAGGACGTCATCCTCTAAATCCCCCCCCCATGCCGCGCCGCATCGCCCAACCCCCCCCCACCCCGGGCCTACCTCACTACACCACCAGTTCCTGCACTATCACCTTCACCACCGTTCCAGCACAAGCCCTGGTCAGCAGTATCACCATCACAAGGACCAGGAGAGGAGCAGCGCACAACACCAACAGGGAAGTTTACTGCACCTTCCACCACCTACACATGTACACAGCACTGACCCACTTCCTACCCTCACCAGAATATCACCACACACAACCCACAGCCGAACCAGCCGTCTCTGCCAGCACCACCAGCACCAGGATGACCAACACCACTGGGTCACAGGGAAGTACTGATCACCCGCCTGACACCAAAATGCACACTACACAAACCATGCACACCTCCCTTCTCTCACTCCTGTATCTTTTCAGGCACATGTCATATCCAGCTCTGACACCTACCCAGGCTTCCAGACCCAGGAGCAGAGACCGGCGGGAACCACCACGTCACCCCAGCACCAACCCCAGGTTCCAACTCAGCGACCCCAAACCCCCTGTTCCGGGCCCCCCCCCCCCAACTCCAGGCCCCCAGCTACAGGCCCAGTCCCCTACCCGCCAACCCCCAACCCCCAGCCCGGAACAAGCTGAGAAGAGCCAGGGAGCTTTTTCCCTGGATAAGCTGTGTACAGGTTTTTCGCCTCTGCTTGCCTGCCATGCGCCGAGCTCTCTGGGCCTCTCCTCAGGGGCCTCCGGTCGGCCTGCGTGCTCGATCTGCTCCGCCGCTGGGGCGCCTGGTCCGGCTAGCCTCGTGAAGGGCTACAGGAGTCTGAGCCTGGTGGGCTGGGCCGGATGCGCCGGTGGTGGGGCGGGTCGGGTGAGTCGGGTGTGTGGGGTCCCTCGGGGGAGGGAGGTGGGGGAGCCACGGCTTTGCACTGGTGGGCAAACTGGATAGTAGTCGCTCTACAACTAGAGGGCTGCAGGGGAATTTTTTCCCGGATGCACAGCGAACAGGTTTTTTACCCCTGCCTCCTACCGACACTGGAACCTGGACACTGAACACTGAACACTGAACATTACACTACACTGGACAATACACTGAACACTGAGCACTTTAGTTAGTTTAATGTTGGTTGTTGTTGAATGTAATGTCTTAAATGTCTGATTGTTTGATTAATTGATTGTATATACGGTGTTGTGTTTTTATAAAAACCAATAAAAAACAAAAAAAAAAAAAAAAAAAGTCTTTCACGGATCCGCGGGTTGTGTAGATGTTCAACTAGCTGATCACGGATCGCCTCATCCGCACGATCGCCATAGTCGCACGTAGCTGCAAGTTCACGTAGTGCAATCACATACTGAAGGACCGTTTCATTCTGCATCTGTACTCTCTTACGGAAAGCATGGCGTTCAGCAACAGTGTTTGTCTTGGGCACAAAGTACTCCTCCAACGCAGTCATTGCAGTGTCGTAATCTGCACCTGTGTTCGGGAGCGAGTAGAAGAGACGCTGTCCCTCGGTGCCCAGGCAGTGTAGTAAGACGGCTCTACGCCGTGCAGCAGGCCAAGCATTACCGCTAGCATTGATGACCAGCAAATAGTTCTCAAAAATGTTCCACCATGTCTTGAATGGAATGGTGGGCTCACCAGGCGCAGGCAGGAAAAAACAGGGAAACGGCACGTTTACAGCCATTGTAAAAACTAGTAACTCCGATTACTCGTCGCCAATTGTGATGTCCGGACTGGACTTGTAAGTAATAATAGTAGATAGAGAACGTGGTCCATCAAACGCAGGTTTATTCTTTACAGCATCTTTACAGCATCTTTACAGCATGAGTATGGCCGCCAACCACCCAGCATACACTTCAACTTCCTCCTTAGTCTAACACGTGATTCCGTCTTAAAGGGCAGGACACAACACTTATCTTTGTGAAAGTGGATTCTCCTCCCTCACCTACCTGAAGAGCAAATACCGTTCCAGACAGCAGTCTGAGGATGACATGATGCTCTGCCTGACAACCTCCATCTCCCCCAGAATAGACAAGCTGTGTACCACCAACCCGGGCCAGTCATCTCACTGAGGTAGGCATACCTGGCTTCCTGAAGCTAAAAGTGTCATTGTTGAAAAAAAATAATAATAATAGAAAATATAAGCCTCATCAACAACAACAACAACAACAACAATAATAATAACCAGTCATAATTATGCATGAACGTTTTATCAATCATAAACACATATAGGCTAATAACCCAGTATATAAATAGGTTAATACGGTGAAACAAAAGGTGAATGAAGTAAATATAAAAGTTATTATAGGCTTTAAAATGTGAGACATTTAAAAATATATATTACATGTGGGGGTCCCTGTTCTGTTTGTCTCTCGTCCAAGGGGTCCTTGGGTTGAAAGAGGTTGAAGACCCCTGCTTTAGAGTATCTATCTATCAATGCGTCCTATGATGAGACAATACATTATGCATTCTATCTATTAATACATTCTATTAAGAGAATACAGTTTATATGTGTCTCATTCTAATGCTTTGGTCTGCATATCGGGATATGATCTAATGATCTGACTTTTCTTTCGAAAATGTTTTATTCATTTCCGTGTTGTAGAAAATCATTGACACTAACACAACTATTTTTTTATTTTATTTTTTACTTTTATTCTTAAACTTTTTTCTCAGACTTTTATTCTGAAACGTTTTTTTCTCAGACTTTTATTCTGAAACTTTTTTTCCCCAGACTTTTATTCTGAAACTTTTTTTTTCTGACTTTTATTCTGAAACTTTTTGGGGGGGGACTTTAATTGTGAAACTTTTTTTTCGGACTTTTATTCTGAAACTTCGTTTATCATGCTATTACCCGCAATTGCCGCTTCACTTCACTAGTTTTCTCCCCCCTACAGTCGGCCTGCTCTCACTGTACTGTACTGCTACGCCCTGTCATTGGTCAAAAGTCAGCCCTGGGCTGAAATAATTTAGCCCACATTTTCGGGATATCAAGGTGGCGCCAACACACCTGTCAATCACGATGTGACAACAATGATTGGAAGATGATTCTAGGAGTTTGGGCTGTAAAAAATCAGCCCATTTAGATATATCCTATGTTTTTTTGTGACTATTCGGTGCTGTTGCTGCTCTAGGTTCCACCAAAATCAATCAGTTCCAAGGTTGAACAATTATTATATATGAATTATATTATTCAACAATGATTATATTTTAATATTTCTTTAATTTAATAACTTTCTCATATTTATTGTAAAAGATAGGGGGGGCTAGCCCTTTGATACCAGCCGTCCCTGCACAGTAGTATAGCTAATATAAGCTCAGTTGGCAGTTTGACGGCACCGAGGTGGTAGAGGGGAGAGGCATACCTTAGTTCCTGGCGTGCTCCGGTCGCATTCTCTCCTGGTTCAGGGATAGTCCAAGCGGGGTTGGTAGCATATGGTATCCCAGTCGTATAGTTTCAACATATAACATAGGGTAGGATAGACAAACCGGACAAGATAAAGGGGTAGGTCACAGTCCCAATTGAACCATGTTAACTAAGAAAAACATTGCAGGGGTCTAGAATAGGCTTCTCTCCGTCTGTACAGAAAACAATGCCTCACATTCTCCTCTCACAGGTGGGTAATCAGCTCGTTTACATGCTACCTGCCAACAGGCAAGACACCCCCCTAATTACCCTGGGTAGCCAATCACCATAACCCACTGAGCTGATATTAACAGATAGAGTTGGGCCGTGACAATATCAATGCTTTGATCCACAAGTGCATGAATTTTCATATTTTTCTTAAATTATCCCTGAATGTGAAGATCAAGTACTCAGTATTCTTAACCATATTTGCCTTTTTTGCTTTTTAGGTCAGGATTAAGGTCTCATACACACATATTAAGTGACCTTTTATTAACACCCAAGATAGGATTACAGAAGTGAAACAGAGGACAGACTCGTTGTAATGCATGGAGTGGAATAAGGAATGGTGTCAAACACATTTGTTTGAAACTATTTCTTATTGCATTCCATGCATTACAATGAGTCTGTCTTCCGATTTCTACCTTCACTAAAACATATCCTGCTTTTATTTACAAAGTCATACAATCACAACATACCAGTCGAAGGAGTTCTTCAGATTGCCCCTTTAAAACCTCTTCTTATCCACCTAATTTGTCTGGTTTTCTGCTCGAAATGACATGCCCACAGTGAATATAGAATATCTCCACAATCACAAGGGCCTTCATAATGATCTTGTTATCAAATGAAAGCTAACACCTGTGGGGTGGCTGTAGAAGTGTCAGAATCAAAATCTATGTTACTGTGTCAGAGCAAATAGAGCTAGAACATTATAAAACATCTCAAATTCAGTCTCCGCCTAAAAAAACAACAGCTTTTACAGTGAATATCACCTTGGAAACCTGATAACCAAGCCCAAATCATCTAGGAATCAGTACTCCAGGGTCTTATTAGTACTTGTGCCAAAGTTGATGCTAGTAATGTGAGCAAATGCAACTTTGTACCTGTTTTAGTACAGGTATGTTTAGGCGGACACCTATATGTTTAGGCCATTTGGAGATATTTTGGCACCATCTTTGACCTTTGACCTTTCTCATGTATCAGTTTTTTTTTTTTTTTTTTTTTTTTTTTGGGTTGGCCGACCAATGGTATGGAAATTTGGCGTTGAAACCGGACATGACACATTCTCCAGTTGGAGAAAACTGGATGTGACTTAGGCCGTGTTTACCGTCTCGGGAAAAAAAATGTGGCATCGTATAGCATGCAAAATTGTGAAAAAAATGTGATATCGATGAAGAGAATTGATCGAGGTAAACTCTTTATATCACTTTGGATGCCCATCTGGGTCCAATTTACTCCATGACAGTATACAGATTAGTGAGCAGTTGTAACAAAACCTTTGATTTGAGAAAGTAACAGTTTTTCATTGGTTCTCTGTTTGACTTTGCTGCACAAATTAGCAGAGAGCCTGTTGCAGTGGTACAACATGAGAAATAAAGTGTAGGCTGTGAGCAGGGTTCAAGCCTGCGCGGGGAGACCCCATTGAATTTCAAGTCCAACGCCTTAACCACTCGGCCATCACAGCTTGCTGGTAGTGTGCCAGTCACTTACCGTTCTATCTTGACTTCATAGTAAAAGAGAATTCTCCCCGTCAGGGAATCGAACCCTGGTGTCCTGCGTGACAGATACTGACCACTATATTAACGAGGACCTGTTCATCCCAACATTTCAAAAAGAACATAGTTTCAACAATTAGGTCGAAGGGATTCTTTCTGATTATCTTCACTTCATAGGTGAGCTCAGTGGATCAGCTTGTCACAGGCAAGGGTTCCATGGTGTAATGGTTAGCACTCAGGACTCTGAATCCTGCGATCCGAGTTCAAATCTCGGTGGAACCTGTGGTCATATCTTGTTCCTTTAAGAAGACAGTCTCTGTGCAGGTCCAAAAGTGTTTGCCTCATTGGAGAGGGTTCTCATAACCTTGACGACGTATCCCAACCAACAGGATCAACTCCATACATTGAAGGTATCCATTGTGTAACGATGAGAAAGCCAGACAAGGTTCCATGGTGTAATGGTCAGCACTCTGGACTTTGAATCCAGTGATCCGAGTTCAAATCTCGGTGGAACCTCAGGTGACAACCAGTTTCTTAAAAATACAGCCAAAAAACATCACAATGAAAGATAAAGTATTGTTTTTTGTGTGCTATTAAGCCAATGGAATTTCTAGGGACATTGTGTAGGTAAGTGGTAAGTCATAATCTTCTTCAGGCCATGAGATGCTAGTAGTAAGAGAGAACTCTCCCCGTCAGGGAATCGAACCCTGGTCTGCTGCGTGACAAGCAGGGATACTGACCACTATACTAACGAGGACATGTTCATCCCAACATTCCACACATTTCAAAAAGAACATTGTTTCAACAATTTAAAAAACTTGTCGAAGGGATTCTTTCAGATTATCTTCACTTCATAGGTGAGCTCAGTGGATCAGCTTGTCACAGGCAAGGGTTCCATGGTGTAATGGTTAGCACTCAGGACTCTGAATCCTGCGATCCGAGTTCAAATCTCGGTGGAACCTGTGGTCATATCTTGTTCCTTTAAGAAGACAGTCTCTGTGCAGGTCCAAAAGTGTTTGCCTCATTGGAGAGGGTTCTCATAACCTTGACGACGTATCCCAACCAACAGGATCAACTCCATACATTGAAGGTATCCATTGTGTAACGATGAGAAAGCCAGACAAGGTTCCATGGTGTAATGGTCAGCACTCTGGACTTTGAATCCAGTGATCCGAGTTCAAATCTCGGTGGAACCTCAGGTGACAACCAGTTTCTTAAAAATACAGCCAAAAAAACATCACAAAGAAGGATAAAGTATTTGTTTTTTTGTGCTATTAAGCGAAAGGAATTTCTAGGGACATTGTGCAGGTAAGTCATAATCTTCTTCAGGCCATGAGATGCTAGTAGTAAGAGAGAACTCTCCCCGTCAGGGAATCGAACCCTGGTCTCCTGCGTGACAAGCAGGGATACTGACCACTATACTAACGAGGACCTGTTCATCCCAACATTCCACACATTTCAAAAAGAACATTGTTTCAACAATTTAAAAAACTTGTCGAAGGGATTCTTTCAGATTATCTTCACTTCATAGGTGAGCTCAGTGGATCAGCTTGTCACAGGCAAGGGTTCCAAAACATCACAATGAAAGATAAAGTATTGTTTTTTTTGATCTATTAAGCGAAAGGAATTTCTAGGGACATTGTGCAGGTAAGTCATAATCTTCTTCAGGCCATGAGATGCTAGTAGTAAGAGAGAACTCTCCCCGTCAGGGAATCGAACCCTGGTCTCCTGCGTGACAAGCAGGGATACTGACCACTATACTAACGAGGACATGTTCATCCCAACATTCCACACATTTCAAAAAGAACATTGTTTCAACAATTTAAAAAACTTGTCGAAGGGATTCTTTCAGATTATCTTCACTTCATAGGTGAGCTCAGTGGATCAGCTTGTCACAGGCAAGGGTTCCATGGTGTAATGGTTAGCACTCAGGACTCTGAATCCTGCGATCCGAGTTCAAATCTCGGTGGAACCTGTGGTCATATCTTGTTTCTTTAAAAAGACAGTCTCTGTGCAGGTCCAAAAGTGTTTGCCTCATTGGAGAGGGTTCTCATAACCTTGACGACGTATCCCAACCCACAGGATCAACTCCATACATTGAAGGTATCCATTGTGTAACGATGAGAAAGGCAGACAAGGTTCCATGGTGTAATGGTAAGCACTCTGGACTTTGAATCCAGTGATCCGAGTTCAAATCTCGGTGGAACCTCAGGTGACAACCAGTTTCTTAAAAATACAGCCAAAAAAACATCACAATGAAGGATAAAGTATTGGATTTTTTGTGCTATTAAGCGAAAGGAATTTCTAGGGACATTGTGCAGGTAAGTCATAATCTTCTTCAGGCCATGAGATGCTAGTAGTAAGAGAGAACTCTCCCCGTCAGGGAATCGAACCCTGGTCTCCTGCGTGACAAGCAGGGATACTGACCACTATACTAACGAGGACATGTTCATCCCAACATTCCACACATTTCAAAAAGAACATTGTTTCAACAATTTAAAAAACTTGTCGAAGGGATTCTTTCAGATTATCTTCACTTCATAGGTGAGCTCAGTGGATCAGCTTGACAAAGGCAAGGGTTCCATGGTGTAATGGTTAGCACTCAGGACTCTGAATCCTGCGATCCGAGTTCAAATCTCGGTGGAACCTGTGGTCATATCTTGTTTCTTTAAAAAGACAGTCTCTGTGCAGGTCCAAAAGTGTTTGCCTCATTGGAGAGGGTTCTCATAACCTTGACGACGTATCCCAACCCACAGGATCAACTCCATACATTGAAGGTATCCATTGTGTAACGATGAGATAGGCAGACAAGGTTCCATGGTGTAATGGTCCGCACTCTGGACTTTGAATCCAGTGATCCGAGTTCAAATCTCGGTGGAACCTCAGGTGACAACCAGTTTCTTAAAAATACAGCCAAAAAAACATCACAAAGAAGGATAAAGTATTTGTTTTTTTGTGCTATTAAGCGAAAGGAATTTCTAGGGACATTGTGCAGGTAAGTCATAATCTTCTTCAGGCCATGAGATGCTAGTAGTAAGAGAGAACTCTCCCCGTCAGGGAATCGAACCCTGGTCTCCTGCGTGACAAGCAGGGATACTGACCACTATACTAACGAGGACCTGTTCATCCCAACATTCCACACATTTCAAAAAGAACATTGTTTCAACAATTAAAAAAACTTGTCGACGGGATTCTTTCAGATTATCTTCACTTCATAGGTGAGCTCAGTGGATCAGCTTGTCACAGGCAAGGGTTCCAAAACATCACAATGAAAGATAAAGTATTGGTTTTTTTGATCTATTAAGCGAAAGGAATTTCTAGGGACATTGTGCAGGTAAGTCATAATCTTCTTCAGGCCATGAGATGCTAGTAGTAAGAGAGAACTCTCCCCGTCAGGGAATCGAACCCTGGTCTCCTGCGTGACAAGCAGGGATACTGACCACTATACTAACGAGGACATGTTCATCGCAACATTACACACATTTCAAAAAGAACATTGTTTCAACAATTTAAAAAACTTGTCGAAGGGATTCTTTCAGATTATCTTCACTTCATAGGTGAGCTCAGTGGATCAGCTTGTCCCAGGCAAGGGTTCCATGGTGTAATGGTTAGCACTCAGGACTCTGAATCCTGCGATCCGAGTTCAAATCTCGGTGGAACCTGTGGTCATATCTTGTTTCTTTAAAAAGACAGTCTCTGTGCAGGTCCAAAAGTGTTTGCCTCATTGGAGAGGGTTCTCATAACCTTGACGACGTATCCCAACCCACAGGATCAACTCCATACATTGAAGGTATCCATTGTGTAACGATGAGAAAGGCAGACAAGGTTCCATGGTGTAATGGTCAGCACTCTGGACTTTGAATCCAGTGATCCGAGTTCAAATCTCGGTGGAACCTCAGGTGACAACCAGTTTCTTAAAAATACAGCCAAAAAAACATCACAATGAAGGATAAAGTATTGGGTTTTTTGTGCTATTAAGCGAAAGGAATTTCTCGGGACATTGTGCAGGTAAGTCATAATCTTCTTCAGGCCATGAGATGCTAGTAGTAAGAGAGAACTCTCCCCGTCAGGGAATCGAACCCAGGTCTCCTGCGTGACAAGCAGGGATACTGACCACTATACTAACGAGGACATGTTCATCCCAACATTCCACACATTTCAAAAAGAACATTGTTTCAACAATTTAAAAAACTTGTCGAAGGGATTCTTTCAGATTATCTTCACTTCATAGGTGAGCTCAGTGGATCAGCTTGTCACAGGCAAGGGTTCCATGGTGTAATGGTTAGCACTCAGGACTCTGAATCCTGCGATCCGAGTTCAAATCTCGGTGGAACCTGTGGTCATATCTTGTTTCTTTAAAAAGACAGTCTCTGTGCAGGTCCAAAAGTGTTTGCCTCATTGGAGAGGGTTCTCATAACCTTGACGACGTATCCCAACCCACAGGATCAACTCCATACATTGAAGGTATCCATTGTGTAACGATGAGAAAGGCAGACAAGGTTCCATGGTGTAATGGTCAGCACTCTGGACTTTGAATCCAGTGATCCGAGTTCAAATCTCGGTGGAACCTCAGGTGACAACCAGTTTCTTAAAAATACAGCCAAAAAAACATCACAAAGAAGGATAAAGTATTTGTTTTTTTGTGCTATTAAGCGAAAGGAATTTCTAGGGACATTGTGCAGGTAAGTCATAATCTTCTTCAGGCCATGAGATGCTAGTAGTAAGAGAGAACTCTCCCCGTCAGGGAATCGAACCCTGGTCTCCTGCGTGACAAGCAGGGATACTGACCACTATACTAACGAGGACCTGTTCATCCCAACATTCCACACATTTCAAAAAGAACATTGTTTCAACAATTTAAAAAACTTGTCGAAGGGATTCTTTCAGATTATCTTCACTTCATAGGTGAGCTCAGTGGATCAGCTTGTCACAGGCAAGGGTTCCAAAACATCACAATGAAAGATAAAGTATTGGTTTTTTTGATCTATTAAGCGAAAGGAATTTCTAGGGACATTGTGCAGGTAAGTCATAATCTTCTTCAGGCCATGAGATGCTAGTAGTAAGAGAGAACTCTCCCCGTCAGGGAATCGAACCCTGGTCTCCTGCGTGACAAGCAGGGATACTGACCACTATACTAACGAGGACATGTTCATCCCAACATTCCACACATTTCAAAAAGAACATTGTTTCAACAATTTAAAAAACTTGTCGAAGGGATTCTTTCAGATTATCTTCACTTCATAGGTGAGCTCAGTGGATCAGCTTGTCACAGGCAAGGGTTCCATGGTGTAATGGTTAGCACTCAGGACTCTGAATCCTGCGATCCGAGTTCAAATCTCGGTGGAACCTGTGGTCATATCTTGTTTCTTTAAAAAGACAGTCTCTGTGCAGGTCCAAAAGTGTTTGCCTCATTGGAGAGGGTTCTCATAACCTTGACGACGTATCCCAACCCACAGGATCAACTCCATACATTGAAGGTATCCATTGTGTAACGATGAGAA
The DNA here is from genome assembly GCF_963989245.1 of Nansenia antarctica. Classification (NCBI taxonomy): domain Eukaryota; kingdom Metazoa; phylum Chordata; class Actinopteri; order Argentiniformes; family Microstomatidae; genus Nansenia; species Nansenia antarctica. The sequence continues at coordinate 11,665,263 of NC_137693.1, read as the reverse complement.
AGGCAGACAAGGTTCCATGGTGTAATGGTCAGCACTCTGGACTTTGAATCCAGTGATCCGAGTTCAAATCTCGGTGGAACCTCAGGTGACAACCAGTTTCTTAAAAATACAGCCAAAAAAACATCACAATGAAGGATAAAGTATTGGATTTTTTGTGCTATTAAGCGAAAGGAATTTCTAGGGACATTGTGCAGGTAAGTCATAATCTTCTTCAGGCCATGAGATGCTAGTAGTAAGAGAGAACTCTCCCCGTCAGGGAATCGAACCCTGGTCTCCTGCGTGACAAGCAGGGATACTGACCACTATACTAACGAGGACATGTGCATCCCAACATTCCACACATTTCAAAAAGAAAATTGTTTCAACAATTTAAAAAACTTGTCGAAGGGATTCTTTCAGATTATCTTCACTTCATAGGTGAGCTCAGTGGATCAGCTTGTCAAAGGCAAGGGTTCCATGGTGTAATGGTTAGCACTCAGGACTCTGAATCCTGCGATCCGAGTTCAAATCTCGGTGGAACCTGTGGTCATATCTTGTTTCTTTAAAAAGACAGTCTCTGTGCAGGTCCAAAAGTGTTTGCCTCATTGGAGAGGGTTCTCATAACCTTGACGACGTATCCCAACCCACAGGATCAACTCCATACATTGAAGGTATCCATTGTGTAACGATGAGAAAGGCAGACAAGGTTCCATGGTGTAATGGTCAGCACTCTGGACTTTGAATCCAGTGATCCGAGTTCAAATCTCGGTGGAACCTCAGGTGACAACCAGTTTCTTAAAAATACAGCCAAAAAAACATCACAAAGAAGGAGAAAGTATTTGTTTTTTTGTGCTATTAAGCGAAAGGAATTTCTAGGGACATTGTGCAGGTAAGTCATAATCTTCTTCAGGCCATGAGATGCTAGTAGTAAGAGAGAACTCTCCCCGTCAGGGAATCGAACCCTGGTCTCCTGCGTGACAAGCAGGGATACTGACCACTATACTAACGAGGACCTGTTCATCCCAACATTCCACACATTTCAAAAAGAACATTGTTTCAACAATTAAAAAAACTTGTCGAAGGGATTCTTTCAGATTATCTTCACTTCATAGGTGAGCTCAGTGGATCAGCTTGTCACAGGCAAGGGTTCCAAAACATCACAATGAAAGATAAAGTATTGGTTTTTTTGATCTATTAAGCGAAAGGAATTTCTAGGGACATTGTGCAGGTAAGTCATAATCTTCTTCAGGCCATGAGATGCTAGTAGTAAGAGAGAACTCTCCCCGTCAGGGAATCGAACCCTGGTCTCCTGCGTGACAAGCAGGGATACTGACCACTATACTAACGAGGACCTGTTCATCCCAACATTCCACACATTTCAAAAAGAACATTGTTTCAACATTTAAAAAAACTTGTCGAAGGGATTCTTTCAGATTATCTTCACTTCATAGGTGAGCTCAGTGGATCAGCTTGTCACAGGCAAGGGTTCCAAAACATCACAATGAAAGATAAAGTATTGGGTTTTTTGATCTATTAAGCGAAAGGAATTTCTAGGGACATTGTGCAGGTAAGTCATAATCTTCTTCAGGCCATGAGATGCTAGTAGTAAGAGAGAACTCTCCCCGTCAGGGAATCGAACCCTGGTCTCCTGCGTGACAAGCAGGGATACTGACCACTATACTAACGAGGACATGTTCATCCCAACGTTCCACACATTTCAAAAAGAACATTGTTTCAACAATTTAAAAAACTTGTCGAAGGGATTCTTTCAGATTATCTTCACTTCATAGGTGAGCTCAGTGGATCAGCTTGTCACAGGCAAGGGTTCCTTGGTGTAATGGTTAGCACTCAGGACTCTGAATCCTGCGATCCGAGTTCAAATCTCGGTGGAACCTGTGGTCATATCTTGTTTCTTTAAAAAGACAGTCTCTGTGCAGGTCCAAAAGTGTTTGCCTCATTGGAGAGGGTTCTCATAACCTTGACGACGTATCCCAACCCACAGGATCAACTCCATACATTGAAGGTATCCATTGTGTAACGATGAGAAAGGCAGACAAGGTTCCATGGTGTAATGGTCAGCACTCTGGACTTTGAATCCAGTGATCCGAGTTCAAATCTCGGTGGAACCTCAGGTGACAACCAGTTTCTTAAAAATACAGCCAAAAAAACATCACAATGAAGGATAAAGTATTGGATTTTTTGTGCTATTAAGCGAAAGGAATTTCTAGGGACATTGTGCAGGTAAGTCATAATCTTCTTCAGGCCATGAGATGCTAGTAGTAAGAGAGAACTCTCCCCGTCAGGGAATCGAACCCTGGTCTCCTGCGTGACAAGCAGGGATACTGACCACTATACTAACGAGGACATGTTCATCCCAACATTCCACACATTTCAAAAAGAACATTGTTTCAACAATTTAAAAAACTTGTCGAAGGGATTCTTTCAGATTATCTTCACTTCATAGGTGAGCTCAGTGGATCAGCTTGTCAAAGGCAAGGGTTCCATGGTGTAATGGTTAGCACTCAGGACTCTGAATCCTGCGATCCGAGTTCAAATCTCGGTGGAACCTGTGGTCATATCTTGTTTCTTTAAAAAGACAGTCTCTGTGCAGGTCCAAAAGTGTTTGCCTCATTGGAGAGGGTTCTCATAACCTTGACGACGTATCCCAACCCACAGGATCAACTCCATACATTGAAGGTATCCATTGTGTAACTATGAGAAAGGCAGACAAGGTTCCATGGTGTAATGGTCAGCACTCTGGACTTTGAATCCAGTGATCCGAGTTCAAATCTCGGTGGAACCTCAGGTGACAACCAGTTTCTTAAAAATACAGCCTAAAAAACATTACAAAGAAGGTTAAAGTATTTGTTTTTTTGTGCTATTAAGCGAAAGGAATTTCTAGGGACATTGTGCAGGTAAGTCATAATCTTCTTCAGGCCATGAGATGCTAGTAGTAAGAGAGAACTCTCCCCGTCAGGGAATCGAACCCTGGTCTCCTGCGTGACAAGCAGGGATACTGACCACTATACTAACGAGGACCTGTTCATCCCAACATTCCACACATTTCAAAAAGAACATTGTTTCAACAATTAAAAAAACTTGTCGAAGGGATTCTTTCAGATTATCTTCACTTCATAGGTGAGCTCAGTGGATCAGCTTGTCACAGGCAAGGGTTCCAAAACATCACAATGAAAGATAAAGTATTGTTTTTTTTGATCTATTAAGCGAAAGGAATTTCTAGGGACATTGTGCAGGTAAGTCATAATCTTCTTCAGGCCATGAGATGCTAGTAGTAAGAGAGAACTCTCCCCGTCAGGGAATCGAACCCTGGTCTCCTGCGTGACAAGCAGGGATACTGACCACTATACTAACGAGGACATGTTCATCCCAACATTCCACACATTTCAAAAAGAACATTGTTTCAACAATTGAAAAAACTTGTCGAAGGGATTCTTTCAGATTATCTTCACTTCATAGGTGAGCTCAGTGGATCAGCTTGTCCCAGGCAAGGGTTCCATTGTGTAATGGTTAGCACCATGGGCGTCAGCAGCTTTTTGAATGTGGGGGGGACACTTATTTTTCGGGGGGTCTGGGGGTCCTCCCCCCGAATTTTTTTAAATAGTAGATTCAATTTCCTGCATTCTGGTGCGTTTTACACCCAAAATAATCTCCCTCTTTCTTTGTTTTTCCTTGGAGCTGGCATGGTCTGCAATTACTGACTACTATTATGTTTTGGTTTAACTCACAGAGGCCTGACACTGACACTTGGCACTTTTTAGGTACTTTATTAAATATGAAGATTCAAAAAGAATCAAAGAGTGAATTAGAAAAGAATGAGGTAACTCAATACAACCTGTTAAAGACTTGCTTTTACTCCATTCTTTCCCCAAAATTTCAAAGATTCCCCTTTTTTGTCCTTTCATTAAATGTTCCATATCTCCTCCTATAATCATATTTCTCCTCTATTATCTGTACTATGCATACAGCAGGATTTCTACAATTCGAACATAAGACATCATACAAAGGCTCCAAAAGTGTGACCTCTTTTGTCATTTGCAGACACAAATGACTGGCAAATCTCCTTTAAGTCAAGTTTGTCAAGATGCTCTTGGTGGATGTGGCAAACAGCCACATGTTCAAGCGCCTTTGAGCATTGAGCACTTGTTCATATTGTGTTTCTCTAATAGAACATTTGACATAGAAATACAATCATCAATACAAAAAATACAATCACAAGCATTTTAGAAATAGAAAAATAAATGGAACAGGTGTTTTCTTCTTCTTTTTTAACCCTAGCTCAAGCAATCAGATGCAAAATTGATTCTTTGGGTGGGTGCAATGGCCAAATTAAATAGTGCAAATGCTCAGGGCAATGAACACGGGCAGGAGATGCAATAATGACAGGACAGGTAAGCACTGTGAGGTGTTTGTCGCCATTCTGTGCTTTTGATGACATTTCGCCTGTGTCTGTTCTGCATTTAAACATGTCTAACCGCACTACTAATGCCTAACAAAACTGCTAGTGCCATATAGCTGATCTAGCTCGTATTTGGTTGCTAGTAGGCTATGCTAATTCTATTGCTAATACAGAGAATGTCTCATAAGGTGCTAACATTCTTATCAGAAAAGCTGGCTGTGTTTGACCTTGGGAGAACGCAATGTTGCTGTTTGGCCACTCACGGGAAAACTTGGATGACTTTGACTTACTTTTCTCTTCTTAGAAAAAAAAAATCCTTATATCCATCTTGGTGGATGATCTAAATATCGTCTTGCCTCAGTCTGAATGTTTTGAATCTGCGTGCGTGTCCGATGCTGCTGCTGCCGTGTTAAAAACAGAAGTAAAACGCGGAGTGGATTTCTGGATATGGGCAATCCCCTACTCATAAAGTGGAACGGATTTGATTGTGAAGCAATGAAAATAACGCTGACCTGATAATGCAACATATTTTTGATGGCAAATGTGGGCGGGTCCAAACGACCTTGTTTCAAAGGTGGGGGGGACACGTCCCCCCCCAAATATATGGTGGTGACGCCCATGGTTAGCACTCAGGACTCTGAATCCTGCGATCCGAGTTCGAATCTCGGTGGAACCTGTGGTCATATCTTGTTTCTTTAAAAAGACAGTCTCTGTGCAGGTCCAAAAGTGTTTGCCTCATTGGAGAGGGTTCTCATAACCTTGACGACGTATCCCAACCCACAGGATCAACTCCATACATTGAAGGTATCCATTGTGTAACGATAAGAAAGGCAGACAAGGTTCCATGGTGTAATGGTCAGCACTCTGGACTTTGAATCCAGTGATCCGAGTTCAAATCTCGGTGGAACCTCAGGTGACAACCAGTTTCTTAAAAATACAGCCAAAAAAACATCACAATGAAGGATAAAGTATTGGGGTTTTTGTGCTATTAAGCGAAAGGAATTTCTAGGGACATTGTGCAGGTAAGTCATAATCTTCTTCAGGCCATGAGATGCTAGTAGTAAGAGAGAACTCTCCCCGTCAGGGAATCGAACCCAGGTCTCCTGCGTGACAAGCAGGGATACTGACCACTATACTAACGAGGACATGTTCATCCCAACATTCCACACATTTCAAAAAGAACATTGTTTCAACAATTTAAAAAACTTGTCGAAGGGATTCATTCAGATTATCTTCACTTCATAGGTGAGCTCAGTGGATCAGCTTGTCACAGGCAAGGGTTCCATGGTGTAATGGTTAGCACTCAGGACTCTGAATCCTGCGATCCGAGTTCAAATCTCGGTGGAACCTCAGGTGACAACCAGTTTCTTAAAAATACAGCCAAAAAAACATCACAAAGAAGGATAAAGTATTTGTTTTTTTGTGCTATTAAGCGAAAGGAATTTCTAGGGACATTGTGCAGGTAAGTCATAATCTTCTTCAGGCCATGAGATGCTAGTAGTAAGAGAGAACTCTCCCCGTCAGGGAATCGAACCCTGGTCTCCTGCGTGACAAGCAGGGATACTGACCACTATACTAACGAGGACCTGTTCATCCCAACATTCCACACATTTCAAAAAGAACATTGTTTCAACAATTAAAAAAACTTGTCGAAGGGATTCTTTCAGATTATCTTCACTTCATAGGTGAGCTCAGTGGATCAGCTTGTCACAGGCAAGGGTTCCAAAACATCACAATGAAATATAAAGTATTGGTTTTTTTGATCTATTAAGCGAAAGGAATTTCTAGGGACATTGTGCAGGTAAGTCATAATCTTCTTCAGGCCATGAGATGCTAGTAGTAAGAGAGAACTCTCCCCGTCAGGGAATCGAACCCTGGTCTCCTGCGTGACAAGCAGGGATACTGACCACTATACTAACGAGGACCTGTTCATCCCAACATTCCACACATTTCAAAAAGAACATTGTTTCAACATTTAAAAAAACTTGTCGAAGGGATTCTTTCAGATTATCTTCACTTCATAGGTGAGCTCAGTGGATCAGCTTGTCACAGGCAAGGGTTCCAAAACATCACAATGAAAGATAAAGTATTGGGTTTTTTGATCTATTAAGCGAAAGGAATTTCTAGGGACATTGTGCAGGTAAGTCATAATCTTCTTCAGGCCATGAGATGCTAGTAGTAAGAGAGAACGCTCCCCGTCAGGGAATCGAACCCTGGTCTCCTGCGTGACAAGCAGGGATACTGACCACTATACTAACGAGGACATGTTCATCCCAACGTTCCACACATTTCAAAAAGAACATTGTTTCAACAATTTAAAAAACTTGTCGAAGGGATTCTTTCAGATTATCTTCACTTCATAGGTGAGCTCAGTGGATCAGCTTGTCACAGGCAAGGGTTCCATGGTGTAATGGTTAGCACTCAGGACTCTGAATCCTGCGATCCGAGTTCAAATCTCGGTGGAACCTGTGGTCATATCTTGTTTCTTTAAAAAGACAGTCTCTGTGCAGGTCCAAAAGTGTTTGCCTCATTGGAGAGGGTTCTCATAACCTTGACGACGTATCCCAACCCACAGGATCAACTCCATACATTGAAGGTATCCATTGTGTAACGATGAGAAAGGCAGACAAGGTTCCATGGTGTAATGGTCAGCACTCTGGACTTTGAATCCAGTGATCCGAGTTCAAATCTCGGTGGAACCTCAGGTGACAACCAGTTTCTTAAAAATACAGCCAAAAAAACATCACAATGAAGGATAAAGTATTGGATTTTTTGTGCTATTAAGCGAAAGGAATTTCTAGGGACATTGTGCAGGTAAGTCATAATCTTCTTCAGGCCATGAGATGCTAGTAGTAAGAGAGAACTCTCCCCGTCAGGGAATCGAAGCCTGGTCTCCTGCGTGACAAGCAGGGATACTGACCACTATACTAACGAGGACATGTTCATCCCAACATTCCACACATTTCAAAAAGAACATTGTTTCAACAATTTAAAAAACTTGTCGAAGGGATTCTTTCAGATTATCTTCACTTCATAGGTGAGCTCAGTGGATCAGCTTGTCAAAGGCAAGGGTTCCATGGTGTAATGGTTAGCACTCAGGACTCTGAATCCTGCGATCCGAGTTCAAATCTCGGTGGAACCTGTGGTCATATCTTGTTTCTTTAAAAAGACAGTCTCTGTGCAGGTCCAAAAGTGTTTGCCTCATTGGAGAGGGTTCTCATAACCTTGACGACGTATCCCAACCCACAGGATCAACTCCATACATTGAAGGTATCCATTGTGTAACGATGAGAAAGGCAGACAAGGTTCCATGGTGTAATGGTCAGCACTCTGGACTTTGAATCCAGTGATCCGAGTTCAAATCTCGGTGGAACCTCAGGTGACAACCAGTTTCTTAAAAATACAGCCTAAAAAACATTACAAAGAAGGTTAAAGTATTTGTTTTTTTGTGCTATTAAGCGAAAGGAATTTCTAGGGACATTGTGCAGGTAAGTCATAATCTTCTTCAGGCCATGAGATGCTAGTAGTAAGAGAGAACTCTCCCCGTCAGGGAATCGAACCCTGGTCTCCTGCGTGACAAGCAGGGATACTGACCACTATACTAACGAGGACCTGTTCATCCCAACATTCCACACATTTCAAAAAGAACATTGTTTAAACAATTAAAAAAACTTGTCGAAGGGATTCTTTCAGATTATCTTCACTTCATAGGTGAGCTCAGTGGATCAGCTTGTCACAGGCAAGGGTTCCAAAACATCACAATGAAAGATAAAGTATTGGTTTTTTTGATCTATTAAGCGAAAGGAATTTCTAGGGACATTGTGCAGGTAAGTCATAATCTTCTTCAGGCCATGAGATGCTAGTAGTAAGAGAGAACTCTCCCCGTCAGGGAATCGAACCCTGGTCTCCTGCGTGACAAGCAGGGATACTGACCACTATACTAACGAGGACATGTTCATCCCAACATTCCACACATTTCAAAAAGAACATTGTTTCAACAATTGAAAAAACTTGTCGAAGGGATTCTTTCAGATTATCTTCACTTCATAGGTGAGCTCAGTGGATCAGCTTGTCCCAGGCAAGGGTTCCATTGTGTAATGGTTAGCACCATGGGCGTCAGCAGCTTTTTGAATGTGGGGGGGACACTTATTTTTCGGGGGGTCTGGGGGTCCTCCCCCCGAATTTTTTTAAATAGTAGATTCAATTTCCTGCATTCTGGTGCGTTTTACACCCAAAATAATCTCCCTCTTTCTTTGTTTTTCCTTGGAGCTGGCATGGTCTGCAATTACTGACTACTATTATGTTTTGGTTTAACTCACAGAGGCCTGACACTGACACTTGGCACTTTTTAGGTACTTTATTAAATATGAAGATTCAAAAAGAATCAAAGAGTGAATTAGAAAAGAATGAGGTAACTCAATACAACCTGTTAAAGACTTGCTTTTACTCCATTCTTTCCCCAAAATTTCAAAGATTCCCCTTTTTTGTCCTTTCATTAAATGTTCCATATCTCCTCCTATAATCATATTTCTCCTCTATTATCTGTACTATGCATACAGCAGGATTTCTACAATTCGAACATAAGACATCATACAAAGGCTCCAAAAGTGTGACCTCTTTTGTCATTTGCAGACACAAATGACTGGCAAATCTCCTTTAAGTCAAGTTTGTCAAGATGCTCTTGGTGGATGTGGCAAACAGCCACATGTTCAAGCGCCTTTGAGCATTGAGCACTTGTTCATATTGTGTTTCTCTAATAGAACATTTGACATAGAAATACAATCATCAATACAAAAAATACAATCACAAGCATTTTAGAAATAGAAAAATAAATGGAACAGGTGTTTTCTTCTTCTTTTTTAACCCTAGCTCAAGCAATCAGATGCAAAATTGATTCTTTGGGTGGGTGCAATGGCCAAATTAAATAGTGCAAATGCTCAGGGCAATGAACACGGGCAGGAGATGCAATAATGACAGGACAGGTAAGCACTGTGAGGTGTTTGTCGCCATTCTGTGCTTTTGATGACATTTCGCCTGTGTCTGTTCTGCATTTAAACATGTCTAACCGCACTACTAATGCCTAACAAAACTGCTAGTGCCATATAGCTGATCTAGCTCGTATTTGGTTGCTAGTAGGCTATGCTAATTCTATTGCTAATACAGAGAATGTCTCATAAGGTGCTAACATTCTTATCAGAAAAGCTGGCTGTGTTTGACCTTGGGAGAACGCAATGTTGCTGTTTGGCCACTCACGGGAAAACTTGGATGACTTTGACTTACTTTTCTCTTCTTAGAAAAAAAAAATCCTTATATCCATCTTGGTGGATGATCTAAATATCTTCTTGCCTCAGTCTGAATGTTTTGAATCTGCGTGCGTGTCCGATGCTGCTGCTGCCGTGTTAAAAACAGAAGTAAAACGCGGAGTGGATTTCTGGATATGGGCAATCCCCTACTCATAAAGTGGAACGGATTTGATTGTGAAGCAATGAAAATAACGCTGACCTGATAATGCAACATATTTTTGATGGCAAATGTGGGCGGGTCCAAACGACCTTGTTTCAAAGGTGGGGGGGACACGTCCCCCCCCAAATATATGGTGGTGACGCCCATGGTTAGCACTCAGGACTCTGAATCCTGCGATCCGAGTTCGAATCTCGGTGGAACCTGTGGTCATATCTTGTTTCTTTAAAAAGACAGTCTCTGTGCAGGTCCAAAAGTGTTTGCCTCATTGGAGAGGGTTCTCATAACCTTGACGACGTATCCCAACCAACAGGATCAACTCCATACATTGAAGGTATCCATTGTGTAACGATGAGAAAGCCAGACAAGGTTCCATGGTGTAATGGTCAGCACTCTGGACTTTGAATCCAGTGATCAAATCTCGGTGGAACCTCAGGTGACAACCAGTTTCTTAAAAATACAGCCAAAAAAACATCACAATGAAGGATAAAGTATTGGGGTTTTTGTGCTATTAAGCGAAAGGAATTTCTAGGGACATTGTGCAGGTAAGTCATAATCTTCTTCAGGCCATGAGATGCTAGTAGTAAGAGAGAACTCTCCCCGTCAGGGAATCGAACCCAGGTCTCCTGCGTGACAAGCAGGGATACTGACCACTATACTAACGAGGACATGTTCATCCCAACATTCCACACATTTCAAAAAGAACATTGTTTCAACAATTTAAAAAACTTGTCGAAGGGATTCATTCAGATTATCTTCACTTCATAGGTGAGCTCAGTGGATCAGCTTGTCACAGGCAAGGGTTCCATGGTGTAATGGTTAGCACTCAGGACTCTGAATCCTGCGATCCGAGTTCAAATCTCGGTGGAACCTGTGGTCATATCTTGTTTCTTTAAAAAGACAGTCTCTGTGCAGGTCCAAAAGTGTTTGCCTCATTGGAGAGGGTTCTCATAACCTTGACGACGTATCCCAACCCACAGGATCAACTCCATACATTGAAGGTATCCATTGTGTAACGATGAGAAAGGCAGACAAGGTTCCATGGTGTAATGGTCAGCACTCTGGACTTTGAATCCAGTGATCCGAGTTCAAATCTCGGTGGAACCTCAGGTGACAACCAGTTTCTTAAAAATACAGCCAAAAAAACATCACAAAGAAGGATAAAGTATTTTTATTTTTTTGTGCTATTAAGCGAAAGGAATTTCTAGGGACATTGTGCAGGTAAGTCATAATCTTCTTCAGGCCATGAGATGCTAGTAGTAAGAGAGAACTCTCCCCGTCAGGGAATCGAACCCTGGTCTCCTGCGTGACAAGCAGGGATACTGACCACTATACTAACGAGGACCTGTTCATCCCAACATTCCACACATTTCAAAAAGAACATTGTTTCAACAATTAAAAAAACTTGTCGAAGGGATTCTTTCAGATTATCTTCACTTCATAGGTGAGCTCAGTGGATCAGCTTGTCACAGGCAAGGGTTCCAAAACATCACAATGAAAGATAAAGTATTGTTTTTTTTGATCTATTAAGCGAAAGGAATTTCTAGGGACATTGTGCAGGTAAGTCATAATCTTCTTCAGGCCATGAGATGCTAGTAGTAAGAGAGAACTCTCCCCGTCAGGGAATCGAACCCTGGTCTCCTGCGTGACAAGCAGGGATACTGACCACTATACTAACGAGGACAAGTTCATCCTAACATTCCACACATTTCAAAAAGAACATTGTTTCAACAATTTAAAAAACTTGTCGAAGGGATTCTTTCAGATTATCTTGACTTCATAGGTGAGCTCAGTGGATCAGCTTGTCACAGGCAAGGGTTCCATGGTGTAATGGTTAGCACTCAGGACTCTGAATCCTGCGATCCGAGTTCAAATCTCGGTGGAACCTGTGGTCATATCTTGTTTCTTTAAAAAGACAGTCTCTGTGCAGGTCCAAAAGTGTTTGCCTCATTGGAGAGGGTTCTCATAACCTTGACGACGTATCCCAACCCACAGGATCAACTCCATACATTGAAGGTATCCATTGTGTAACGATGAGAAAGGCAGACAAGGTTCCATGGTGTAATGGTCAGCACTCTGGACTTTGAATCCAGTGATCGGAGTTCAAATCTCGGTGGAACCTCAGATGACAACCAGTTTCTTAAAAATACAGCCAAAAAACATCACAATGAAAGATAAAGTATTTTTTTGGGTGTGCTATTAAGCCAATGAAATTTCTAGGGACATTGTGCAGGTAAGTCATAATCTTCTTCAGGCCATGAGATGCTAGTAGTAAGAGAGAACTCTCCCCGTCAGGGAATCGAACCCTGGTCTCCTGCGTGACAAGCAGGGATACTGACCACTATACTAACGAGGACCTGTTCATCCCAACATTCCACACATTTCAAAAAGAACATTGTTTCAACAATTAAAAAAACTTGTCGAAGGGATTCTTTCAGATCATCTTAACTTCATAGGTGAGCTCAGTGGATCAGCTTGTCACAGGCAAGGGTTCCATGGTGTAATGGTTAGCACTCAGGACTCTGAATCCTGCGATCCGAGTTCAAATCTCGGTGGAACCTGTGGTCATATCTTGTTTCTTTAAAAAGACAGTCTCTGTGCAGGTCCAAAAGTGTTTGCCTCATTGGAGAGGGTTCTCATAACCTTGACGACGTATCCCAACCCACAGGATCAACTCCATACATTGAAGGTATCCATTGTGTAACGATGAGAAAGGCAGACAAGGTTCCATGGTGTAATGGTCAGCACTCTGGACTTTGAATCCAGTGATCGGAGTTCAAATCTCGGTGGAACCTCAGATGACAACCAGTTTCTTAAAAATACAGCCAAAAAACATCACAATGAAAGATAAAGTATTTTCTTGGGTGTGCTATTAAGCCAATGAAATTTCTAGGGACATTGTGCAGGTAAGTCATAATCTTCTTCAGGCCATGAGATGCTAGTAGTAAGAGAGAACTCTCCCCGTCAGGGAATCGAACCCTGGTCTCCTGCGTGACAAGCAGGGATACTGACCACTATACTAACGAGGACCTGTTCATCCCAACATTCCACACATTTCAAAAAGAACATTGTTTCAACAATTAAAAAAACTTGTCGAAGGGATTCTTTCAGATCATCTTAACTTCATAGGTGAGCTCAGTGGATCAGCTTGTCACAGGCAAGGGTTCCATGGTGTAATGGTTAGCACTCAGGACTCTGAATCCTGCGATCCGAGTTCAAATCTCGGTGGAACCTGTGGTCATATCTTGTTTCTTTAAAAAGACAGTCTCTGTGCAGGTCCAAAAGTGTTTGCCTCATTGGAGAGGGTTCTCATCACCTTGACGACGTATCCCAACCCACAGGATCAACTCCATACATTGAAGGTATCCATTGTGTAACGATGAGAAAGGCAGACAAAAAATGTGTGCCCTCGCTGCAATGTAAGTCGCTTTGGATAAAAGCGGCAGCTAAATGGCATATATTATATTTATATATTTATTTAGTATAGATTCTCTCTCCCTATACAGACTCCGTACTCCATATCACACTCTGTACAAGCAAAGGGACTGTGGGGGAAGATTTTATTCACAGTTACATTGTGTCTCTGTTCTCTAGCGCAGAGATCAAGGAGAGGGGCGTCTATTTCAAGTGAACAACAACAGAAGTAATGTCTCTAGATAACATCTACAAGGATGAAACCATAGAAAAAGAATGAGAATGCTGATGAGAATGTCTATTGCTCATTCTATTTCTCTCTATATATCTATATATCTGTTTCTGTGAGCGCTCCAAGGACAAAGGAAACTCATCTCCTGCCTACTGTGCCATACCACTGTTTTTTCGACATCACTAATAGGCCCTATGCATCAATGAAGGCTGGTGGAGGTAGAAATCGGAGGACGGGCTCATTGTAATGCATGGAATGGAATAAGGAATGGTATCATGTACAACGCATGTATGAATATAAACAGAGAGAGAAAATAAAATAATGAGAAAAAAACCTAAGAGGATAAAAGTGTGAATAAGGTTGACACGGTGTCTATGGCTGCGTTCGTCAATTTGCTCCAAGAGCGCCGGAGCGCACACTGGGTCCAACGTCATAACGGGGACTAAGACATTTGATTGGATAAGAGGCATTCTACGTGTGCTGATCAGATTCCAGAGCGAATGTACGAACACAGCCATTTGTTTCAGTGCGCGAGAGCTTCATGCAGCCCGCGGCCGCGCGCTTTCTGTTTAAAAGATAACTGACAACGTTCACCGCCGTATCGTAAGTGGGAGTTATGTTTTGTACACATAAATAAATAAGGAGCTACTTTATTAAACGCCTGATATGTCAAGCTCACATATGGTTTCAATATTTCAATACATTTGAGTAAGTCAGCTTGTCAAGTTTGAAACCTAGTTAACTGTAGTTAGCTAGCTAGCTAGCTGTGTCAACCGCGAATAACTCGACGTCCCCTTCGTAGGATGGCTATTCTCCCCCTTTACCTCTGGTGGTTACTCGCTGGGGTTTGGCCCCTTATGGGGGACCAGGTCTTGAACTCATCTTCGGGTTTGTCGATGGGAGATTCTCCGTCAGCCTGCGAGCAGCTGGGACTACAGTGGGACTACATTGTTGAGGAGATGATGGAGTTGGACAAGGATTTAGAGAGAATGATTGAAGACGTGGAAATGGTGTTAGGTAACGGTGACATACATTCTGAGTTCTGTGTGCAGAATGTGTGATGATGTCCCTAGGAAAACACTAGCAAAGTAGGCCTATTTTTGCACCTATTATAGCAAGTACTCATTTCTCCACCCTATATAAAATCCCCTGTTGAAAACGGTGGTGTGTGAAGTGGCCCTATGTTATGATTGAATGTATAAAGATTCTATTTTTCAGGTCATACCAAACTTTGACTGTACACACTGATAACCCACCCGCCTCTTGACTGTCTCCCTGTCTGTCTATAGAGCAGTTCACCAGGATGAAATATGACCTCGTGAGGCTGGAGAAAGAATCTCTCCACTGCAAGGCTGCGATCTCTGGCTCCCCTGGGGAACAATAGGGCAGGAGAAGGAGATCAAGGAGTGTCCCGAGTAAATAAAAAACTGTAATAACAATATTACTGTTACTGTTTGAATCTATGAAAGGCAGTTGTGTGAAGCTGCTGTGTAAAGTGGAGACAGGGTCCTATTTGGCAGGTCTGAGCTAAGCGATACATGTTTTGGGGGGTGTTGTGTGCAGGTAATGGACTGATAGTGTCCCACAACTGATCGGTTCTCAAAGTAGGCCTACTTTTTGTGTTTGTTATTGTTTCAAGTTGTACCTGTGGTTTGGCCATATTCTAAATAAATAAAAACTGTAATAACAATATTGTTTGACTGTTTGCCTATTTTGCACAAACCAGTCGTGTGATCTCGTAAAACAAGCAAAGCAACGATATAGCTAGTGTGTCTTTGAATGCAGAAACAGTGCTAGGCCTATCCCTGTCAAGCCCGCGGTGACGTGAATAAGTTTGACACGGTGACTATGGCTGCGTTCGTAAATTCGCTCCGAGAGCGCCTGAGCGCACACTGGGTCCAACGTCATAACGGGACTAAGACATTTGATTGGATAAGAGGCATTCCACGAGTGCTGATCAGATTCCAGAGCGAACTTACGAACACAGCCTATATTCCCATTTGTTTCAGTGCGCGAGAGCTTCATGCAACACGTGCGCTTTCTGTTTCAAGACACAAGATAACTGACAACGTTCACCGCCGTTATCGTAACTGGGAGTTATGTTTTGTACATGTCACAGTTTGGAGTGAACAGCCGTCAGCTAAATGTTCAAATCTCGGTGGAACCTCAGGTGACAACCAGTTTCTTAAAAATATAGCCAAAAAACATCACAATGAAGGATAAAGTATTGGTTTTTTTGAGCTATTAAGCGAAAGGAATTTCGAGGGACATTGTGCAGGTAAGTCATAATCTTCTTCAGGCCATGATATGCTAGTAGTAAGAGATAACTCTCCCCGTCAGGGAATCGAACCCTGGTCTCCTGCGTGACAAGCAGGGATACTGACCACTATACTAACGAGGACCTGTTCATCCCAACATTCCACACATTTCAAAAAGAACATTGTTTCAACAATTTAAAAAACTTGTCGAAGGGATTCTTTCAGATTATCTTCACTTCATAGGTGAGCTCAGTGGATCAGCTTGTCACAGGCAAGGGTTCCATGGTGTAATGGTTAGCACTCAGGACTCTGAATCCTGCGATCCGAGTTCAAATCTCGCTGGAACCTGTGGTCATATCTTGTTTCTTTAAAAAGACAGTCTCTGTGCAGGTCCAAAAGTGTTTGCCTCATTGGAGAGGGTTCTCATCACCTTGACGACGTATCCCAACCCACAGGATCAACTCCATACATTGAAGGTATCCATTGTGTAACGATGAGAAAGGCAGACAAAAAATGTGTGCCCTCGCTGCAATGTAAGTCGCTTTGGATAAAAGCGGCAGCTAAATGGCATATATTATATTTATATATTTATTTAGTATAGATTCTCTCTCCCTATACAGACTCCGTACTCCATATCACACTCTGTACAAGCAAAGGGACTGTGGGGGAAGATTTTATTCACAGTTACATTGTGTCTCTGTTCTCTAGCGCAGAGATCAAGGAGAGGGGCGTCTATTTCAAGTGAACAACAACAGAAGTAATGTCTCTAGATAACATCTACAAGGATGAAACCATAGAAAAAGAATGAGAATGCTGATGAGAATGTCTATTGCTCATTCTATTTCTCTCTATATATCTATATATCTGTTTCTGTGAGCGCTCCAAGGACAAAGGAAACTCATCTCCTGCCTACTGTGCCATACCACTGTTTTTTCGACATCACTAATAGGCCCTATGCATCAATGAAGGCTGGTGGAGGTAGAAATCGGAGGACGGGCTCATTGTAATGCATGGAATGGAATAAGGAATGGTATCATGTACAACGCATGTATGAATATAAACAGAGAGAGAAAATAAAATAATGAGAAAAAAACCTAAGAGGATAAAAGTGTGAATAAGGTTGACACGGTGTCTATGGCTGCGTTCGTCAATTTGCTCCAAGAGCGCCGGAGCGCACACTGGGTCCAACGTCATAACGGGGACTAAGACATTTGATTGGATAAGAGGCATTCTACGTGTGCTGATCAGATTCCAGAGCGAATGTACGAACACAGCCATTTGTTTCAGTGCGCGAGAGCTTCATGCAGCCCGCGGCCGCGCGCTTTCTGTTTAAAAGATAACTGACAACGTTCACCGCCGTATCGTAAGTGGGAGTTATGTTTTGTACACATAAATAAATAAGGAGCTACTTTATTAAACGCCTGATATGTCAAGCTCACATATGGTTTCAATATTTCAATACATTTGAGTAAGTCAGCTTGTCAAGTTTGAAACCTAGTTAACTGTAGTTAGCTAGCTAGCTAGCTGTGTCAACCGCGAATAACTCGACGTCCCCTTCGTAGGATGGCTATTCTCCCCCTTTACCTCTGGTGGTTACTCGCTGGGGTTTGGCCCCTTATGGGGGACCAGGTCTTGAACTCATCTTCGGGTTTGTCGATGGGAGATTCTCCGTCAGCCTGCGAGCAGCTGGGACTACAGTGGGACTACATTGTTGAGGAGATGATGGAGTTGGACAAGGATTTAGAGAGAATGATTGAAGACGTGGAAATGGTGTTAGGTAACGGTGACATACATTCTGAGTTCTGTGTGCAGAATGTGTGATGATGTCCCTAGGAAAACACTAGCAAAGTAGGCCTATTTTTGCACCTATTATAGCAAGTACTCATTTCTCCACCCTATATAAAATCCCCTGTTGAAAACGGTGGTGTGTGAAGTGGCCCTATGTTATGATTGAATGTATAAAGATTCTATTTTTCAGGTCATACCAAACTTTGACTGTACACACTGATAACCCACCCGCCTCTTGACTGTCTCCCTGTCTGTCTATAGAGCAGTTCACCAGGATGAAATATGACCTCGTGAGGCTGGAGAAAGAATCTCTCCACTGCAAGGCTGCGATCTCTGGCTCCCCTGGGGAACAATAGGGCAGGAGAAGGAGATCAAGGAGTGTCCCGAGTAAATAAAAAACTGTAATAACAATATTACTGTTACTGTTTGAATCTATGAAAGGCAGTTGTGTGAAGCTGCTGTGTAAAGTGGAGACAGGGTCCTATTTGGCAGGTCTGAGCTAAGCGATACATGTTTTGGGGGGTGTTGTGTGCAGGTAATGGACTGATAGTGTCCCACAACTGATCGGTTCTCAAAGTAGGCCTACTTTTTGTGTTTGTTATTGTTTCAAGTTGTACCTGTGGTTTGGCCATATTCTAAATAAATAAAAACTGTAATAACAATATTGTTTGACTGTTTGCCTATTTTGCACAAACCAGTCGTGTGATCTCGTAAAACAAGCAAAGCAACGATATAGCTAGTGTGTCTTTGAATGCAGAAACAGTGCTAGGCCTATCCCTGTCAAGCCCGCGGTGACGTGAATAAGTTTGACACGGTGACTATGGCTGCGTTCGTAAATTCGCTCCGAGAGCGCCTGAGCGCACACTGGGTCCAACGTCATAACGGGACTAAGACATTTGATTGGATAAGAGGCATTCCACGAGTGCTGATCAGATTCCAGAGCGAACTTACGAACACAGCCTATATTCCCATTTGTTTCAGTGCGCGAGAGCTTCATGCAACACGTGCGCTTTCTGTTTCAAGACACAAGATAACTGACAACGTTCACCGCCGTTATCGTAACTGGGAGTTATGTTTTGTACATGTCACAGTTTGGAGTGAACAGCCGTCAGCTAAATGTTCAAATCTCGGTGGAACCTCAGGTGACAACCAGTTTCTTAAAAATATAGCCAAAAAACATCACAATGAAGGATAAAGTATTGGTTTTTTTGAGCTATTAAGCGAAAGGAATTTCGAGGGACATTGTGCAGGTAAGTCATAATCTTCTTCAGGCCATGATATGCTAGTAGTAAGAGATAACTCTCCCCGTCAGGGAATCGAACCCTGGTCTCCTGCGTGACAAGCAGGGATACTGACCACTATACTAACGAGGACCTGTTCATCCCAACATTCCACACATTTCAAAAAGAACATTGTTTCAACAATTTAAAAAACTTGTCGAAGGGATTCTTTCAGATTATCTTCACTTCATAGGTGAGCTCAGTGGATCAGCTTGTCACAGGCAAGGGTTCCATGGTGTAATGGTTAGCACTCAGGACTCTGAATCCTGCGATCCGAGTTCAAATCTCGCTGGAACCTGTGGTCATATCTTGTTTCTTTAAAAAGACAGTCTCTGTGCAGGTCCAAAAGTGTTTGCCTCATTGGAGAGGGTTCTCATCACCTTGACGACGTATCCCAACCCACAGGATCAACTCCATACATTGAAGGTATCCATTGTGTAACGATGAGAAAGGCAGACAAGGTTCCATGGTGTAATGGTCAGCACTCTGGACTTTGAATCCAGTGATCAGAGTTCAAATCTCGGTGGAACCTCAGGTGACAACCAGTTTCTTAAAAATATAGCCAAAAAACATCACAATGAAGCATAAAGTATTGTTTTTTTTTAGCTATTAAGCGAAAGGAATTTCGAGGGACATTGTGCAGGTAAGTCATAATCTTCTTCAGGCCATGAGATGCTAGTAGTAAGAGATAACTCTCCCCGTCAGGGAATCGAACCCTGGTCTCCTGCGTGACAAGCAGGGATACTGACCACTATACTAACAAGGACCTGTTCATCCCAACATTCCACACATTTCAAAAAGAACATTGTTTCAACAATTAAAAAAACTTGTCGAAGGGATTCTTTCAGATTATCTTCACTTCATAGGTGAGCTCAGTGGATCAGCTTGTCACAGGCAAGGGTTCCAAAACATCACAATGAAAGATAAAGTATTGGTTTTATTGATCTATTAAGCGAAAGGAATTTCTAGGGACATTGTGCAGGTAAGTCATAATCTTCTTCAGGCCATGAGATGCTAGTAGTAAGAGAGAACTCTCCCCGTCAGGGAATCGAATCCTGGTCCCCTGCGTGACAAGCAGGGATACTGACCACTATACTAACGAGGACATGTTCATCCCAACATTCCACACATTTCAAAAAGAACATTGTTTCAACAATTAAAAAAACTTGTCGAAGGGATTCTTTCAGATTATCTTCACTTCATAGGTGAGCTCAGTGGATCAGCTTGTCACAGGCAAGGGTTCCATGGTGTAATGGTTAGCACTCAGGACTCTGAATCCTGCGATCCGAGTTCAAATCTCGGTGGAACCTGTGGTCATATCTTGTTTCTTTAAAAAGACAGTCTCTGTGCAGGTCCAAAAGTGTTTGCCTCATTGGAGAGGGTTCTCATAACCTTGACGACGTATCCCAACCCACAGGATCAACTCCATACATTGAAGGTATCCATTGTGTAACGATGAGAAAGGCAGACAAGGTTCCATGGTGTAATGGTCAGCACTCTGGACTTTGAATCCAGTGATCCGAGTTCAGATCTCGGTGGAACCTCAGGTGACAACCAGTTTCTTAAAAATACAGCCAAAAAAACATCACAATGAAGGTTAAAGCATTGGTTTTTTTGTGCTATTAAGCTAAAGGAATTTCTAGGGACATTGTGCAGGTAAGTCATAATCTTCTTCAGGCCATGAGATGCTAGTAGTAAGAGAGAACTCTCCCCGTCAGGGAATCGAACCCTGGTCTCCTGCGTGACAAGCAGGGATACTGACCACTATACTAACGAGGACAAGTTCATCCTAACATTCCACACATTTCAAAAAGAACATTGTTTCAACAATTTAAAAAACTTGTCGAAGGGATTCTTTCAGATTATCTTGACTTCATAGGTGAGCTCAGTGGATCAGCTTGTCACAGGCAAGGGTTCCATGGTGTAATGGTTAGCACTCAGGACTCTGAATCCTGCGATCCGAGTTCAAATCTCGGTAGAACCTGTGGTCATATCTTGTTTCTTTAAGAAGACAGTCTCTGTGCAGGTCCAAAAGTGTTTGCCTCATTGGAGAGGGTTCTCATAACCTTGACGACGTATCCCAACCCACAGGATCAACTCCATACATTGAAGGTATCCATTGTGTAACGATGAAAAAGGCAGACAAGGTTCCATGGTGTAATGGTCAGCACTCTGGACTTTGAATCCAGTGATCCGAGTTCAAATCTCGGTGGAACCTCAGATGACAACCAGTTTCTTAAAAATACAGCCAAAAAACATCACAATGAAAGATAAAGTATTGTTTTTTGTGTGCTATTAAGCCAATGGAATTTCTAGGGACATTGTGCAGGTAAGTCATAATCTTCTTCAGGCCATGAGATGCTAGTAGTAAGAGAGAACTCTCCCCGTCAGGGAATCGAACCCTGGTCTCCTGCGAGACAAGCAGGGATACTGACCACTATACTAACGAGGACCTGTTCATCCAAACATTCCACACATTTCAAAAAGAACATTGTTTCAACAATTTAAAAAACTTGTCGAAGGGATTCTTTCAGATTATCTTAACTTCATAGGTGAGCTCAGTGGATCAGCTTGTCACAGGCAAGGGTTCCATGGTGTAATGCTTAGCACTCAGGACTCTGAATCCTGCGATCCGAGTTCAAATCTCGGTGGAACCTGTGGTCATATCTTGTTTCTTTAAAAAGACAGTCTCTGTGCAGGTCCAAAAGTGTTTGCCTCATTGGAGAGGGTTCTCATCACCTTGACGACGTATCCCAACCCACAGGATCAACTCCATACATTGAAGGTGTCCATTGTGTAACGATGAGAAAGGCAGACAAAAAATGTGTGCCCTCGCTGCAATGTAAGTCGCTTTGGATAAAAGCGGCAGCTAAATGGCATATATTATATTTATATATTTATTTAGTATAGATTCTCTCTCCCTATACAGACTCCGTACTCCATATCACACTCTGTACAAGCAAAGGGACTGTGGGGGAAGATTTTATTCACAGTTACATTGTGTCTCTGTTCTCCAGCGCAGAGATCAAGGAGAGGCGCGTCTATTTCAAGTGAACAACAACAGAAGTAATGTCTCTAGATAACATCTACAAGGATGAAACCATAGAAAAAGAATGAGAATGCTGATGAGAATGTCTATTGCTCATTCTATTTCTCTCTATATATCTATCTATCTGTTTCTGTGAGCGCTCCAAGGACAAAGGAAACTCATCTCCTGCCTACTGTGCCATACCACTGTTTTTTCGACATCACTAATAGGCAGCTATGCATCAATGAAGGCTGGTGGAGGTAGAAATCGGAGGACGGGCTCATTGTAATGCATGGAATGGAATAAGGAATGGTATCATGTACAACGCATGTATAATATGTGTGTCTACCCTACAGTACCGTATACACTCACCGAACACTTTATTAGGAACACCTGTACTGCACACATTCTCATTCATGCAATTATCTATTCAGCCAATCGTGTGGCAGCAGCGCAATGCATACAATCCTGCAGATATGGACCGGCAGTTTCTGGTAATGTTCATGGTAATCAACCATCAGAATTGGCAACAATATTGGTGAGCAGAAAAGCATCTCAGAATGCACAACGCGTCGAACCGTGAGGCCGATGGGCTACAACAACAGAAGGCCACGTCGGGTTCCACTTCTGTCAGCAAGAACAGAAAGCTGAGGCTGCAGTGGGCACAGGATCACCAGAACTGGACAGTTGAAGACTGGAAAAACAAAAAAACTGGAATCTTGATTTCTGCTGAGGCACACAGATGGTAGTTTCAGAATTTGGCGGCAACAGCATGAATCCATGGACCCAACCTGCCTTGTGTCAACAGTCCAAGCTGGTGGAGGTGGTGTAATGGTGTGGGGAATGTTTTCTTGGCACACTTTGGGCCCGTTAATGCCAATCAATCATCACTTGAATGCCACAGCCTATTTGAGTATGGTTGTTGACCATGTGCATCTCTCATGGCCACAATGTACCCATCTTCTAATGGCTATTACCAGCATGATAATGTACCATGTCATGTCACAAAGCAAAAGTTGTCTCAAACTGGTTTCATTAACATGACAATGAGTTCAGTGTTCTTTTAATGGCCTTCCCAGTCACCGGATCTGAATCCAATAGAACAACTTTGGGATGTTGTAGAACGGGAGATTAACAGCTTGAAAGTGCACCTGAACAATCTGCAGGAATTGCAGGAATTGCATGAGTTTATGTCTATGGCTTCTACCTCAAAGCCTTGAAGTAGCAAAGTTTTAATCTGATATAGTGCTACGGGGGGAAAAGATGAAACACTATATTATACATCATTATCACTATGGGAGTGTGATCAAGATGCAAACAAGACAATGTTCCATGGATCTGAATAGACAGTAGTTTATATTTCTGTACATTGTGTTATTTACTGCTGGTTTGTTCTTTTAGATTCGATTAGGTTAGAGGTGATAAGTAGCAGTATTTACAGCAGTATTTACAGCAAGCTATACAGTAAAGTGCAAAGTTTTATATGGTAATGTACAGATTCAATAAAAAAACTGATCTTCTCTGAGACTGTAAGACTAGCGTACCCATAAATGCCCTCTGGTAACCTCAGTCTAACAAGATGCCATCAAGCCCACGCACTAACAGGCAGACATCATGAAATTCTACTCATTTACCAGCATTGCTCAGATTGGTCTTTCAAGACTGAAATAAACTGTATGGTTTGTTTAGCCTCTGTACTGTACCATAACCCTACAGTAAGATTATAAAGTCAGAGTATAGTAAGAGTTATGTAGGTATGCATTGATTTGACATGTCATTATTAAGAGTTTTTCAATGATGTCTGAAATAAACCTGACTCCTTCAAATTCGTAGAACCTTTCAGCATAATTCACACTGCCAGAAGAATTGGGGATAGGTGTATTGGATAGTCTATGAGGCATGTGAAGATGGGAGAGGACATCTAAATACAGTATATCCTGATGGAAATGTTTTTGCATAAATACAACCCATAATCCATCCATGCAAAGATGACAGCGTGAGCAGTTGGAGACTGGTGGAGGTAGAAATCGGCGGAGGGGCTCATTGTGATGCAGGAAATGGAATGAGGATGATACCATTCCTCATTCCATTCTATGCATTACAATGAGCCCAGACTCCGATTTCTACCTCCACCAGCTTCCCCTAAGAGAGAGAGTTAAAGGTTGAGTTACATGAGGCAAGTGCAGCACCTCCTGGTACAGAGGGGTAGTACTGGAGGGGAAATGCAGCGCATTGGCTTGACATCTTGACATCTGTGTATGAATACTCAGTGGCGTGCAGTCAGGTGAGGCAGGGTAGGCAGTGCCTCACCCAGGCATTTAAGAAAGAAAAAGAATATCAGTCTTTTTAAAACATTTATCTAAAAAAAAAAAAAATAATAATAATATTTTACTAATTATTCTTAACTTTAATGTGTTAAAATGTTGTTAAAATAAAAATAAATGATGTAAAATGTGTTGTTTTATAAATATAATGCATGCCCTGGCACCAGGAGAGTTTGCTCCCAAAGCGAGCTGATTGCTGGCGAGAGGCTGAAGCAGACTGTGCTTGTGCCTCTGTGCTATGCGAAGTGATAGACCAACAGTTTCGTAGGTTTGCGCATGCGTAGTCTGTTCTCACATTGTCTTCATTGACGGACGTTGAGGCACCGTGCCACGCTGCTTCTGACAGCATGATTGACAGTTTGCGTTTGGCTTGTTTGGCTTGCCGTAGCGGCATCCTCTGCTGTTCGCGCGCGGTTCTACATTTCCATACAGGCTGTTGCGCTACGCTGTGAGATAACAATACATGACATTTTTGACCAGCTATTTGATAGTATAGTATATATGGGCTATGTGATTGACTTTATAGTATAGTATATTAGCCTACATTACATTACAGTCATTTAGTCGACGCTTTTATTCAAAGCGACTTCAATAATTGCATTTAACGTATGAGTGTACATATATATATAAACCATGTGCATCTCTCATGGCCAGAATGTACCCATCTTCTAATGGCTACTACCAGCATGATAATGTACCATGTCATGTCACAAAGCAAAAGTTGTCTCAAACTGGTTTCATGAACATGACAATGAGTTCAGTGTTCTTTAATGGCCTTCCCAGTCACCGGATCTGAATCCAATAGAACAACTTTGGGATGTTGTAGAATGGGAGATTAACAGCTTGAAAGTGCACCTGAACAATCTGCAGGAATTGCAGGAATTGCATGAGTTTATGTCTATGGCTTCTACCTCAAAGCCTTGAAGTAGCGAAGTTTTAATCTGATATAGTGCTACGGGGGAAAAAGATGAAACACTATAATCAGGGGTCACCAACTACATTTGTCCAAGGGCCAGAATTTTTCGAAGCTTACACTGTGGGGACCGGACTTGTTTTTATTTATTCTATTTAGGCATAATTAGCATATTATTGTTTAATATCTTCACTTTCTTACAAAATGTATGTTATTGATTTATTATCAGTGTTAACAGACTCCTGACACCTATACTGCAGACAGCCAACAGGGGGCGATCAAGATATTTTGGCTTCACTTCATTGTAATCATTTTCAGTTATAAATCAAGCAAAATGTCACTTTCAAAGAACCTGAAGCGTAAAATTGATGTGGAAACACGCAGCTTTAATGAGGAATGGACTGACAAGTACACATTCATCTGCCAACATTTAGTAACGCAAAACCTGTATTTCACATCATTATTTTGTTCACTGCAATAAAAACATTTTTAAAAATTATAATAATTATCACAACATACACAACCAGTACAGGCCCGACAGTGACATCTCCGAGTTGTGCATCCAACCAACCCGCCACCCAGCCATGAATTCATTCATCAATTCATTCATGCCTTCATTAGTCTCGTTAATCTCTCTCTCTCTCTCTCTCTCTCTCTCTCTCTCTCTCTCTCTCTCTCTCTCTCTCTCTCTCTCTCTCTCTCTCTCTCTCTCTCTCTCTCTCTCTCTCTCTCTCTCTCTCTCTCTCTCTCTCTCTCTCTCTCTCTCTCGTATTATTAAGCAATATATAAACATATTTTGTTTAGCCCATTTTTACTCTGAACATTCCATTCAATAGAATTTAAACAATGTGGGCTTGTAGTCAAATGGCATGCAATTATAAATATAGCAATTATAGATAGCATCGCCTACGTATTTATACAGAGAAAATGCAACTGACTAGAATTTTATTTTTTACATTTAGCATGAATTTCAGAATTATGTGAGCATATTACTGAAATCCTGTATTGCTTATTGGTTACATGGTGCATGAGTACCGTAGAATTAGTCTCAATTCGGCTATCGAAGCCTATGCCCCTGGCACATCATGTATCTGAAAAGGTTGGAAATAAAGCCACAAGTTAATAGCTTTGCATTGCCCTCTAAAAGGTTAAATGTAATCATTTGGCATTGGCCAAGAAATATCGCATTCTACTCCATAACACACTAGTTGATCCACGCAGGACGTTCATATAGTTTTGCCAAACAGGTGGCTCAAAATTGTAAACGTTTATTCACACCGTAGCACTGAATATGATATTTCAGTCCATCCCTTTCCTGATATAGTATGCTTCTGTAAAGGGATAGTACATGTTATGTTATGTTATGTTATGTTATGTTAAGTTATGTCCAGCAGATGTTGGTTCTATATATGTTTTAAAATGCATTTTATTTTTGTAAATAACAACCGTACCTCTCTATTGCCTATCATCTCTATATATTTCAACACCCACAAAATAATAACGATTGATATTTTTCCTTTTTTCAATATTATAATATATATATTCTATTTTTTCATTAATTAAATATATTAATTAATTAAATATATATATATTTTATCTTTTATATCTTTTATATCTTTTTTGTTTATAAAAACGTTAGCAACGTGACATTTGGACACCTAGACCATTGGTCCATTCAGATTTGTGGTGCGATGAAAAAAATGTGTTTTCCTCAAAATGTCATACAATTGTGCCCTCTAGTGGTTAAATCTACTAAAACTCCAGACCAGTCAGACTTCAATCATCTTGTCCCAGTAAGCGGCTATTCCGATCTCCTATAAGGCTAGGTGCACGATCTCCACTACTTCCTGAAAGGCACCTTGCATGAACATATCCTGTCTCACTCTATTGGTTTAATTTATTACTACATGAATCATGTAGATGTTCAGTAGATTATCATCAATCAAGGACCCCAATTGAAATAAGCCAGTGGCTTTCTTGGGTTTTTATCCTGTTAGTTGACCTTGTATGTAATATGTACTTTCATGTACCTACTTCTGCAAATCTTCTAATAAAGTTTTCAATCAATCAATCAAAAAGATCAGTCAAAACTATCTTTTTGGGAGTTTACAAATATTAACAAACAAAAAAGTAACCCTACATTATGCTGGCTGGCTGTGATGTCATAATGGGTGATCATAGTGGAGTTAGAGTCTTGGGTGTGCCAACATTCTGGAAGACAGGCAGTTGCAGAAAGATGGCACCTTGGTAAGTACTGCATCAACTTGTCTTCCTTATATATATATATATATATATATATATTATAACATCTGTGACCAAGCCATTGATTGGATGTTTTTGGGGGAAAAATACAATTCTATCTATTTTGACACTAAACAGAGAATATTCAAGTTGTTCTGTCGGTGTAAATTAACATTCCCAAGACCAAATAATTGGTAAACATGAGTTTCTCATGAGACTTTCCTTAACTTAGGTGGCTGATAAGGTTCAAATGGATAGCTATGTTTTCAGGTTATTTATTATCTGATATGGCCCATACGCAACATTTAGTTTTACTTTGGGCTGACTAGGTAGGATAAGGAGAAGTTTGTATAATTGTTTGGTTACACATGAGTGGATTATTTGAATACTCTTGTTGGCCTCTAATAGTATTTTTTCAACACTGAAAATGTTTATGTATGTAAAGCCTACTGTAGTTGTACTACATAAGCGTCTTTGACTGTCTAGAAAAGGGCTATTTAAGTCTAATGTATTATTATTATTATTATTATTATTATTATTATCAAGTCAAGTCAAGTCAAAAGTCACTTTATTGTCCCAATCACTGGGAAATTTGTATTGGGCTTGCACCCCACAGCAGCCAACAAAGAGCAACAGACAATACAGAATGTTAACACACAAACAGAAGGCAGTCCTGATTAAAACAAGAGTGGAAATAAAACGATAAGCAAGATATGTTCACATTCATCTGGTGCAGTTTAAAAGTTTAACAGAAACGGGATTAAAAGATTTTTAAAATCTATTTAATCTAGCGTGGGGGACTCTGAACCTCCTCCCAGAGGGCAGCAGTTCATACTCTGCATGTAGGACATGGGAGTCATTCATGAGAATTCTATTAGCCTGTCTGAGAGTAGCCTGTTCAAAAATAGACTGCAGGGATGAGTGGTCTTTCACCCCTATGATCTTCCATGCAGTCTGTATCAGTCGGACCAGTTTGGACCTTAGTTGTACAGATAGGTTACCAAACCAAGATGTAATGCCTTATCTGATGAGACTCTCTAAGACAGACTGGTAGAAGAGTAGCATACATTTTTGGTCAACACCATGAACTCTAAGGCGGCGTAGGAAGTGTAGTCGTTGTTGTAATCTGCTACAAAGGCTGTCTACATGAGTGCTCCAGGTGAGTGAGTTGTCAATGAAAACCCCAAGATACTTGTAAGAGGCGACCTGAGAGATGGATTGTTTGTGGATGACCACAGGCCTGTGGTTCCCAACACCTCTGGGGTCGAACACCATCTCCTCAGTCTTCTTAACATTTAAAACCAGGCAGTTAACATCACACCATTTAACAAACCTCTGGATTTCAGAATAATAGTCAATTAGGACACTGTCCTTTTTAATTAAAGCAAGGATGGCAGTGTCATCCGAACATTTTATGATGCGATTGCTAGGGTAGGTGCTTCTGCACTCGTTTGTGTATAAAGTAAAGAGCACAGGGGAACTGACTACACCCTGTGGAGCACCAGTGCTTATGGTTCTGGGTTCCGAAAGAGTGCCATTAACACTGACCCGCTGTGTGCGGTTAGTTAAAAAGGAGTGATACCATTTTATAATGAGGGGGGGGACATTAAGCCCATTTAACTTCTCAATTAAAAGGTGCGGCTGTATCGTGTTAAAAGCAGAACTGAAATCAACAAATAGGAGTCAGACATAGGAGGTAGGGTCCTCTAAGTGCTTAGATATGAAGTAGATAGATATTATTATTACAATGAATTTGAGGAACTTGTTGCAGTTATGACACTTCCTCCATCTTTTAGCAATAATAACCATGTCATTTTGACAACCCAGAAAATTATAAATTGTGTTTACATTTTGCTGGGTTGTCATGGTAACATTAGGCTACATGTCAGAGTGACATCATTGGAGGGTTCCAAGGGTGCATTGGGTGCAGGAAGGTCCTGACAGAGTGATGATGTCATAATGGGGTTGCCAGGTGATTTTCTAGAAGGTGAGAGTAGAACAACAGATGGTTTTAGCAGTTGGTACAGAGACACTGAAGAGGTTACGTGAGTACGATATCTTTGGATAATGATTATGTAACAGGTTATAAATAGGCGAACTAGTTTGGTGATGGTGAAATTCCTGCTAAAAATGTGAATGTTAGTCTCAGGAATGTGTTCAAACAGCGACATCTACTGGTAGTAGAACATCTATGAAGTGATTTATAAATTGTTCAGTTGTTCAAGATTATGCTGTGGTAAGTCTAACCAAAAATGTATACGTACATTTACTTATGTTTCATAGACTATCAGTAGCTGCTACCAATGTTATTTGTTGTACTGAACACATTCCTGCAGGTGAGATAAAAAAAATGTAATACCTCGTGTTGAACTGCTAGTGTGAGAGGTCTGTTGTATTTTTCTATTACCACTAGATGGCGTTGTTTAGTTCGATTAATAATTGCATTTTATTATTTTTTTACAAACGATGTACTTTATTTTCTATAGGTTCTATATGTTCTATTTCTTATATCGTGTATATATATATATATATATATATATATATACAGTACAGGCCAGAAGTTTGGACACACCTTCTCATTCAATGTGTTTCCTTTATTTTCATGACTATTTATATTGTAGATTCTCACTGAAGGCATCAAAACTATGAATGAACACATGTGGCAAGAGGTCCAGAGAGAAGCCTTCCAGGAACAGAGAGCAGCCTGGGCTCAGACAGCAGCCCGCCGGGCCCAGAGAGCAGCCCGCCTGGCCCAGACAGCACCCCAGGACCATAGAGCAGCCTTGGTTCAGAAAGCAGCCGACCTGGCTCGGAGAGCAGCCTGGGCTCAGAAAGTAGCCTGCCAGGCCCAGGGAGCAGTGCCCCAGAGAGCAGCACCACAGAGAGCAGCGCCCCAGGCCCAGAGAGCAGCGCCACAGGTCCACAGGTCCACAGGCCTCCTCCGTGACCACAAGAAGGATAGGCGCCAGGCCCTCACTGCCCAGCAAAAGACTGAGGAGAGCCTGGCCGAGGTCAGGGCGACCCTCGCCAACACCACCAGGGAGGCAGTGGACAAGATCAGGGTCCTGGAGAGTGACAAGGCAGCAGCTGAGGAGGCTCTGGTGCGTTGCAGGGAGGAGGTGAAGGAGGAGAGCGGGCTCCAAGAGACTGAGGGGAGCCTGGCTGAGGTCAGGGCGACCCTCGCCAACACCACTAGGGAGGCAGAGGACACGATCAGGGTCCTGGAGAGTGAGGCCCTGGTGGCCAAGGCAGCAGCTGAGGAGGCTCTGGAGCTTTGCAGGGAGGAGGTGAAGGAGGTACAGGTGAAGGAGAGCGACCTTCACCAAAAGCTCCATGATATGGAGCAGGAGAAGAAGAGCCTCCTCCACGACAACTCCAACCTGGAGAAGGAGAGGCGCCAGGCCCTCGCTACACAGGGAGAAAGGGAGGGGAGCCTGGCCGAGGTCAGGGCGACCCTCGCCAACGCCACCAGGGAGGCAGAGGACAAGATCAGGGTCCTGGAGAGTGAGGCCCTGGTGGCCAAGGCAGCAGCTGAGGAGGCTCTGGAGCTTTGCAGGGAGGAGGTGAAGGAGGTACAGGTGAAGGAGAGCGACCTTCACCAAAAGCTCCATGATATGGAGCAGGAGAAGAAGAGCCTCCTCCACGACAACTCCAACCTGGAGAAGGAGAGGTACCAGGCCCTCGCTGCACTCCTGGACCTGGAGAAGAGCAGGGACGAGGCCCGCACCAAGCTCCAGGAGGACAAAGACCAGTGGGGGAAGGAGAAGGCCTCCCTCACAGCCGCCCATCTGCAGGCCCTAGCTGACGCCAAGAAGCTGGAGGAGAAGGAGAGAGCTTTCGCTCTAAACTCCCATCAGGTGCAGATGGAGCAGCGCACCGCTGAGGCTGAGGAGAGAAGCAGGGCGCAGGTCGAGGTGCAGAAGATGGTCACCATCGACCTGGTCACCTGTCGTCAGCAGCTCTCCCTCTCCCAGACCAAGCTGCAGCAGGAGGAGGTCCAGAGCACGGAGCTGAAGCTGCAGTTGGAGGTCATGAGGGAAGAGTCAGAAAAGAAAGAGGAGAAGAAGAAATCCATAGTTCCCTACTTTAAGTGGTTAGGGTTAGGGTTAGGGTTAGGGTTAGGGTTAGGGTTAGGGTTAGGGTTTGGGTTAGCACATTTACACCGTGTTTGAAAAAAGAAAGAAAAAGACTCAGAAAAGAGAGGAGAAGTTCCCTACTAAAGGGTTTGGGTTAGCACACCGTGTTTGAAAAAAGAAAGAAAAGGACTCAGAAAAGAGAGGAGAAAAAAATAAAAAATAAATCAAATTCAAATAAAATTTTATTTGTATAGCGCATTTCTTACAAGATGCAACTCAATGCGCTTCACATAATGAACATTCTCAGTCAATCAATCAATCAATCAATACTGACAGAGCCGCAAGCAGGCAAAAGTAAAAACCTTAAATCCATTAATAATAATAATAATAATAATAATAATAATAATAATAATAATAATTACAATTTACAATACAAATACAACAATTGGGGGTCCCTCAAAAAAAGGTGTACTGTATAACATGATAGCCATCTACCGGTATGAGCAATGCACTGTATATAAGATGATGACCGAGGGTCTTTCTGCTGCTGACCATGAGTCCTGTTGATGGAGCCCAATTTTCTTTTGGAGTCTGTAGGCTACTGTATTTGTTTATTAACATTCATAAATATGATATATTGTCTGAATTTTTGTCTTCTTTTATCAAATGTAAATTATTTTAATTTCTTATGCTGGTTTATTATGAACAACATGTAAAATTGCAGGAAACTAGTACAAATAATTGGGTGGGAGAGAGGGGCCGCCGCTGCCCAAACGTGTACAGTTTTGGGTCGCTCCACCGCTAAAAAATCTCACTCCAAACTTTTGGTGAAACTTGGCAGCCCTGCCTGTATGCCTCATCTGCACTGAAGCTATTGAAAAACAATACAATCTTCGCCGTTACAATTATACAAGGCATGCAGCTTTCAGAGAATCATACCCTGAGAAGTCATACCCTGAGACCCGTCACAGAAAAATAGACTTAAAAGCAACTTAAAAGCTGGATATGGACATGCCAGTGGAATTATTAGCAGAACGTTATCTGAACGAGAGGGCAACTCGTGCATCTCTCCGGGCTGTCTGGGTTCTACAATCATAACAAGCCATTTACCTCATTCATGTTTTGACTGAAGTTATTTGTTATTTAAGTCACTATAATGTGCATGTGTAAAAAGAGCCTATAACACGAAATGTTAAACAAGAGCATGTGAGAAAAAAACGAAATGTTAAATGAGTATGTGAGAAGAAAAAAAAAACACTAAATGTTAAATGAGATCTATGAGTGTGTCCCCATTCTTGCATGCGAATAGGCGCTACGTCTGCCAAATTCCATTTAAAGGACGGGAATTAGTTTCAGCTTTGCTACTGCTATTTAGATGCAAGGTTGCAGCTTTGTGAATGAGTTAGGTCTGAATCGTCCTGCATTGGAAGAACGATTAACGATTAATCTATGCTATGGCCGCGTTCGTAAATTCGCTCTGAGAGAATCAGAGCGTCCACGTGACTGCCTCTAGTCCAATCAAATTACTTGGTTCCATGACGACGTTGAATCCAGTGTGCGCTCCGACGAATTTACGAACGCGCCCTATATGTTCTAAACGGTATTTCCCTCCTCACATTTTCTGAATTCATTAATATTAAAAAAAACATAAATATTCCACGGGCCCGATGGGAAGCTTTGGTGGGCCGCATTCGGCCCGCGGGCCGACTGTTGGTGACCCATGCACTATATTATACATCATTATCACTATGGGAGTGTGATCAAGATGCAAACAAGACAATGTTCCCTGGATCTGAATAGACAGTAGTTTATATTTCTGTACATTGTGTTATTTACTGCTGGTTTGTTCTTTTAGATTCGATTAGGTTAGAGGTGATAAGTAGCAGTATTTACAGCAGTATTTGCAGCAAGCTATTGTCGTGTATTTCTACTTAAACACACACACATGCATAGATAGTGTGATAGGCTATGGCCTGTGACTGTATTTGCATATTGTGATGAACCAGGGTGAGACCCAAAGATTTATGTAGTATGTATGATCTATGTATGAATATGTAGTATATTTTAAACACACACACACACACACTCTGGCCTTCATGAGGGGTTGGGCACACACAGACACACACAGATACACACACACACTCTGGCCTCTTGACCAGCTCTAGGGAAGGGGGGGCAAGCATCTGCAGTGGCTGTAATAGGATCACTGGTAGATATAATTGCATTAGGGCCCGAGGGGGGTGGTGTTATGGCAGACAGCAAGACGCCCATAGGGTGAATTGCATTAGAATTGCATTAGACCATAGGGTGAATTGCATTAGAATTGCATTAGACCATAGGGTGAATTGCATTAGAATTGCATTAGACCATGAGGTTATGGCAGACAACAAGGCGCCCATAGGGGTTGAGACCATTGTGGGCGACC
This sequence comes from Nansenia antarctica, assembly GCF_963989245.1. Taxonomy (NCBI): domain Eukaryota; kingdom Metazoa; phylum Chordata; class Actinopteri; order Argentiniformes; family Microstomatidae; genus Nansenia; species Nansenia antarctica. The sequence continues at coordinate 11,631,428 of NC_137693.1, read as the reverse complement.
ACACACACACACACACACACACACACTGATCATTAACAGATGTTAACACAGAAGGAACCCAAAGAGTCCTTAGGATAGCCTGGAGACACAGACACATAGAAGGGGACATCATTGGTTAGAAGACCATATCTCTGGTTTGATTGGCTCAGGGATGAAGGGATTTGCATAACGCCAAAGGGATAAAATCCTTTGGACAAACACACTCTGTCTCTTTTCTTCACATCCTGCGACCATCCCAATGACCAGCTAGGGACCAGAGAGGAACCATGCTTTGTAACCTGCTTTTTTGAATAAACAGTCTTAAATTTGCTCAAGAACTCTTCTTCATTTTTAGCAGCAACAGATACCAAAATATACGAAACTATACAGTAAAGTGCAAAGTTTTATATGGTAATGTACAGATTCAATAAAAAAACAGATCAGTATCCCTGCTTGTCACGCAGGAGACCAGGGTTCGATTCCCTGACGGAGAGAGTTCACTCTTACTACTAGCATCTCATGGCCTGAAGAAGATTATGACTTACCTGCACAATGTCCCTAGAAATTCCTTTCGCTTAATAGAACAAAAAAAACAATACTTTTTCTTTCATTGTGATGTTTTTGGCTGTATTTTTAAGAAACTGGTTGTCACCTGAGGTTCCACCGAGATTTGAACTCGGATCACTGGATTCAAAGTCCAGAGTGCTGACCATTACACCATGGAACCTTGACTGCCTTTCTCATCGTTACACAATGGATACCTTCAATGTATGGAGTTGATCCTGTGGGTTGGGATACGTCATCAAGGTTATGAGAACCCTCTCCAATGAGGCAAACACTTTTGGACCTGCACAGAGACTGTCTTTTTAAAGAAACAAGATATGACCACAGGTTCCACCGAGATTTGAACTCGGATCGCAGGATTCAGAGTCCTGAGTGCTAACCATTACACCATGGAACCCTTGCCTGTGACAAGCTGATCCACTGAGCTCACCTATGAAGTCAAGATAATCTGAAAGAATCCCTTCGACAAGTTTTTTTAATTGTTGAAACAATGTTCTTTTTGAAATGTGTGGAATGTTGGGATGAACATGTCCTCGTTAGTATAGTGGTCAGTATCCCTGCTTGTCACGCAGCAGACCAGGGTTCGATTCCCTGACGGGGAGAGTTCTCTCTTACTACTAGCATCTCATGGCCTGAAGAAGATTATGACTTACCTGCACAATGTCGCTAGAAATTCCATTGGCTTAATAGCACACAAAAAACAATACTTTATCTTTCATTGTGATGTTTTTTGGCTGTATTTTTAAGAAACTGGTTGTCACCTGAGGTTCCACCGAGATTTGAACTCGGATCACTGGATTCAAAGTCCAGAGTGCTGACCATTACACCATGGAACCTTGTCTGGCTTTCTCATCGTTACACAATGGATACCTTCAATGTATGGAGTTGATCCTGTTGGTTGGAATACGTCGTCAAGGTTATGAGAACCCTCTCCAATGAGGCAAACACTTTTGGACCTGCACAGAGACTGTCTTCTTAAAGGAACAAGATATGACCACAGGTTCCACCGAGATTTGAACTCGGATCGCAGGATTCAGAGTCCTGAGTGCTAACCATTACACCATGGAACCCTTGCCTGTGACAAGCTGATCCACTGAGCTCACCTATGAAGTCAAGATAATCTGAAAGAATCCCTTCGACAAGTTTTTTAAATTGTTGAAACAATGTTCTTTTTGAAATGTGTGGAATGTTGGGATGAACATGTCCTCGTTAGTATAGTGGTCAGTATCCCTGCTTGTCACGCAGCAGACCAGGGTTCGATTCCCTGACGGGGAGAGTTCTCTCTTACTACTAGCATCTCATGGCCTGAAGAAGATTATGACTTACCTGCACAATGTCCCTAGAAATTCCATTGGCTTAATAGCACACAAAAAACAATACTTTATCTTTCATTGTGATGTTTTTTGGCTGTATTTTTAAGAAACTGGTTGTCACCTGAGGTTCCACCGAGATTTGAACTCGGATCACAGGATTCAAAGTCCAGAGTGCTGACCATTACACCATGGAACCTTGTCTGGCTTTCTCATCGTTACACAATGGATACCTTCAATGTATGGAGTTGATCCTGTTGGTTGGGATACGTCGTCAAGGTTATGAGAACCCTCTCCAATGAGGCAAACACTTTTGGACCTGCACAGAGACTGTCTTCTTAAAGAAACAAGATATGACCACAGGTTCCACCGAGATTTGAACTCGGATCGCAGGATTCAGAGTCCTGAGTGCTAACCATTATACCATGGAACCCTTGCCTGTGACCAGCTGATCCACTGAGCTCACCTATGAAGTGAAGATAATCTGAAAGAATCCCTTCGACAAGTTTTTTAAATTGTTGAAACAATGTTCTTTTTGAAATGTGTGGAATGTTGGGATGAACAGGTCCTCGTTAGTATATTGGTCAGTATCCCTGCTTGTCACGCAGGAGACCAGGGTTCGATTCCCTGACGGGGAGAGTTCTCTCTTACTACTAGCATCTCATGGCCTGAAGAAGATTATGACTTACCACTTACCTACACAATGTCCCTAGAAATTCCATTGGCTTAATAGCACACAAAAAACAATACTTTATCTTTCATTGTGATGTTTTTTGGCTGTATTTTTAAGAAACTGGTTGTCACCTGAGGTTCCACCGAGATTTGAACTCGGATCACTGGATTCAAAGTCCAGAGTGCTGACCATTACACCATGGAACCTTGTCTGGCTTTCTCATCGTTACACAATGGATACCTTCAATGTATGGAGTTGATCCTGTTGGTTGGGATACGTCGTCAAGGTTATGAGAACCCTCTCCAATGAGGCAAACACTTTTGGACCTGCACAGAGACTGTCTTCTTAAAGGAACAAGATATGACCACAGGTTCCACCGAGATTTGAACTCGGATCGCAGGATTCAGAGTCCTGAGTGCTAACCATTACACCATGGAACCCTTGCCTGTGACAAGCTGATCCACTGAGCTCACCTATGAAGTCAAGATAATCTGAAAGAATCCCTTCGACTAGTTTTTTTAATTGTTGAAACAATGTTCTTTTTGAAATGTGTGGAATGTTGGGATGAACATGTCCTCGTTAGTATAGTGGTCAGTATCCCTGCTTGTCACGCAGCAGACCAGGGTTCGATTCCCTGACGGGGAGAGTTCTCTCTTACTACTAGCATCTCATGGCCTGAAGAAGATTATGACTTACCTGCACAATGTCCCTAGAAATTCAATTGGCTTAATAGCACACAAAAAACAATACTTTATCTTTCATTGTGATGTTTTTTGGCTGTATTTTTAAGAAACTGGTTGTCACCTGAGGTTCCACCGAGATTTGAACTCGGATCACTGGATTCAAAGTCCAGAGTGCTGACCATTACACCATGGAACCTTGTCTGGCTTTCTCATCGTTACACAATGGATACCTTCAATGTATGGAGTTGATCCTGTTGGTTGGGATACGTCGTCAAGGTTATGAGAACCCTCTCCAATGAGGCAAACACTTTTGGACCTGCACAGAGACTGTCTTCTTAAAGAAACAAGATATTACCACAGGTTCCACCGAGATTTGAACTCGGATCGCAGGATTCAGAGTCCTGAGTGCTAACCATTATACCATGGAACCCTTGCCTGTGACAAGCTGATCCACTGAGCTCACCTATGAAGTGAAGATAATCTGAAAGAATCCCTTCGACAAGTTTTTTAAATTGTTGAAACAATGTTCTTTTTGAAATGTGTGGAATGTTGGGATGAACAGGTCCTCGTTAGTATATTGGTCAGTATCCCTGCTTGTCACGCAGGAGACCAGGGTTCGATTCCCTGACGGGGAGAGTTCTCTCTTACTACGAGCATCTCATGGCCTGAAGAAGATTATGACTTACCTACACAATGTCCCTAGAAATTCCATTGGCTTAATAGCACACAAAAAACAATACTTTATCTGTCATTGTGATGTTTTTTGGCTGTATTTTTAAGAAACTGGTTGTCACCTGAGGTTCCACCGAGATTTGAACTCGGATCACTGGATTCAAAGTCCAGAGTGCTGACCATTACACCATGGAACCTTGTCTGGCTTTCTCATCGTTACACAATGGATACCTTCAATGTATGGAGTTGATCCTGTTGGTTGGGATACGTCGTCAAGGTTATGAGAACCCTCTCCAATGAGGCAAACACTTTTGGACCTGCACAGAGACTGTCTTCTTAAAGGAACAAGATATGACCACAGGTTCCACCGAGATTTGAACTCGGATCGCAGGATTCAGAGTCCTGAGTGCTAACCATTACACCATGGAACCCTTGCCTGTGACAAGCTGATCCACTGAGCTCACCTATGAAGTGAAGATAATCTGAAAGAATCCCTTCGACAAGTTTTTTAAATTGTTGAAACAATGTTCTTTTTGAAATGTGTGGAATGTTGGGATGAACATGTCCTCGTTAGTATAGTGGTCAGTATCCCTGCTTGTCACGCAGCAGACCAGGGTTCGATTCCCTGACGGGGAGAGTTCTCTCTTACTACTAGCATCTCATGGCCTGAAGAAGATTATGACTTACCTGCACAATGTCCCTAGAAATTCCATTGGCTTAATAGCACACAAAAAACAATACTTTATCTTTCATTGTGATGTTTTTTGGCTGTATTTTTAAGAAACTGGTTGTCACCTGAGGTTCCACCGAGATTTGAACTCGGATCACTGGATTCAAAGTCCAGAGTGCTGACCATTACACCATGGAACCTTGTCTGGCTTTCTCATCGTTACACAATGGATACCTTCAATGTATGGAGTTGATCCTGTTGGTTGGGATACGTCGTCAAGGTTATGAGAACCCTCTCCAATGAGGCAAACACTTTTGGACCTGCACAGAGACTGTCTTCTTAAAGGAACAAGATATGACCACAGGTTCCACCGAGATTTGAACTCGGATCGCAGGATTCAGAGTCCTGAGTGCTAACCATTACACCATGGAACCCTTGCCTGTGACAAGCTGATCCACTGAGCTCACCTATGAAGTCAAGATAATCTGAAAGAATCCCTTCGACAAGTTTTTTAAATTGTTGAAACAATGTTCTTTTTGAAATGTGTGGAATGTTGGGATGAACATGTCCTCGTTAGTATAGTGGTCAGTATCCCTGCTTGTCACGCAGCAGACCCGGGTTCGATTCCCTGACGGGGAGAGTTCTCTCTTACTACTAGCATCTCATGGCCTGAAGAAGATTATGACTTACCTGCACAATGTCCCTAGAAATTCCATTGGCTTAATAGCACACAAAAAACAATACTTTATCTTTCATTGTGATGTTTTTTGGCTGTATTTTTAAGAAACTGGTTGTCACCTGAGGTTCCACCGAGATTTGAACTCGGATCACTGGATTCAAAGTCCAGAGTGCTGACCATTACACCATGGAACCTTGTCTGGCTTTCTCATCGTTACACAATGGATACCTTCAATGTATGGAGTTGATCCTGTTGGTTGGGATACGTCGTCAAGGTTATGAGAACCCTCTCCAATGAGGCAAACACTTTTGGACCTGCACAGAGACTGTCTTCTTAAAGAAACAAGATATTACCACAGGTTCCACCGAGATTTGAACTCGGATCGCAGGATTCAGAGTCCTGAGTGCTAACCATTATACCATGGAACCCTTGCCTGTGACAAGCTGATCCACTGAGCTCACCTATGAAGTGAAGATAATCTGAAAGAATCCCTTCGACAAGTTTTTTAAATTGTTGAAACAATGTTCTTTTTGAAATGTGTGGAATGTTGGGATGAACAGGTCCTCGTTAGTATATTGGTCAGTATCCCTGCTTGTCACGCAGGAGACCAGGGTTCGATTCCCTGACGGGGAGAGTTCTCTCTTACTACTAGCATCTCATGGCCTGAAGAAGATTATGACTTACCTACACAATGTCCCTAGAAATTCCATTGGCTTAATAGCACACAAAAAACAATACTTTATCTGTCATTGTGATGTTTTTTGGCTGTATTTTTAAGAAACTGGTTGTCACCTGAGGTTCCACCGAGATTTGAACTCGGATCACTGGATTCAAAGTCCAGAGTGCTGACCATTACACCATGGAACCTTGTCTGGCTTTCTCATCGTTACACAATGGATACCTTCAATGTATGGAGTTGATCCTGTTGGTTGGGATACGTCGTCAAGGTTATGAGAACCCTCTCCAATGAGGCAAACACTTTTGGACCTGCACAGAGACTGTCTTCTTAAAGGAACAAGATATGACTACAGGTTCCACCGAGATTTGAACTCGGATCGCAGGATTCAGAGTCCTGAGTGCTAACCATTACACCATGGAACCCTTGCCTGTGACAAGCTGATCCACTGAGCTCACCTATGAAGTGAAGATAATCTGAAAGAATCCCTTCGACAAGTTTTTTAAATTGTTGAAACAATGTTCTTTTTGAAATGTGTGGAATGTTGGGATGAACATGTCCTCGTTAGTATAGTGGTCAGTATCCCTGCTTGTCACGCAGCAGACCAGGGTTCGATTCCCTGACGGGGAGAGTTCTCTCTTACTACTAGCATCTCATGGCCTGAAGAAGATTATGACTTACCTGCACAATGTCCCTAGAAATTCCATTGGCTTAATAGCACACAAAAATCAATACTTTATCTTTCATTGTGATGTTTTTTGGCTGTATTTTTAAGAAACTGGTTGTCACCTGAGGTTCCACCGAGATTTGAACTCGGATCACTGGATTCAAAGTCCAGAGTGCTGACCATTACACCATGGAACCTTGTCTGGCTTTCTCATCGTTACACAATGGATACCTTCAATGTATGGAGTTGATCCTGTTGGTTGGGATACGTCGTCAAGGTTATGAGAACCCTCTCCAATGAGGCAAACACTTTTGGACCTGCACAGAGACTGTCTTCTTAAAGGAACAAGATATGACCACAGGTTCCACCGAGATTTGAACTCGGATCGCAGGATTCAGAGTCCTGAGTGCTAACCATTACACCATGGAACCCTTGCCTGTGACAAGCTGATCCACTGAGCTCACCTATGAAGTGAAGATAATCTGAAAGAATCCCTTCGACAAGTTTTTTAAATTGTTGAAACAATGTTCTTTTTGAAATGTGTGGAATGTTGGGATGAACATGTCCTCGTTAGTATAGTGGTCAGTATCCCTGCTTGTCACGCAGCAGACCAGGGTTCGATTCCCTGACGGGGAGAGTTCTCTCTTACCACTAGCATCTCATGGCCTGAAGAAGATTATGACTTACCTGCACAATGTCCCTAGAAATTCCATTGGCTTACAGTTTTTCCTGGTTGTTTAAACAGATATTTGGGAACATCAGACACAATGTGCACAATCTCTAACTCATTTACCAACTGCTAAACCAATTCTGCTAAACTCCAAGCACATTTTCCTGCTTTAGACTCATCTTCCCATTCCATACCACACATTTTCCTGCTTTAGACTCATCTTCCCATTCCATACCACACATTTCCTGCTTTAGACTCATCTTCCCATTCCATACCACACATCTTTCAGCTCACTAAACACAATTCTCCATATCTTGCACACTCTTCCTGATTTTCCACTCCTGATGTTCACTCAGAACACACTGCCAATCACATTCCTAAACTCCAAAGGCTGTTGTGCACTTTGCAATCATCAATTTGGATGATTGTGGATGAGATCTTGTGGCCAGGCAGGGACCAGAGGGAGGATGCAGCCTAGTTTTGTTTTGTTTACGTTTGTTTATATATTCTCATTTGCTGTAATTCCATTTCCTGTTTTCATCCTTCATGTTCATCATTCATGTTTGCCCTGACATACAGTAGTCTATGCATAGATTTGGGGCACAAATAAAATATAATTCGATGGCAAAATATTGTGTGTTTTCTCTTTGGGTATACAGTACATACAACAATATATGTCGATATTTCACATCCAACAGGTGAAACACTGAACATGCAAAGTCCTGATTCCACTGCTAAGGCATTCCTACAGTGTTTTCCATTCATATATAGTGTTTTCCATTTTGCACATCAGTGTTCAATGAGTGCTTGGAATGTCTACTCGTATGATGTATGTGTTTGAGTTTTGAGAGCAAAGTGTGCTTGTGCAAAGGAAGTATAGGATTTAGAATTTTGTGCTTGAGTTTTGAGGGCAAAGTGTGCTTGTGCAAAGGAAGTGTAGGATTTAGCATTTTGTGTGTGAGTCTTGAGATTTGTGTTTAGGATTTTGAGGGAGTGAGGTAGTGAATCAGGGAATCTGTTTAAACAACCAGGAAAAACTGTAATAGCACACAAAAAACAATACTTTATCTTTCATTGTGATGTTTTTTGGCTGTATTTTTAAGAAACTGGTTGTCATCTGAGGTTCCACCGAGATTTGAACTCGGATCACTGGATTCAAAGTCCAGAGTGCTGACCATTACACCATGGAACCTTGTCTGCCTTTCTTATCGTTACACAATGGATACCTTCAATGTATGGAGTTGATCCTGTGAGTTGGGATACGTCGTCAAGGTTATGAGAACCCTCTCCAATGAGGCAAACACTTTTGGACCTGCACAGAGACTGTCTTTTTAAAGAAACAAGATATGACCACAGGTTCCACCGAGATTTGAACTCGGATCGCAGGATTCAGAGTCCTGAGTGCTAACCATTACACCATGGAACCCTTGCCTGTGACAAGCTGATCCACTGAGCTCACCTATGAAGTCAAGATAATCTGAAAGAATCCCTTCGACAAGTTTTTTAAATTGTTGATACAATGTTCTTTTTGAAATGTGTGGAATGTTGGGATGAACATGTCCTCGTTAGTATAGTGGTCAGCAGGGGCGCCGCTAAGGGGGTGATAAGTTAGGACGATTCTAAGGGCCCAGCACTGACAGGGGCCCATGAGAATCTTTTTTTTTTTCATTTTTTTTTTAAATATATTATATTTATAAATATTATTATTATTATTATTATTATCATAAGGACGTTAATGTAGCCGAATTCAAATTATAATTCTATGTAATAAAAAAAGTCACAAAAGAAACAAACTGGAGTTTTGTTTCTCTATGTTTAACAAAATTAAGCCTTATTATTTACCCCTCTATTTAGTCATTGCATGGTTCAGTCCACCGCGCGCGAGCTGCTAGACGAGAGGAACGTTACCGCAAATATTCTGACAAGGTTTCCATGACCAACACGTCCTGCTGTAGTATGTGTGTGGGACAGATGGAGGACAGCCAGATTGGAAATGCATCAAATGTACGTGTGCGTGCGTGGACGATGTCGTGAAAGGCAAAGCCAAAGTCAGGGTCTCAAAAGAGAAAAGTAAAAAAATCACTAAAAACAGTGGTTTAGTGATCTAATCACTGCGTGGATGATCTAGTTAGCTCGCTATCCGCTTGTTAAGTCGTGACGTGTTTCCGGGACCCAACGTTGGCTGAGGTGCTGTCTTCGAAATGGAGAAATAATAATAATAATTAATTATATTTATATAGCGCTTTTCCGGGGCTCAAATACCCTGACAATATGGAGAAAACGGGAAAGTGCTGTGTCCCTTGTTGTATGAATAGATCCGAGTCTAAAAAACTATTAAACTGTCATTCTACTGTTGTAGTTCAGAGGTATTCTGGTGCGGAGAATTTCTGGTTTGGACTCGGAAATGGCTAAACGTCACTTTTGACGTCAGGCTTAACAAGTGGATAGCTAATTAACATTAACTTCAAGTATAGTTAACTTACAGTGCACTGTCAGTATAATTTCAGTTAAATGTATGAGATGAGGGCAATTTTGGTCCAAATATAGGTTATTAGAGCTCAGTGAATTTGTATCCAGCAGCTATGCACTCTTGCTATTATAGCTAGCTAGCTAGTATAATGTTACATGCTAATGACGTCATGCACAGATGCACCTCCCAGTTGAAGGAGAAGGGGGTGAGCAGTAGGAGTTTGGGGTTAACAAACATATTTAGAATATTTTAATGTATGCTGCATTACCATGCAAGCATTGAATACAACTTTAGCTAATATTCATATTTAGTTAATAGTTCTTCCAGTAATTGCAATAACATTGACCACACTGGCATCTTAATAATATTGTTAGCTAGCTAGATAACATTTAAGTTAGCTAATCTGGTGTAATGTATGTGTTATTATGTTAATACTATTATAGGACATATTATGAATTATGTACCTATGGATACTCCATGCCAGGGCCCTCTTCAAGCAAGGCAGCCAGAGAGGAGAGCAGAGGTGGGGGGGTAGTGGTGGTCTAGTAGTGGATAGTGAGTTGGACTTGTGATCGGAAGGTTGCGAGTTCAAATCCCGCCTGAAACCACACCACTACTAGTGTGCCCTTGAGTAAGGCACTTAGCCTTCAGTTACTCCAGGGGGAATGTCCCTGTAATTCGTAATTGTTTGGATAAAATGAATAAAATGTTTACAAATTAAGAGGTAAAGAGGCAGAAGAAGAAGAGCAAGAAGTAACAAAGGACAATGACAGCAGCACAGCAAGTTGGCTTCATCACTAGATTTTAAGGATCTTATTAAAGATTTTGCTACTAAGAAGGCCCAGCGTTTAGCTTTGATTTGATTTGATCTCTTTACTCCTATCTTGAATCGTTGTGCATTAGGCTAGATATAGTTTTTAGCTCTCCAGGTATACTATTCCACAGTACTGCCGCAGTGTAAAAATAAAAATCTTCCCATTTCACATTCAATTTCGCTGGCACCATGTCTGTGTTGCTCCCTCTTGTATAAGACACGTTTGTCTTTGTGTGAAACAAGCAATGCTGAGTCAGTAAATATCTCTCTGCTGTAATTCTTCATTGATCTAATCCTGACAGTATTATGGCCAACTGATCTTTACAAGATCTACATTTATTTAGACACAATACCACCCCATTCAAATTATATTTTTATTTTTTATTATAGATTTATACTTTTATAATTGGGTTCCAATCTTCATTTAATTATACTTTTGTCCTTGTGTTGTTCAAGTCTTAATTTAATAAGTTAAAGAATGTTGAGATTTCTTTGCTGAATTGTTGATTCCTGTATTAACTGTAATTTTAAATTACATTTACAAAAGATGTCCATCATTGGATTTCTTGCAGTGCATCAATAGTTCATCAACTTCAACTGGGTTTAGGTTGATGGGTGGTTTAGGTGGGGGGGCCCAAAATGTTATTCTGTCATGGGGCCCAGAATCTCTAGCGGCGCCCCTGGTGGTCAGTATCCCTGCTTGTCACGCAGGAGACCAGGGTTCGATTCCCTGACGGGGAGAGTTCTCTCTTACTACTAGCATCTCATGGCCTGAAGAAGATTATGACTTATCTGCACAATGTCCCTAGAAATTCCATTGGCTTAATAGCACACAAAAAATAATACTTTATCTTTCATTGTGATGTTTTTTGGCTGTATTTTTAAGAAACTGGTTGTCACCTGAGGTTCCACCGAGATTTGAACTCGGATCACTGGATTCAAAGTCCAGAGTGCTGACCATTACACCATGGAACCTTGTCTGCCTTTCTCATCGTTACACAATGGATACCTTCAATGTATGGAGTTGATCCTGTTGGTTGGGATACGTCGTCAAGGTTATGAGGACCCTCTCCAATGAGGCAAATACTTTTGGACCTGCACAGAGACTGTCTTTTTAAAGAAACAAGATATGACCACAGGTTCCACCGAGATTTGAACTCGGATCGCAGGATTCAGAGTCCTGAGTGCTAACCATTACACCATGGAACCCTTGCCTGTGACAAGCTGATCCACTGAGCTCACCTATGAAGTGAAGATAATCTGAAAGAATCCCTTCGACAAGTTTTTTTAATTGTTGAAACAATGTTCTTTTTGAAATGTGTGGAATGTTAGGATGAACATGTCCTCGTTAGTATAGTGGTCAGTATCCCTGCTTGTCACGCAGGAGACCAGGGTTCGATTCCCTGACGGGGAGAGTTCTCTCTTACTACTAGCATCTCATGGCCTGAAGAAGATTATGACTTACCTGCACAATGTCCCTAGAAATTCCTTTCGCTTAATAGAACAAAAAAAACAATACTTTATCTTTCATCGTGATGTTTTGGAACCCTTGCCTGTGACAAGCTGATCCACTGAGCTCACCTATGAAGTTAAGATAATCTGAAAGAATCCCTTCGACAAGTTTTTTTAATTGTTGAAACAATGTTCTTTTTGAAATGTGTGGAATGTTTGGATGAACAGGTCCTCGTTAGTATAGTGGTCAGTATCCCTGCTTGTCACGCAGGAGACAAGGGTTCGATTCCCTGACGGGGAGAGTTCTCTCTTACTACTAGCATCTCATGGCCTGAAGAAGATTATGACTTACCTGCACAATGTCCCTAGAAATTCCTTTCGCTTAATAGAACAAAAAAAACAATACTTTATCTTTCATTGTGATGTTTTGGAACCCTTGTCTGTGACAAGCTGATCCACTGAGCTCACCTATGAAGTGAAGATAATCTGAAAGAATCCCTTCGACAAGTTTTTTTAATTGTTGAAACAATGTTCTTTTTGAAATGTGTGGAATGTTGGGATGATCATGTCCTCGTTAGTATAGTGGTCAGTATCCCTGCTTGTCACGCAGGAGACCAGGGTTCGATTCCCTGACAGGGAGAGTTCTCTCTTACTACTAGCATCTCATGGCCTGAAGAAGATTATGACTTACCTGCACAATGTCCCTAGAAATTCCATTGGCTTAATAGCACACAAAAAACAATACTTTATCTTTCATTGTGATGTTTTTTGGCTGTATTTTTAAGAAACTGGTAGTCACCTGAGGTTCCACCGAGATTTGAACTCGGATCACTGGATTCAAAGTCCAGAGTGCTGACCATTACACCATGGAACCTTGTCTGCCTTTCTCATCATTACACAATGGATACCTTCAATGTATGGAGTTGATCCTGTGGGTTGGGATACGTCGTCAAGGAGATGAGAACCCTCTCCAATGAGGCAAACACTTTTGGACCTGCACAGAGACTGTCTTTTTAAAGAAACAAGATATGACCACAGGTTCCACCGAGATTTGAACTCAGATCGCAGGATTCAGAGTCCTGAGTGCTAACCATTACACCATGGACCCCTTGCCTGTGACAAGCTGATCCACTGAGCTCACCTATGAAGTGAAGATAATCTGAAAGAATCCCTTCGACAAGTTTTTTAAATTGTTGAAACAATGTTCTTTTTGAAATGTGTGGAATGTTGGGATGAACATGTCCTCGTTAGTATAGTGGTCAGTATCCCTGCTTGTCACGCAGGAGACCAGGGTTCGATTCCCTGACGGGGAGAGTTCTCTCTTACTACTAGCATCTCATGGCCTGAAGAAGATTATGACTTACCTGCACAATGTCCCTAGAAATTCCTTTCGCTTAATAGAACAAAAAAAACAATACTTTATCTTTCATTGTGATGTTTTGGAACCCTTGCCTGTGACAAGCTGATCCACTGAGCTCACCTATGAAGTTAAGATAATCTGAAAGAATCCCTTCGACAAGTTTTTTTAATTGTTGAAACAATGTTCTTTTTGAAATGTGTGGAATGTTTGGATGAACAGGTCCTCGTTAGTATAGTGGTCAGTATCCCTGCTTGTCACGCAGGAGACCAGGGTTCGATTCCCTGACGGGGAGAGTTCTCTCTTACTACTAGCATCTCATGGCCTGAAGAAGATTATGACTTACCTGCACAATGTCCCTAGAAATTCCATTGGCTTAATAGCACACAAAAAACAATACTTTATATTTCATTGTGATGTTTTTTGGCTGGATTTTTAAGAAACTGGTTGTCATCTGAGGTTCCACCGAGATTTGAACTCGGATCACTGGATTCAAAGTCCAGAGTGCTGACCATTACACCATGGAACCTTGTCTGCCTTTCTCATCGTTACACAATGGATACCTTCAATGTATGGAGTTGATCCTGTGGGTTGGGATACGTCGTCAAGGTTATGAGAACCCTCTCCAATGAGGCAAACACTTTTGGACCTGCACAGAGACTGTCTTTTTAAAGAAACAAGATATGACCACAGGTTCCACCGAGATTTGAACTCGGATCGCAGGATTCAGAGTCCTGAGTGCTAACCATTACACCATGGAACCCTTGCCTGTGACAAGCTGATCCACTGAGCTCACCTATGAAGTCAAGATAATCTGAAAGAATCCCTTCGACAAGTTTTTTAAATTGTTGATACAATGTTCTTTTTGAAATGTGTGGAATGTTGGGATGAACATGTCCTCGTTAGTATAGTGGTCAGTGTCCCTGCTTGTCACGCAGGAGACCAGGGTTCGATTCCCTGACGGGGAGAGTTCTCTCTTACTACTAGCATCTCATGGCCTGAAGAAGATTATGACTTACCTGCACAATGTCCCTAGAAATTCCTTTCGCTTAATAGAACAAAAAAAACAATACTTTATCTTTCATTGTGATGTTTTGGAACCCTTGCCTGTGACAAGCTGATCCACTGAGCTCACCTATGAAGTTAAGATAATCTGAAAGAATCCCTTCGACAAGTTTTTTAAATGGTTGAAACCATGTTCTTTTTTAAATGTGTGGAATGTTTGGATGAACAGGTCCTCGTTAGTATAGTGGTCAGTATCCCTGCTTGTCACGCAGGAGACCAGGGTTCGATTCCCTGACGGGGAGAGTTCTCTCTTACTACTAGCATCTCATGGCCTGAAGAAGATTATGACTTATCTGCACAATGTCCCTAGAAATTCCATTGGCTTAATAGCACACAAAAAACAATACTTTATCTTTCATTGTGATGTTTTTTGGCTGTATTTTTAAGAAACTGGTTGTCACCTGAGGTTCCACCGAGATTTGAACACGGATCACTGGATTCAAAGTCCAGAGTGCTGACCATTACACCATGGAACCTTGTCTGCCTTTCTCATCGTTACACAATGGATACCTTCAATGTATGGAGTTGATCCTGTGGGTTGGGATACGTCGTCAAGGTTATGTGAACCCTCTCCAATGAGGCAAACACTTTTGGACCTGCACAGAGACTGTCTTTTTAAAGAAACAAGATATGACCACAGGTTCCACCGAGATTTGAACTCGGATCGCAGGATTCAGAGTCCTGAGTGCTAACCATTACACCATGGAACCCTTGCCTGTGACAAGCTGATCCACTGAGCTCACCTATGAAGTCAAGATAATCTGAAAGAATCCCTTCGACAAGTTTTTTAAATTGTTGATACAATGTTCTTTTTGAAATGTGTGGAATGTTGGGATGAACATGTCCTCGTTAGTATAGTGGTCAGTATCCCTGCTTGTCACGCAGGAGACCAGGGTTCGATTCCCTGACGGGGAGAGTTCTCTCTTACTACTAGCATCTCATGGCCTGAAGAAGATTATGACTTACCTGCACAATGTCCCTAGAAATTCCTTTCGCTTAATAGAACAAAAAAACCAATACTTTATCTTTCATTGTGATGTTTTGGAACCCTTGCCTGTGACAAGCTGATCCACTGAGCTCACCTATGAAGTTAAGATAATCTGAAAGAATCCCTTCGACAAGTTTTTTTAATTGTTGAAACAATGTTCTTTTTGAAATGTGTGGAATGTTTGGATGAACAGGTCCTCGTTAGTATAGTGGTCAGTATCCCTGCTTGTCACGCAGGAGACAAGGGTTCGATTCCCTGACGGGGAGAGTTCTCTCTTACTACTAGCATCTCATGGCCTGAAGAAGATTATGACTTACCTGCACAATGTCCCTAGAAATTCCTTTCGCTTAATAGAACAAAAAAAACAATACTTTATCTTTCATTGTGATGTTTTGGAACCCTTGCCTGTGACAAGCTGATCCACTGAGCTCACCTATGAAGTTAAGATAATCTGAAAGAATCCCTTCGACAAGTTTTTTTAATTGTTGAAACAATGTTCTTTTTGAAATGTGTGGAATGTTTGGATGAACAGGTCCTCGTTAGTATAGTGGTCAGTATCCCTGCTTGTCACGCAGGAGACCAGGGTTCGATTCCCTGACGGGGAGAGTTCTCTCTTACTACTAGCATCTCATGGCCTGAAGAAGATTATGACTTACCTGCACAATGTCCCTAGAAATTCCTTTCGCTTAATAGAACAAAAAAAACAATACTTTATCTTTCATTGTGATGTTTTGGAACCCTTGCCTGTGACAAGCTGATCCACTGAGCTCACCTATGAAGTTAAGATAATCTGAAAGAATCCCTTCGACAAGTTTTTTTAATTGTTGAAACAATGTTCTTTTTGAAATGTGTGGAATGTTTGGATGAACAGGTCCTCGTTAGTATAGTGGTCAGTATCCCTGCTTGTCACGCAGGAGACCAGGGTTCGATTCCCTGACGGGGAGAGTTCTCTCTTACTACTAGCATCTCATGGCCTGAAGAAGATTATGACTTACCTGCACAATGTCCCTAGAAATTCCATTGGCTTAATAGCACACAAAAAACAATACTTTATATTTCATTGTGATGTTTTTTGGCTGGATTTTTAAGAAACTGGTTGTCATCTGAGGTTCCACCGAGATTTGAACTCGGATCACTGGATTCAAAGTCCAGAGTGCTGACCATTACACCATGGAACCTTGTCTGCCTTTCTCATCGTTACACAATGGATACCTTCAATGTATGGAGTTGATCCTGTGGGTTGGGATACGTCGTCAAGGTTATGAGAACCCTCTCCAATGAGGCAAACACTTTTGGACCTGCACAGAGACTGTCTTTTTAAAGAAACAAGATATGACCACAGGTTCCACCGAGATTTGAACTCGGATCGCAGGATTCAGAGTCCTGAGTGCTAACCATTACACCATGGAACCCTTGCCTGTGACAAGCTGATCCACTGAGCTCACCTATGAAGTCAAGATAATCTGAAAGAATCCCTTCGACAAGTTTTTTAAATTGTTGATACAATGTTCTTTTTGAAATGTGTGGAATGTTGGGATGAACATGTCCTCGTTAGTATAGTGGTCAGTGTCCCTGCTTGTCACGCAGGAGACCAGGGTTCGATTCCCTGACGGGGAGAGTTCTCTCTTACTACTAGCATCTCATGGCCTGAAGAAGATTATGACTTACCTGCACAATGTCCCTAGAAATTCCTTTCGCTTAATAGAACAAAAAAAACAATACTTTATCTTTCATTGTGATGTTTTGGAACCCTTGCCTGTGACAAGCTGATCCACTGAGCTCACCTATGAAGTTAAGATAATCTGAAAGAATCCCTTCGACAAGTTTTTTAAATGGTTGAAACCATGTTCTTTTTTAAATGTGTGGAATGTTTGGATGAACAGGTCCTCGTTAGTATAGTGGTCAGTATCCCTGCTTGTCACGCAGGAGACCAGGGTTCGATTCCCTGACGGGGAGAGTTCTCTCTTACTACTAGCATCTCATGGCCTGAAGAAGATTATGACTTATCTGCACAATGTCCCTAGAAATTCCATTGGCTTAATAGCACACAAAAAACAATACTTTATCTTTCATTGTGATGTTTTTTGGCTGTATTTTTAAGAAACTGGTTGTCACCTGAGGTTCCACCGAGATTTGAACACGGATCACTGGATTCAAAGTCCAGAGTGCTGACCATTACACCATGGAACCTTGTCTGCCTTTCTCATCGTTACACAATGGATACCTTCAATGTATGGAGTTGATCCTGTGGGTTGGGATACGTCGTCAAGGTTATGTGAACCCTCTCCAATGAGGCAAACACTTTTGGACCTGCACAGAGACTGTCTTTTTAAAGAAACAAGATATGACCACAGGTTCCACCGAGATTTGAACTCGGATCGCAGGATTCAGAGTCCTGAGTGCTAACCATTACACCATGGAACCCTTGCCTGTGACAAGCTGATCCACTGAGCTCACCTATGAAGTCAAGATAATCTGAAAGAATCCCTTCGACAAGTTTTTTAAATTGTTGATACAATGTTCTTTTTGAAATGTGTGGAATGTTGGGATGAACATGTCCTCGTTAGTATAGTGGTCAGTATCCCTGCTTGTCACGCGGGGGCCAGTCGCGTGTTGCTATAACGGAGATTTTTAACCGTTTATTGACCCTTTCTTGCCGTCTTTTCAGCCGCGGGTTCGAATCCACCTGAGGACATTACTGTCAAAAATATTTTCTTTTTTAAAGTCTTAATCAATTAAATGTTTAATGTAACACAACATGTTTTGATGATTTATAATTCATTTCATTAAAGAAAACAGGACATCTTATGCTATTTATTGGTTTAACATTGCAATGTATTCTGCCCTGTTGAGTTCTCTAACCCTAAGCTCCATTGTTGATGTTAATGTAACCATTATACTGTTTTAAAACATACACAGACACGTGGATGTATTGAACTCCACACTTGATTTATTAAAAAGCACACACGCACAACTGCTAAACCATGTACATAAAAAATAAACAAAACTGATTAAACCTTGGTTGTATCGAACTAAAACAAAATGTGCATATTTAAAACAATTTCCAACAGTGTTACAACATTAATTAATCATTTCATTGTAAATAAAAACTCTACTATGTGTGTGTGTGTGTGTGTGTGTGTGTGTGTGTGTGTGTGTGTGTGTGTACAGTCTCTTTCCCTTCTAAGGTGCCACACTGATCAGGACCCTGGCCACTCAACCCATGGCCATTCAGCCCCATCTTCATCCAGATGCTCTGATGGGGACAGCAGTTCCAGCGGCCGACATTGTGATCGTAGCTGGGGATGGAAGGCTCAGCTGCAGGCTGTGTTGGGGGCGGAGGGAGAGAGGCTGCAGGCTGCGTTGGGGGCGGAGGGAGAGAGGCTGCAGACTGTGATGGAGGAGCATGGTGTGGCAGTGCTGCATGACAACAAAATAAATAGGAAACACATGTTAAACCAAAAAGGAGCTGTGCATAGACTTCAGTTAAAAAACATGCCAGAGTATTGAGGCAGCACTGTATGCTGCTCTGCTCTGGTAGGGGCAGGGTGCTTCACATGACACTTCTAGTATCAGAGAGAGTAGTACATTCACCATTTTTAAATCTAGAACCAAAAAATTACAGAAAGAACATCAGTTCTGTGATCATTAATTGTATTGATGATGATGATGATGATGATGTGTGTGTGTCTTAACTAGTGTAATGTTGTGTTGTAATGTTTTTACTTTATTTTTATTTTTATTATCAACATCATTTATATATATATATATATATATGTTACGGTACATGTGGGAATACGGTACATGTGGGAAAACTAGGGTTAGGGTTAGGTGCTAAGGTGCTACGGTTAGGGTTAGGGATAGGGATAGGGTTAGGGTTAGACATGCCATCATGTACCAAGTCGACGTAGCACCTAACCCTAACACTAGTTTTCCCACATGTGCCGTCTTCTCACATGTACCGTAACATATATATATATTTATTATTATTATTCCATTGTTGATTAGAACTTTATTGTATCTTAGTCATTTGTATTAGTGTATCCTGTTTCCCTATTGTCTTGTTACCCTTCCCCCAGGGACTACAGATGGAAATTAGCTCTGAACTATATCTGAAGCAATATATGTATTGTGCATTATCCCTGTCAAATAAACTAATAAACAAACATGTAATGTAGGATCTAAGGTAATAGGATGCAAAAGAAGTCTCAATAGTTTGTTAAATATCCACAGCAAAGTACCAACATTTACAGATGACTTTCAATCAAAATAACAGACCTGGTTGAAATTGTGTGCAATATAAATAAACTGAAATGACATACTGTATTCCCACACGGCGGGTTCTAGAGTGTAGGCCTAAGGATGGGGCCCAGGCAAGCCGCTGAGGAGGTATTGGCAGCAGGACCTTCACTGGAGCTGAAGGAGGAGGTAACATGAAACTTCACACAACTGGAAATCACTTTGACAGTGAATAAAGATGGGACACACAGTAATGTACATGAATTAACCTTGCAAAGGAGACGCAGTCACATCGGATTCATCATCATGAGCTGGTCTCAAGAGTGTAACTGAAGCAGTCAGTTTGCTCCACACTGTAAAAGAAAATAAAGTGTTATTCTCTCCCTCACTAATGCCTGGCTTATTCATCATGCTTGTAAATGGGTTATAGCCACATTCTGTCATTACCTGTTATAGTCTGTCAAGCTGATTTGAACATTAATAAGTCTCAGTATGTCTACTCTGATGTGAATATGTCTCATCTGATGAGAATTACATATACATTGGTATATAGGCTATTTGTTATGAATGGATATTTAGTTCAATGTTCACTTCTTTAAAGCAGGTAAAGCCTCAGTGACGGTATGCATGTTTAAACACATTGATTGTGAAATCAAGGGTTTGGTATGTTTCTAAATTGTATGGGTGTCACCTGCTCAAAATGCCTCTTACATACTGTAATGTACATGCCAAACCCTTGAAACACATCTTCAAAAAGGATGCAAAAAGAGAACTCGTATGAACACTTATCCTCCTCCTACAAATAGATACAATATGGAATGTAATAAAACATGCAATTACACATGTACTGTACAGAGCAGACATACATTGTAAATACATGTAGGCTAACTAAACTTGTAAATAAACTAACTGTACATACATTTACACTTTAATTGTCCTATAATATAAATTACACCTGATTGATTTGATTTGATTTAGGCCTATTTGAAAGTTAATATCACAGTGTAACACTGGGGGATTTACTAAATGACAACATTGTGGGCACTGCTAGGCAGCAGTCATATCATTTGCACATTAGTATGTACAATACTGGTGTACATATTATGTACAGTAGCCTAATGCTGTATAGTATGGCCAGGCTATCATTGTGCAAAACTGTGTAGACTAGCATTGCAGTAGTATCTAAAACATTGCACAACCATAACACTATGAATAACTCGCAAGACGGTTCGCAAAACCCACACACTGTTATTAACATTGTTAATTTAACAACTGTTGAACAAAGTATTGAGACAGCAGACTTGTCCGATGTGTAGCCGTACAGTAGCTTGGCAAATCAATATCGAAATAGCTTTGAATATGTTACCTATATATATATATACATATATGTTACCGTAGACACGTCCGGACCTGACAGACATGTCCGATAACGAGTCAAGTACAGCAAAAGTACCGTAAACTGAAAACTGTCCGCTTTTCAGATTCAGATTCAGATTCAGATAACGTTTATTGCCATTATGCATACACATATAGGAATTTGCTTCGGCATTACAGTAAGTGCGTTTATACTTTTTTCACGTGTATACAAAAACAAATGCAAAAAAACAGGGCAACACAGGACAGACAACAGTGCATTGGATAGTGCAACATATATAAAGTGCAGTGCTTTCTGCAGCCCCTCTTGTATGTCTACTTATTATATATTATTACAGTTAATGTTTGTGACTTACCTATTAACCAAACGAAGAAAGTAAACTTGAGAGTTTAGAACGCGAGAAAGACGGTACGCTGTCTTTGCCTTTCAGGAAATAGTGCAGTCGAGTTGATTTCAGTGTTGTGACGTGACGTCACTGCTCAATGCGCCACAAAACCATCCGGTGGCCGAAAATATATGAACTATATAGAACTACCAAAGTGAACGGGATCTTAACTACTGCCATAGACAATGAATGGGCCAATGCAAAGTCTATGGCAGTAGTGTAGGCATATCTCTCGATTGCCGCGCGGGAGACCAGGGTTCGATTCCCTGACGGGGAGAGTTCTCTCTTACTACTAGCATCTCATGGCCTGAAGAAGATTATGACTTACCTGCACAATGTCCCTAGAAATTCCTTTCGCTTAATAGAACAAAAAAACCAATACTTTATCTTTCATTGTGATGTTTTGGAACCCTTGCCTGTGACAAGCTGATCCACTGAGCTCACCTATGAAGTTAAGATAATCTGAAAGAATCCCTTCGACAAGTTTTTTTAATTGTTGAAACAATGTTCTTTTTGAAATGTGTGGAATGTTTGGATGAACAGGTCCTCGTTAGTATAGTGGTCAGTATCCCTGCTTGTCACGCAGGAGACAAGGGTTCGATTCCCTGACGGGGAGAGTTCTCTCTTACTACTAGCATCTCATGGCCTGAAGAAGATTATGACTTACCTGCACAATGTCCCTAGAAATTCCTTTCGCTTAATAGAACAAAAAAAACAATACTTTATCTTTCATTGTGATGTTTTGGAACCCTTGCCTGTGACAAGCTGATCCACTGAGCTCACCTATGAAGTTAAGATAATCTGAAAGAATCCCTTCGACAAGTTTTTTTAATTGTTGAAACAATGTTCTTTTTGAAATGTGTGGAATGTTTGGATGAACAGGTCCTCGTTAGTATAGTGGTCAGTATCCCTGCTTGTCACGCAGGAGACCAGGGTTCGATTCCCTGACGGGGAGAGTTCTCTCTTACTACTAGCATCTCATGGCCTGAAGAAGATTATGACTTACCTGCACAATGTCCCTAGAAATTCCATTGGC
Source organism: Nansenia antarctica (assembly GCF_963989245.1). Classification (NCBI taxonomy): domain Eukaryota; kingdom Metazoa; phylum Chordata; class Actinopteri; order Argentiniformes; family Microstomatidae; genus Nansenia; species Nansenia antarctica. The sequence continues at coordinate 11,609,004 of NC_137693.1, read as the reverse complement.
TTAATAGCACACAAAAAACAACACTTTATCTTTCATTGTGATGTTTTTTGGCTGTATTTTTAAGAAACTGGTTGTCATCTGAGGTTCCACCGAGATTTGAACTCGGATCACTGGATTCAAAGTCCAGAGTGCTGACCATTACACCATGGAACCTTGTCTGCCTTTCTCATCGTTACACAATGGATACCTTCAATGTATGGAGTTGATCCTGTGGGTTGGGATACGTCGTCAAGGTTATGAGAACCCTCTCCAATGAGGCAAACACTTTTGGACCTGCACAGAGACTGTCTTTTTAAAGAAACAAGATATGACCACAGGTTCCACTGAGATTTGAACTCGGATCGCAGGATTCAGAGTCCTGAGTGCTAACCATTACACCATGGAACCCTTGCCTGTGACAAGCTGATCCACTGAGCTCACCTATGAAGTCAAGATAATCTGAAAGAATCCCTTCGACAAGTATTTTTAATTGTTGAAACAATGTTCTTTTTGAAATGTGTGGAATGTTGGGATGAACATGTCCTCGTTAGTATAGTGGTCAGTATCCCTGCTTGTCACGCAGGAGACCAGGGTTCGATTCCCTGACGGGGAGAGTTCTCTCTTACTACTAGCATCTCATGGCCTGAAGAAGATTATGACTTATCTGCACAATGTCCCTAGAAATTCCATTGGCTTAATAGCACACAAAAAACAATACTTTATCTTTCATTGTGATGTTTTTTGGCTGTATTTTTAAGAAACTGGTTGTCATCTGAGGTTCCACCGAGATTTGAACTCGGATCACTGGATTCAAAGTCCAGAGTGCTGACCATTACACCATGGAACCTTGTCTGCCTTTCATCGTTACACAATGGATACCTTCAATGTATGGAGTTGATCCTGTGGGTTGGGATACGTCGTCAAGGTTATAAGAACCCTCTCCAATGAGGCAAACACTTTTGGACCTGCACAGAGACTGTCTTTTTAAAGAAACAAGATATGACCACAGGTTCCACCGAGATTTGAACTCGGATCGCAGGATTCAGAGTCCTGAGTGCTAACCATTACACCATGGAACCCTTGCCTGTGACAAGCTGATCCACTGAGCTCACCTATGAAGTGAAGATAATCTGAAAGAATCCCTTCGACAAGTTTTATAAATTGTTGAAACAATGTTCTTTTTGAAATGTGTGGAATGTTGGGATGAACAGGTCCTCGTTAGTATAGTGGTCAGTATCCCTGCTTGTCACGCAGGAGACCAGGGTTCGATTCCCTGACGGGGAGCGTTCTCTCTTACTACTAGCATCTCATGGCCTGAAGAAGATTATGACTTACCTGCACAATGTCCCTAGAAATTCCTTTCGCTTAATAGAACAAAAAAAACAATACTTTATCTTTCATTGTGATGTTTTGGAACCCTTGCCTGTGACAAGCTGATCCACTGAGCTCACCTATGAAGTCAAGATAATCTGAAAGAATCGCTTCGACAAGGTTTTTTTAATTGTTGAAACAATGTTATTTTTGAAATGTGTGGAATGTTGGGATAAACATGTCCTCGTTAGTATAGTGGTCAGTATCCCTGCTTGTCACGCAGGAGACCAGGGTTCGATTCCATGACGGGGAGAGTTCTCTCTTACTACTAGCATCTCATGGCCTGAAGAAGATTATGACTTACCTGCACAATGTCCCTAGAAATTCCTTTCGCTTAATAGATTAAAAAAAACAATACTTTATCTTTCATTGTCATGTTTTGGAACCCTTGCCTGTGACAAGCTGATCCACTGAGCTCACCTATGAAGTGAAGATAATCTGAAAGAATCCCTTCGACAAGTTTTTTTAATTGTTGAAACAATGTTCTTTTTTAAATGTGTGGAATGTTGGGATGAACAGGTCCTCGTTAGTATAGTGGTCAGTATCCCTGCTTGTCACGCAGGAGACCAGGGTTCGATTCCCTGACGGGGAGAGTTCTCTCTTACTACTAGCATCTCATGGCCTGAAGAAGATTATGACTTACCTGCACAATGTCCCTAGAAATTCCTTTCGCTTAATAGCACAAAACAACCAATACTTTAACCTTCATTGTGATGTTTTTTTGGCTGTATTTTTAAGAAACTGGTTGTCACCTGAGGTTCCACCGCGATTTGAACTCGGATCACTGGATTCAAAGTCCAGAGTGCTGACCATTACACCATGGAAACTTGTCTGCCTTTCTCATCGTTACACAATGGATACCTTCAATGTATGGAGTTGATCCTGTGGGTTGGGATACGTCGTCAAGGTTATGAGAACCCTCTCCAATGAGGCAAACACTTTTGGACCTGCACAGAGACTGTCTTTTTAAAGAAACAAGATATGACCACAGGTTACACCGAGATTTAAACTCGGATCGCAGGATTCAGAGTCCTGAGTGCTAACCATTACACCATGGAACCCTTGCCTGTGACAAGCTGATCCACTGAGCTCACCTATGAAGTCAAGATAATCTGAAAGAATCCCTTCAAACAGTTTTTTTAATTGTTGAAACAATGTCCTTTTTGAAATGTGTGGAATGTTGGGATGAACATGTCCTAGTTAGTATAGTGGTCAGTATCCCTGCTTGTCACGCAGGAGACCAGGGTTCGATTCCCTGACGGGGAGAGTTCTCTCTTACTACTAGCATCTCATGGCCTGAAGAAGATTATGACTTACCTGCACAATGTCCCTAGAAATTCCTTTCGCTTAATAGAACAAAAAAAACAATACTTTATCTTTCATTGTGATGTTTTGGAACCCTTGCCTGTGACAAGCTGATCCACTGAGCTCACCTATGAAGTGAAGATAATCTGAAAGAATCGCTTCGACAAGTTTTTTTAATTGTTGAAACAATGTTATTTTTGAAATGTGTGGAATGTTGGGATGAACATGTCCTCGTTAGTATAGTGGTCAGTATCCCTGCTTGTCACGCAGGAGACCAGGGTTCGATTCCCTGACGGGGAGAGATCTCTCTTACTACTAGCATCTCATGGCCTGAAGAAGATTATGACTTACCTGCACAATGTCCCTAGAAATTCCTTTCGCTTAATAGATTAAAAAAAACAATACTTTATCTTTCATTGTCATGTTTTGGAACCCTTGCCTGTGACAAGCTGATCCACTGAGCTCACCTATGAAGTGAAGATAATCTGAAAGAATCCCTTCGACAAGTTTTTTTAATTGTTGAAACAATGTTCTTTTTTAAATGTGTGGAATGTTGGGATGAACAGGTCCTCGTTAGTATAGTGGTCAGTATCCCTGCTTGTCACGCAGGAGACCAGGGTTCGATTCCCTGACGGGGAGAGTTCTCTCTTACTACTAGCATCTCATGGCCTGAAGAAGATTATGACTTACCTGCACAATGTCCCTAGAAATTCCTTTCGCTTAATAGCACAAAACAACCAATACTTTATCCTTCATTGTGATGTTTTTTGGCTGTATTTTTAAGAAACTGGTTGTCACCTGAGGTTCCACGGAGATTTGAACTCGGATCACTGGATTCAAAGTCCAGAGTGCTGACCATTACACCATGGAACCTTGTCTACCTTTCTTATCGTTACACAATGGATACCTTCAATGTATGGAGTTGATCCTGTGGGTTGGGATACGTCGTCAAGGTTATGAGAACCCTCTCCAATGAGGCAAACACTTTTGGACCTGCACTTTTTAAAGAAACAAGATATGACCACAGGTTCCACCGAGATTTGAACTCGGATCGCAGGATTCAGAGTCCTGAGTGCTAACCATTACACCATGGAACCCTTGCCTGTGACACGCTGATCCACTGAGCTCACCTATGAAGTCAAGATAATCTGAAAGAATCCCTTCGACAAGTTGTTTTAATTGTTGAAACAATGTCCTTTTTGAAATGTGTGGAATGTTGGGATGAACATGTCCTCGTTAGTATAGTGGTCAGTATCCCTGCTTGTCACGCAGGAGACCAGGGTTCGATTCCATGACGGGGAGAGTTCTCTCTTACTACTAGCATCTCATGGCCTGAAGAAGATTATGACTTACCTGCACAATGTCCCTAGAAATTCCTTTCGCTTAATAGATTAAAAAAAACAATACTTTATCTTTCATTGTCATGTTTTGGAACCCTTGCCTGTGACAAGCTGATCCACTGAGCTCACCTATGAAGTGAAGATAATCTGAAAGAATCCCTTCGACAAGTTTTTTTAATTGTTGAAACAATGTTCTTTTTTAAATGTGTGGAATGTTGGGATGAACAGGTCCTCGTTAGTATAGTGGTCAGTATCCCTGCTTGTCACGCAGGAGACCAGGGTTCGATTCCCTGACGGGGAGAGTTCTCTCTTACTACTAGCATCTCATGGCCTGAAGAAGATTATGACTTACCTGCACAATGTCCCTAGAAATTCCTTTCGCTTAATAGCACAAAACAACCAATACTTTAACCTTCATTGTGATGTTTTTTTGGCTGTATTTTTAAGAAACTGGTTGTCACCTGAGGTTCCACCGAGATTTGAACTCGGATCACTGGATTCAAAGTCCAGAGTGCTGACCATTACACCATGGAACCTTGTCTGCCTTTCTCATCGTTACACAATGGATACCTTCAATGTATGGAGTTGATCCTGTGGGTTGGGATACGTCGTCAAGGTTATGAGAACCCTCTCCAATGAGGCAAACACTTTTGGACCTGCACAGAGACTGTCTTTTTAAAGAAACAAGATATGACCACAGGTTACACCGAGATTTAAACTCGGATCGCAGGATTCAGAGTCCTGAGTGCTAACCATTACACCATGGAACCCTTGCCTGTGACAAGCTGATCCACTGAGCTCACCTATGAAGTCAAGATAATCTGAAAGAATCCCTTCAAACAGTTTTTTTAATTGTTGAAACAATGTCCTTTTTGAAATGTGTGGAATGTTGGGATGAACATGTCCTAGTTAGTATAGTGGTCAGTATCCCTTCTTGTCACGCAGGAGACCAGGGTTCGATTCCCTGACGGGGAGAGTTCTCTCTTACTACTAGCATCTCATGGCCTGAAGAAGATTATGACTTACCTGCACAATGTCCCTAGAAATTCCTTTCGCTTAATAGAACAAAAAAAACAATACTTTATCTTTCATTGTGATGTTTTGGAACCCTTGCCTGTGACAAGCTGATCCACTGAGCTCACCTATGAAGTGAAGATAATCTGAAAGAATCGCTTCGACAAGTTTTTTTAATTGTTGAAACAATGTTATTTTTGAAATGTGTGGAATGTTGGGATGAACATGTCCTCGTTAGTATAGTGGTCAGTATCCCTGCTTGTCACGCAGGAGACCAGGGTTCGATTCCCTGACGGGGAGAGTTCTCTCTTACTACTAGCATCTCATGGCCTGAAGAAGATTATGACTTACCTGCACAATGTCCCTAGAAATTCCTTTCGCTTAATAGCACAAAACAACCAATACTTTATCCTTCATTGTGATGTTTTTTGGCTGTATTTTTAAGAAACTGGTTGTCACCTGAGGTTCCACGGAGATTTGAACTCGGATCACTGGATTCAAAGTCCAGAGTGCTGACCATTACACCATGGAACCTTGTCTACCTTTCTTATCGTTACACAATGGATACCTTCAATGTATGGAGTTGATCCTGTGGGTTGGGATACGTCGTCAAGGTTATGAGAACCCTCTCCAATGAGGCAAACACTTTTGGACCTGCACTTTTTAAAGAAACAAGATATGACCACAGGTTCCACCGAGATTTGAACTCGGATCGCAGGATTCAGAGTCCTGAGTGCTAACCATTACACCATGGAACCCTTGCCTGTGACACGCTGATCCACTGAGCTCACCTATGAAGTCAAGATAATCTGAAAGAATCCCTTCGACAAGTTGTTTTAATTGTTGAAACAATGTCCTTTTTGAAATGTGTGGAATGTTGGGATGAACATGTCCTCGTTAGTATAGTGGTCAGTATCCCTGCTTGTCACGCAGGAGACCAGGGTTCGATTCCATGACGGGGAGAGTTCTCTCTTACTACTAGCATCTCATGGCCTGAAGAAGATTATGACTTACCTGCACAATGTCCCTAGAAATTCCTTTCGCTTAATAGATTAAAAAAAACAATACTTTATCTTTCATTGTCATGTTTTGGAACCCTTGCCTGTGACAAGCTGATCCACTGAGCTCACCTATGAAGTGAAGATAATCTGAAAGAATCCCTTCGACAAGTTTTTTTAATTGTTGAAACAATGTTCTTTTTTAAATGTGTGGAATGTTGGGATGAACAGGTCCTCGTTAGTATAGTGGTCAGTATCCCTGCTTGTCACGCAGGAGACCAGGGTTCGATTCCCTGACGGGGAGAGTTCTCTCTTACTACTAGCATCTCATGGCCTGAAGAAGATTATGACTTACCTGCACAATGTCCCTAGAAATTCCTTTCGCTTAATAGCACAAAACAACCAATACTTTAACCTTCATTGTGATGTTTTTTTGGCTGTATTTTTAAGAAACTGGTTGTCACCTGAGGTTCCACCGAGATTTGAACTCGGATCACTGGATTCAAAGTCCAGAGTGCTGACCATTACACCATGGAACCTTGTCTGCCTTTCTCATCGTTACACAATGGATACCTTCAATGTATGGAGTTGATCCTGTGGGTTGGGATACGTCGTCAAGGTTATGAGAACCCTCTCCAATGAGGCAAACACTTTTGGACCTGCACAGAGACTGTCTTTTTAAAGAAACAAGATATGACCACAGGTTACACCGAGATTTAAACTCGGATCGCAGGATTCAGAGTCCTGAGTGCTAACCATTACACCATGGAACCCTTGCCTGTGACAAGCTGATCCACTGAGCTCACCTATGAAGTCAAGATAATCTGAAAGAATCCCTTCAAACAGTTTTTTTAATTGTTGAAACAATGTCCTTTATGAAATGTGTGGAATGTTGGGATGAACATGTCCTAGTTAGTATAGTGGTCAGTATCCCTGCTTGTCACGCAGGAGACCAGGGTTCGATTCCCTGACGGGGAGAGTTCTCTCTTACTACTAGCATCTCATGGCCTGAAGAAGATTATGACTTACCTGCACAATGTCCCTAGAAATTCCTTTCGCTTAATAGAACAAAAAAAACAATACTTTATCTTTCATTGTGATGTTTTGGAACCCTTGCCTGTGACAAGCTGATCCACTGAGCTCACCTATGAAGTGAAGATAATCTGAAAGAATCGCTTCGACAAGTTTTTTAAATTGTTGAAACAATGTTATTTTTGAAATGTGTGGAATGTTGGGATGAACATGTCCTCGTTAGTATAGTGGTCAGTATCCCTGCTTGTCACGCAGGAGACCAGGGTTCGATTCCCTGACGGGGAGAGTTCTCTCTTACTACTAGCATCTCATGGCCTGAAGAAGATTATGACTTACCTGCACAATGTCCCTAGAAATTCCTTTCGCTTAATAGATTAAAAAAAACAATACTTTATCTTTCATTGTCATGTTTTGGAACCCTTGCCTGTGACAAGCTGATCCACTGAGCTCACCTATGAAGTGAAGATAATCTGAAAGAATCCCTTCGACAAGTTGTTTTAATTGTTGAAACAATGTCCTTTTTGAAATGTGTGGAATGTTGGGATGAACATGTCCTCGTTAGTATAGTGGTCAGTATCCCTGCTTGTCACGCAGGAGACCAGGGTTCGATTCCCTGACGGGGAGAGTTCTCTCTTACTACTAGCATCTCATGGCCTGAAGAAGATTATGACTTACCTGCACATTGTCCCTAGAAATTCCTTTCGCTTAATAGAACAAAAAAAACAATACTTTATCTTTCATTGTGATGTTTTGGAACCCTTGCCTGTGACAAGCTGATCCACTGAGCTCACCTATGAAGTCAAGATAATCTGAAAGAATCGCTTCGACAAGTTTTTTAAAATGTTGAAACAATGTTATTTTTGAAATGTGTGGAATGTTGGGATGAACATGTCCTCGTTAGTATAGTGGTCAGTATCCCTTCTTGTCACGCAGGAGACCAGGGTTCGATTCCCTGACGGGGAGAGTTCTCTCTTACTACTAGCATCTCATGGCCTGAAGAAGATTATGACTTACCTGCACAATGTCCCTAGAAATTCCTTTCGCTTAATAGATTAAAAAAAACAATACTTTATCTTTCATTGTGATGTTTTGGAACCCTTGCCTGTGACAAGCTGATCCACTGAGCTCACCTATGAAGTCAAGATAATCTGAAAGAATCGCTTCGACAAGTTTTTTTAATTGTTGAAACAATGTTATTTTTGAAATGTGTGGAATGTTGGGATGAACATGTCCTCGTTAGTATAGTGGTCAGTATCCCTGCTTGTCACGCAGGAGACCAGGGTTCGATTCCCTGACGGGGAGAGTTCTCTCTTACTACTAGCATCTCATGGCCTGAAGAAGATTATGACTTACCTGCACAATGTCCCTAGAAATTCATTTCGCTTAATAGCACAAAACAACCAATACTTTATCCTTCATTGTGATGTTTTTTGGCTGTATTTTTAAGAAACTGGTTGTCACCTGAGGTTCCACCGAGATTTGAACGCGGATCACTGGATTCAAAGTCCAGAGTGCTGACCATTACACCATGAAACCTTGTCTGCCTTTCGCATCGTTACACAATGGATACCTTCAATGTATGGAGTTGATCCTGTGGGTTGGGATACGTCGTCAAGGTTATGAGAACCCTCTCCAATGAGGCAAACACTTTTGGACCTGCACAGAGACTGTCTTTTTAAAGAAACAAGATATGACCACAGGTTCCACCGAGATTTGAACTCGGATCGCAGGATTCAGAGTCCTGAGTGCTAACCATTACACCATGGAACCCTTGCCTGTGACAAGCTGATCCACTGTGCTCACCTATGAAGTCAAGATAATCTGAAAGAATCCCTTCGACAAGTTTTTTTAATTGTTGAAACAATGTCCTTTTTGAAATGTGTGGAATGTTGGGATGAACATGTCCTCGTTATTATAGTGGTCAGTATCCCTGCTTGTCACGCAGGAGACCAGGGTTCGATTCCCTGACGGGGAGAGTTCTCTCTTACTACTAGCATCTCATGGCCTGAAGAAGATTATGACTTACCTGCACAATGTCCCTAGAAATTCCTTTCGCTTAATAGAACAAAAAAAAACAATACTTTATCTTTCATTGTGATGTTTTGGAACCCTTGCCTGTGACCAGCTGATCCACTGAGCTCACCTATGAAGTCAAGATAATCTGAAAGAATCGCTTCGACAAGTTTTTTTAATTGTTGAAACAATGTTATTTTTGAAATGTGTGGAATGTTGGGATGAACATGTCCTTGTTAGTATAGTGGTCAGTATCCCTGCTTGTCACGCAGGAGACCAGGGTTCGATTCCCTGACGGGGAGAGTTCTCTCTTACTACTAGCATCTCATGGCCTGAAGAAGATTATGACTTACCTGGTTAGCACTCAGGACTCTGAGTGCAAGAAATGTGTTTGTCCTTGTGAAGAATTGGTTTGAGATAAAAGACACTGGTTTCAGTTTTTGGCCATTGTGGACTGTACTTATATTGTGTTTGAGGTTCAGATGTTAGTGTTAAAGCGATAGAGAAAAACTGTAAGTCATATATCTAAAAGCTCTCCCTTTCTGTTTCAGCCGCTAAATTATAATATAGACCAGCTGTGGTGGTCACCCAAAGGACAACTATACTATAGCATACTACATGGTGAATATAGCAGGATGTTAGAGGACCTAAAGGTCCCAGGCCTTCCTGTAGGGTGGTCATAAAATAATATATTTGATTAATTAAGCAAACTTTGGTACATATACATTATTTAACCTCATCTTATCCACCTAATTTTTCTGGTTTTCTGCTCGAAATGACATGCCCACAGTGAATATAGAATATCTCCACAATCACAAGGGCCTTCATAATGATCTTGTTATCAAATGAAAGCTAACACCTGTGGGGTGGCTGTAGAAGTGTTAGAATCAAAATCTATGTTACTGTGTCAGAGTAAATAGAGCTAGAACATTATAAAACATCTCAAATTCAGTCTCCGCCTAAAAAAACTACAGCTTTTACAGTGAATATCACCTTGGAAACCTGATAACGAAGCCCAAATCATCTAGGAATCAGTACTCCAGGGTCTTATTTGTACTTGTGCCAAAGTCGATGCTAGTAATGTGAGCAAATGCAACTTTGTACCTGTTGTAGTACAGGTATGTTTAGGCGGACACCTATATGTTTAGGCCATTTGGAGATATGTTGGCACCATCTTTGACCTTTGACCTTTCTCATGTATCAGATTTATTTTCTTCTTCTTTTTTGCGGGGGGGATTTTTTTGGGTTGGCCGACCAATGGTATGGAAATTCGGCGTTGAAACCGGACATGACACATTCTCTAGTTGGAGAAAACTGGATGTGACTTATACATATATATATAACCTGATTTCTTTTCAGCCCCCACCCTAAATAAAGGTAAAAAAATAAATAATAAATAAATAAATAAAAAGTTTGACCTTCCTCACCCCAAAAAAAAAGAACTGTTTTCCTTTCTTATCCACGGGTATTTTTTGTCAATCTACGTCAACTTGCCAAAGACGTGATGTGTTTTATAAATAAATTAAAAGAAGTGAAACCTTTAGAAACGAGAACTTCAGTGTTGACCGTGTCTCTGCCTGGGACTAAATAGGAAACGTCTTTCATCTGTGCAGGAAGTCACACTGTGACACTCCCTCACCCCTCTCTCAGATCTGTCAAAGACAGTTCAGATGACTGTGTGTTTGCAGTTAGTCTGTGTATGTGCGAGTGAGTGAGTGTGTGTGGTGATGAGGACTCATCATGAAGACTCTATACCGTTCAGCCTGGCTTCTCTTCTGTCTATTGGCAGGTAAGTGCTCCACCATAGGCCATATCTCAAGCCTGGTGAAGAAATCTTCTTGTAATTTTCATGAGAATTGAACACTGGAGATACTAGGATAGCCCAGTGTCATACATTAACCTACTCAACAACATCAATGACTTCTACAGTCTATTACTGTGGGGTTTAAGTGAAAAATCTGATAGTGGACAATACTACTATTCAAGTTTGTTGTCAGAAAACAAATAATCTCTGAGAGGACTGCTGTCCACCTTTTGGAGGTCCTACTGTCTGCTGTTGAAATACGTTAATAGTGTCTTTGTCCTTCTGTGTCGTTCTTCTGATGTCAATGAAGAGTTATCTTGGACATAATGAACGTAATACAGTTTTTAAAAGTTGAGTAGTACTTGTCCCTCTTACCCTGTCTCTCTCTCTGGTTTCCAGTCAGTGAATGCGACCTAACAGTCATTGGTATTGAGGGCCAGAGTGTCACTTTGCCATGTAAATATGACATCAAATATCACGGAGAAATGGCGATATGCTGGGGGAGAGGAGCCATACCAAGTCGTGGGTGTACTGATGAAATCATCTCATTTGATGGAACCAGAGTAACCAACAGAGGCTCAGATAGATACCAGTTATTGGGAGTTCTGAAGGACGGGGACGTCTCTCTGACCATCCTCAATTCTGCTGAGAAAGACACTGGAACCTACGGTTGCCGCGTGCATATACGCGGATGGTTCAACGATGAGAAAAATCATTTCACTTTGACCATTAAGAAACGTGAGAGAAATACATAGTGCCATTGTAAATGCTTTACAGATGTCAAATTACAAAATGTATCAGATACAGATTTTCTGATTATTGTATGTTACTGTAGCTGTACAACAACAACAACAAAAAGAGTTTAGCTCATGTTCACTTTACGTCGTTCCAGTTACATAGATTACTGTCTGTTTCAGTCCCAACAACCTCTAGCGCACCTGAGACCAGAACATCACAGACGCCTGACAACTCCACACAGGGTATAATTCAGTATTTTTTTTCTATCTTCGTCTCTCTGTCTGTCTCTCTCTGTCTCTCTCTCTCTCTCTCTCTCTCTCTCTCTCTCTCTCTCTCTCTCTCTCTCTCTCTCTCTCTCTCTCTCTCTCTCTCTCTCTCTCTCTCTCTCTCTCTCTCTCTCTCTCTCTCTCTCTCTCTCTCTCTCTCTCTCTCTCTCTCTCTCTCTCTCTCTCTCTCTCATATTGCAACACAGTCCCGTGTGGCTTCAAGCATTGTTGTTGGTGTTGCAACAGTCGGCTATTCTTACAACTAACAGTTTCAATTCCTCATCACACAGATCACATGAGTACAAACTCCACCGGGCATTCAAACATCTCCACACCATATTTCAATAAATCTGAAACGGTAAGCATAGAAGTTGAACACAGGATGCTTTTTTTTTGCTATTTGATACTGTATAAAAACAGTTAGTTGTTATATCCACGGTGTTATTTATATCATCTATAACAGGAGAACCAGAGAAGAAGTCTCCATCATACAGTGGCGTTGGTGTCCGTTCTGCTGGTCCTGGTCGCCATGGCGATCGTGGCTGTATTTGTCTTTCGTAAGTATACAGCAGGGGAGGCTGGCGGAGGTAGAAATCGGAGGACGGGCTCAATGTAATGCATGGGATGGAATGAGGAATGGTATCCCTCATTCCTCATTCCGTTCCATGCATTACCATGAACCCGTCCTCCAATTTCTACCTCTTAGATTAGATTAGGTTTCAGGATTCTGATCAAATCATCTCAATAACCTTGAATGTAAATTGTAAATGATCTGACTCAATCTCTCCATATGCAATTGCAGGAAAGCGGTGGAAAAGAATCAACACAGTGCTGCGAATGTAAGTGAAACCATGACTACAGCTCTTTTACTGACAGAACACATGAGTCACCATGGCAACTGAATACCTGAGTCCCTCAGCCACGTCTGATCCCTCTGCGGAAGCAGTTAGCTTTCGCACGTGTGGTAAACAAACCGCTCATTATGAAACTGTGACATCGAAGATGAAGTGAAACTCAAGGGGCGTCCGTCTTCACTCACAGTCGGTGACTGTGGTTGAGCAATCGGACATTTTAGATAACTAGGCCACGTCAATCAAGCTCGTGACCAAGAAGTGTTCAGTATAGCCTACTACATGTCTCCATCAGTGGAGGCTGGTGGAGGTAGAAATCGGAGGATGGGCCTCATTGTGTAATGCATGGAATGGAATGAAGAGTGGAATCATTCCTCATTCCTTACCATACATTACAATGAACCCGTCCTCCGATTTCTACCTCCACCAGCCTCCCCCGGTCTCTAATAATAAGCAGTGGCCTCATACAGTAAAGTTCTCTTTTCTCTGATCAGCCCTCAGCGCACTGCCAGCCTGGTCCGCTACAGGACCTCTGACGCCAGTCTGGGACTGAACGCCCGGGATATGGCCGTCGAGAACATCTACCAGTTGGACAGCACAGACATCGTCTATTAAGACTGCCCCTGAAAAAAAAGACATGATGGACATGAAGTAACTGCACTCAGTCAGTTAACGCCAGACATGGCGGGCCTATCTGTGAGCTAAAAACCTGAGGGTCTGAAAGCACAGTCCTGTCATAGCAGGGGAGACCGGTGGAGGTAGAAACCGGACGACAGGTTCACAGGAATGGAATGAGGAATGGTATCAATCCACGAGCCCGTCCTCCGTTTTCTACCTCTACCAGCCTTCCCTGATGTACTGCTAAGCTTGGCATGACACAAACTGAACTGAATTAGTGTTTTGGAGAAGCGTTGTCTCCCTGATCTCAGACTCCAAAGAAAACCAAAGCAGGTTGTTTCCCAAGACACCGTGGCTGCGAAGAAAGACTTTATATTTTGTGATATATTTCAGTTAATCGATATTATAAAAATAGTTTCCTTGGATTTAACACCATGTTTAAAGATAACATGGTACTAACAATTCTGTATATCTAGGCTCCAATTGATTTATTTGACTGGATTATGATTCTAATACGAAACACTCTTATGTTAAACTGTTTGTAATAAGATTTTGTTATTACATTACTTAAGAGGAACACAGACTGTTACTCATTCTACTTGTGTAACACTGTAGCTGTTCATAAATGTTATAAAAGTGAAGGCTGAGAAACTGCAGTGAAAAGGAGTGAAAAAATGTTCTGAAACTTTTATTTTTCGGACTTTTCTTCAGAAACGTGTATTTTTCAGACTTTTATTCAGAAACTTTTTTTTTCTGACTTTTATTCAGAAACTTTTCCAGTACTACACAGGCTAACTTGATGCTAACTGTTGATTAACTTGATGATTGATAACTTGTTACTGACTTCTGATTTGAGTAACTTTATGGAGATTGTTACTGACTTAACTTTATGGAGAGCAGGGCAGGGGAGGCTGGTGGAGGTAGAAATGGGAGGATGTGCACATTGTAATGCATGTAACGGAATGAGAGATGGTATAAAGACACATTCCTCATTCTGTGCATTATAATGACTGTCTCTGCCAGCCTGCCCTGATGGAGAGTGTGACTTCTGACTTGCACAAGAAACATGACATCATCATTAACCGTAATGCTAGTTTTTTAAAAGGCATGACATTCTCCCATCGCTCTCACCTCTAACTCCACTAACCTAATGACATTTAGCTGGCAGCAACTGCACAACGGCCCAGGCCTGCAGCCTCGACTGAGTCACAACACTCATAGTCACATTCTTCAGAGGATGTTGCACTTCTCTTTGGGGGTTTCCTGTCTTATTCAAAACCAATGTTCATTCAATGTTAAAAAAAAGAAAAGAAAAAAAGTCTAATGACAATAAAGTTGCACCTAAGATGAATACAAGAGTGTGTTTGTGCTTTGTTTATTAAAGGTGTCCTTCACCCATCCATGGAAGCACACCTGAACTTCAGGTGATTACTTGTCCGCTTCCAGCATACACATGCGCACTCATTCATACATCTTTATCAACAGTGCTTAACACCCATATTTCTCACTGAAAACCAAAGTTGAAAACCAAAGAGTAAAGAGACTATCACTTTCCACTCATCCTAACATTCTGTTGTTTCAACAATAGCAAAGCAACCCTTCCTTTATTAAGCTGAGGAGATCTTTACAAGGGGAGGCTGGCGGAGGTAGAAATCGGAGGATGGGTTCATTGTAATGCATGGAATGGAATAAGGAATGTTATCTTTGTCTTTTCCATTCCATGCATGACACGGAGCCTGTCCTCGGAGTTCCACCTCCACCAGCCTTCCCTGATATGAACATACTGTATGTTTATTTCAATCTGACTCAGCTGAGGGTGCCAAGACAGCCAGTGGGTTAAGACACTGACAACAATCTCTGCCTTGGTACGGTGCAAAAGAAATCTTTTGCACTGTTCAGCTCCGCCTTCAACACCATCCTTCCAGACAGGCTAGTGACCAAACTACTAGACCTGGGTCTATCACACTCTATATGTGCGTGGATCAAGGACTTCCTGACCGACCGCCCCCAGAGGGTGCGGGTGGGCCCCCACACCTCCACAGCCCTCAGCCTCAGCACTGGGTCCCCCCAGGGCTGCGTGCTAAGCCCCATCCTCTACAACCTCTACACCCACGACTTCACCCCCGTCCACCCCAGCAACTACATCGTAAAGTTTGCAGACGACACCACCGTGGTGGGATGTATCTCGGGGGGGGGGACGAGGCGGCGTACAGGGATGAGGTAGAGCAACTGAGCAAGCTGTGCAAGGTTAACAACCTGCTGCTAAACAAGTCAAAGACCCAGGAATTCATCGTAGACTTCAGGAGGAAAAAGTCCGAGATCCAGCCCCTGCTCATCGACGGAGAGAGCGTGGAGAGAGTCTCAACCCTCCGATTCCTGGGACACAACATGCGGGATGACCTGGCCTGGAAGGACAACACAAAAGGCACCATCAAGAGGGCACAACAGCGGCTATACACCCTGAGATGCCTCAGGAAAGAACACAACAAGCAGGAGATACTGGTGGCCTTCTACCACGGCGCAGTGGAGAGCATCCTCACCTTCGGCATCTCCAACTGGTTCCACAGCTGCACAACAGCGGAGAGAAACGCGCTACAGAGAGTCGTGAGAACAGCACAGAAGATCACCGGCGCCCCCCTCCCCTCTCTGGAGGAGCTGTACAACACACGCTGTCTTAGGAGGGCCTCCAAGATCTCCAGGGACCCGACCCACCCTGGGCACGTACACTTTGTCAAGCTGCCCTCGAACAGGAGGTACAGGACCCCGGCCGCTAAGACAAACAGACTGAAGGACTGCTTCTACCACAGGGCCGTCAAGGCCCTGAACACAGAAAAGGCCTAAGTTCTGGGCCCAGGACAGTCCGGACGGATTGTATGGCAGCTAGTGCTGAGGCACAAACATGTACATTTTCAAGCCTGCAAACTGTGACACTTTAAAATAATGTGAAAAAATACTCTTGTGCAATATGACAACCCTAGTTGACTATCTGTGCAGTATAGTACAGTGGATTGTGTACATAGCCTTTATTGATGTAAACCAGCTCCTTACCTTCTTGTGATTTTATGCTTTTATGCTTTTTCTAAAATGTGTTTTTTTTTTTTTCTTCCCTCTCCTAACACCAGGGGAGCCACCCCTCCTAAATTTCGTTGTTTGGTACCTGTACTGTAGCAATGACAAATAAAGTCCATTCCATTCCATTCCATTCCATTCCAAAAGACTGGTTCCTATGTTGTATGTAAATGCAATCCCAAGGTACACACACACACACACGCACACACACACACACACACACACACACACACACACACACACACACACACAGTTGGCAAACTTACAGCCTCTCATGTGCAGAAACTGACAGAAAGGCATAGAAAGTATGTGTGTGTGTATGTGTGTGTGTGTGTGTGTGTGTGTGTGTACCTAGGGAGGTACACACACACACACACACACACACACACACACACACAGCGTGCCTCCAGGCCACACCCATGGATGCAGTTTGTTTACTACTATAATATGCTGACGGAAATCCCATCAACAATGATCTTATTCTCCACTCCCACCCCTGCCTCTGGATGGGGTTAGCCGGGGGGGTCAGAGAACCTCTGGCTGTCCAGCCTGGAGATGTCACAGACAGTGCCCCCCCCCCTCCCCCCTTGCCCACCCCACAGGACCCCTAGAACACAGTTGCCCATTGAGATCTCTCTCTCTCTCTCTCTCTCTCTCTCTCTCTCTCTCTCTCTCTCTCTCTCTCTCTCTCTCGCCACCCTACCAGCGACCAGCGACCAACACAAGGCAAGTCGTGTGTGATGTGTTGTGTCCTCTCTCTCTCTCTCTCTCTCTCTCTCTCTCTCTCTCTCTCTCTCTCTCTCTCTCTCTCTGTCTTTGTCTCTCTCTCTCCTACTCCTACTCACTGGATATACAGAATGGCTGTCAACACTGGATGGGATTTGCTACGATGGATCCTCGTCATAACTGTCTCAGGCAAGAAAACTAAAACATTACATCAAGAACAGGCCCTGGGGCGCAGGGATGAGTGGTGGAGTCTGTAAGGTTCATTGGTGGTGGACGACATTAGGCTACTTAAGAGTCCATGTGTTTACATATGTGACACGGTCGGGTGAAAAGGGTAACGAGTCGGCAGACGATTTAATGTTCAGACCTTTATTTAGAGAAATGTAAATACATTTTCAGCGTTGTTGAAAATCAACGACACACTCTCTAGTCAACTAACGCAGCTTGTTTTGTGAGCCTGCTAACAATGTCAAGTAGTGTTATAGTTAACTAGGTAGCAGTGGGGATTACTCCACCGAATCCATTGCATTGCAATATTTTGGCTTGACTAGCGAGTGTGTGTGTTGTGAAATATTGAACGTTGAAATGTATTTCTGTGTTTCAAAATCAAAATAGAATAAATTTATAAACTCTATAAACCCAGAGTAGCAGGTGTTTTACATTTACATTGTAAACAGGTTTTCAACTGTATAAACCTATAGAGTAACAGGTGTTCTACTATATAAACCCACAGTAGCAGGTTCTCTGCTGTATAAACCCAGAGTAGCAGGTTTGCCATGATCTCTTGACTTGGGCAGTGCTCAGTGATAGTCTCTATCTGAAATGGACACAATCTCGAGATCCGCATAACTCCGACTACTGCTGCTACTGTACCATTCCTCATTCCATTAATGCGTCACAATAATTTTTTTGCATAATGATACCTCCACAAGCCTTCACTCGCCCACTGAAGGCCATGTAAACAAATCAACAAATCGCCTATTCAATGTAGGAAGCACATATTACATGTAATACATTTACAGCTATAACTGGTGGTTCGGTCAAAGTGAAAATATTATTTTCAATATTTTCAATACATTTTCAATATCAGTCAGTGAAAATCATTTTCAATAATATTATGGCCTATGCATGGAACTCTGGAATCAGGAAGTAACAGTCGCACCAGGCCA